>NC_083698.1:49805625-50114062 GCF_033118175.1 Dama dama | reverse complement strand
ATACCATCTCAATTTTGTACAAACATTTCCAGACAATAGAGACAGAGGGACTATGTTCCAATTCATTGAGACTGAAACCATATGAAAACATTATAAGAAAAAATATTACAGACCCATTTTATTCATGACTCTAAATCTTAAGTAAAACATTATTACTTATTTAAATTCAAGAGAATATAAACAAGGTAACTCGCCATGATCAAATTGGGTTTCCCATAAATATATTTTATGATGTTAAAAGAGAAAAGAAACCATATGATCATCTCAATAGATTTAAAAAACTATCTGATAAAATTCAATCCCATTTATTAAAAATTATTAGTTTGTGAGAAGGCGACAACTTTCAATAATAGAAAAATATTGCTTTGCATGTTTAAAATCAATGCTTCCCTATGAGAATTAATTGTTCATATATCCATTTACTCTCATCAGGTCAAATACAATGAAGGACAACATAAATGATCTGACCTAAATTCCACATATGTTTTTTTCTGTTTGGTTTCTTGGCTCTCCATATATTAGATCCAATCTATTACCCAGTTATGATATTTTTTTCTTTTAAGTTATTTTGTTCATTGTTGTTCAGTCACTAAGTTGTGTCTGACTCTTTGCAACCCCATGGACTGCAGCACACCAGGCTTCTCTGTCCTACACTAACTCCTGAAAAGTGAAAGTGAAAGTCGCTTAGTTGTGTCCCAATCTGGGACCCCATGGGCTACAGTCCATGGAATTCTCCAGGCCAGAATATGGAGTGGGTAGCCTTTCCCTTCTCCAAGAGATCTCCAGGGATCAAACCGAGGTCTCCCGCATTGCGGATGGGTTCCTTACCATCTGAGCCACAAGGGAAGCCCAAGAATACTGGAGTGAGTAGCTCCCTTCTCCAGTGGATCTTCCTGACCCAGGAATCGAACCGGGGTCTCCTGCATTCTAGGCGGATTCTTTACCAACCAAGCTATGAGGGACACTAACTCCTGGAGTTTGCTCAAATTCATGTTTATTGAGTAGGTGATGTTACCTAATCATCTCATCCTCTGCCACCCTCTACTCCTTTTGCCATCAATCTTTCCCAGCATCAAGGTCTTTTCCAATGAGTTGACTCTTCAACTCAGGTGGTCAAAGTATTGGAGCTTCAGCATCAGTCCTTCCAACGAATATTCAAAGTTAATTTTCTTTAGTACTGACTGGTTAAATCACTGGTCAGTTTAAATTTTCTTCCATACTCTCACATCTCAAGATCCTCAAGGCCTTTAGCCTAAATTATGTCCTTTCTTCCAGCATCCCTCCATTCCTCTCAATTAGTTCCCAAATGCTCCTCTCAGACAAACATGTTTTGAAATACAACTTTCTTCTGATCTCTCCTAGCTCAAACATGAAATCTGTTTTTCCCCTTTAGCTCATATATTAAGCTCAAACTCTTATGTCTAGTTCTCAAAAATCTCATTCAATGGTCCCACATTATCTAATCAATATTATTTATTGCTACTAACAAGTTCTGAAAGATTTCTCATCACCACATACAAATATGTAGACTATGTCCAAAAATAGATTTTCCACTCCAGTGGGAGGGAGGAAGAAAGAGGATAGAATGTTGTCAAATGGAACCTATTAATTCACATATGAAGAATTTTTTAAAGATAATAAAAAAGAAGCATTATCATAACATATATATGCAAAGTCATAGATAGTTGAGTTTTTATTATATGCCCGATATTCAGCCAAGCATGTCTCATAGTAATAACAAATAGCAGAATTTCAAGTAATCTTTATAACAACTTTATGAGTGAAGTCTTATAGTTACCATGTTAAATATAAATAATTAAAAGTCTGAAAAAATAACTAATTATCTCAAGATCATACAGTTGTAATAAATAGAAGACTTGGGGTTAAAATTTAGATCTAACACAGAGGCTAGATTCTTTACTACCTATCTGATTGTGGAAGGGACCCTGCCTTAACATTTTTAATTGTAAAAAGTATTTTGAAAATTCAAAATGTTGGAAGCCATTGGAGAATATTTATCTGTTTTATTCTTTGCCACTGCTATTTTCTGCACCTCAAATGTCTTCATACCTTCTTAAATATCAAAATAGAATCTACAGGCTCAACTTAAGATTCAAACCATCTCCAACACTCTCCCTTATGGCATCCTGGTTTAATATTTTTCTTCACCAAAACACTACAGTACTGGAAAACTTGACCACAAATTTAATAACTTTATTACCACAAATTTAATAACTTAATTTGTTTTTATTGTTTCACCCCTCTTCAATTATAATCTTCATTTATAATCATTTATAAGCAAGGGAGAGGGTACCATTGTATATACTCATCTTGTTTCTGAAAATTGATTATTTATCTAAAACCGGTAATTTTCTGGAGATATACACATGTGCATTTGTGTGTGTATAGATACATATATATACACACATATACAATATGCATATGTGTATTATATATATATATTACATATGTGTGTGATCATGTTATGTGTATGATGTATCTATCTCCCAGATAATCTCATTATAAACACAGAAAAAGAAAGAAAATCATCTATATACTTACATATTATATTTCCAGATAATTTTTCAGAATACAAAAAGAAAAAAACTTACAAATCCATACACAGATGTGAATGTGTGATATCTATATTTCTATATCTATATCAGATATTTAGTGGGAGTTTCATGGGAAAATGAGGGGAAATTTTAAGTTGTTTGGATTCCCTATTTTGCTTTTCTCTGAAGACATTTATTGTGAATGCAAAATGGCAAAACTGAACATTAGACTATTAGATAGAATAACTGTAGGCATAGAAAGAAGATAAATTTCAGGAATAAAAAGTGAGCTCAGTAGGACAGCATATATCACACAATGTAAGCACACATAAAAATGGCACTTAAAAGATTATTTTATTTCCTTTTGTGTGTTTATTCATTTAAACATGGTAAACTAGATTTTTCCAGTTTTAGGACACTCACAATTGATCTTTCTCTGACTTTATTTTCTTTGTTGAAGCAGGGCTATGAGGTTTGAATGATAAACATTGAAAAGAGAAGTCCCACTGAGTTATTATTTTTTTGTTCTATTATAAGTGAATAAAAATAATCTGTTGGGCGGGAGTGGGAGATTCCTATCCTTGACCAGCTGGCTCAAAACACAAATAGAAAAGATAAAACACAAAACAGAGAATGGTAACATAGAAACTGCTTTTGCATCATATATTTCTTATGTATAGGAAATCTATTATATATATATATATATATATATATATAGTCTACTTAGTACTAAATCAATGAGAACAGTAATTTAACATAAACACTACAACAAATAATTAATGGAACACTCACTTTTTGAAAAAAAAGTTCAAATAAAAGAGCATTTTAAACAATTTTTAACTAGACTACAAAAATATTTTTACTATAGCCAGAGCATTAAAAAACTATCTTGTAAGAAAACAAGCTTGTCAATACAGCAGATTATAAATTACACTTTCAAAGCTCAACTTCTACATACCTTATTTTATCGACTATTAGTTTAAAAAGTTTAAATTCAGTATTTAAGGTGGTTTCATCTCCAAACATTGAAAGAATTCCAAAATGCACTTGCTCACCAGTTTTAACTTTGAAGTGTCTATAAGCTTCACAATAGCAATGGTTTTCTCTTTCTCCTTCATCATTTTCTTTTCCTTACACTTGCAAACAATAACTGGGAGAGCTGTGCAGAAACTTCTAAGGTGAACTTTGGTTCTTCCTTGGACTTTAAGTCTAATCTGGTCTAGATTGTGATTGACAAAAGCTTGCTTGCTGGTGTTACGCAGTCCTTTCAAGTTCCAACCAAGCACAGGGGGTTGTTAATATTTACTCAATCTCTGTCTCTGAAATAGTCTTGAACTATAATAGTTTACTGAGATTGCCAAGTGCCACCGGCATTTACAAAGCTATGATTGAAAAATACCCATCTATGATAAATAAGTTACTCTTGAAAGGAAGAGGTGAAATGAAGACCAAAGGGTAGAAGTTATAGAGAGACGAGTTTAAACACAGAAGCTAACAATTCTTTAGCTGGAATGTGGCAGAGGGTCAGATCAGGCTAAGGTTCCTTCAGATCCTAAGATTTTTACAGTTCTATGAAATGACTTCCTTCTGAGGCTGCTAGTACCACAGAGTGGGTAAGATTATTGCATCTAGTGTCATACAGGATTGGATTCAAACCCCTACCCTGACATTCACTAACTGTATGAACTTGAGTGAGTTACTGAACTTCTCTAAGCCTCTTTTCTTATTTGTAAAATGCTAATAGGTAATAGTTTCTATCTTATATGTTTGTTGTAGTAATTAAATTTTCATGAAAAGTGTTTGACACAATTCTTGTCCCACAGCAAGTACCCAAGGCACAGTAGCTATCATTACTACTGTTATCCTTATTGCTGCTTATTGCCATTAAAAAAATTTCTAAATGGTAATGCATAATGGAAACAACTTTTAAAAATATTATGTGTTAATTTTAAAATATTTATTTCATGTGCATTTGCTGAGCACCTATCATTTGCTAGGCATTGTACTGGGTCCTGAGAATAAACTAATGAACAGGTCACTCTCTCAGCTTTAGGGACACAGCAGTGAATAAGGCAGACAAAATCACCAACTTCAAGGAGTTCACATTCTAGGGTAGGAGTAGACAATAAATGGGTAAATAATATAATAAACCAAATAATTTTTGCAACTCTAATCCTAACCATCAGAGGGAATTAAATAAGATACTGATGTAGGATGTGCGGGATGGGGTCTTTCTGCTAGGGTTATTGCGGAAGGCCTCTCTGACAAGTTGATATTGATTAAAGATCTGAGGCATAAAAAGACAGTCATGCAAAGATCTGGGACAAAACCATTCCAAGCCTAAAAAAGGAAGTTCAATAGTCCTAAAATGATAACTTGCATGTCACATTTAGTGAGCAGGAAGAAGGCTATCAAGACCAGAGCCTAAAGTTAAAGGGAAGTGCTGACTATGAAGTGTCTTGGTTATACTCTGAGGATTTCAGGAAGTTAGCAGAATGTTAAGCAAGGAGAAACAGGATCTGATTTTTGCTGTGTGAAGACCATTCTGGCTGCTGCGTGATCCACAGCTGTACAGGGGACAGAAGTTGCAGAGAAATCAGGTTAGAGTCAGTTTCTGACATTCTAGTAAGAGATGATGACAGCCTGGAAAAGGGTTTCAGTAGAGTAGCTGATAAGTTGTGAGATTCAGGAAATCTTGGGTCCTGATTAGAACAGTATGCTGATAAATATGGGGATGTGGGAGTAAGAGAATGAAGAAGAATGACTTTTTTTGAGGGAGAAGGAAATGGCAACCCACTCCAGTGTTCTTGCCTGGAGAATCCCAGGGATGGGGGAGCCTGGTGGGCTTCCATCTATGGGGTCGCACAGAGTCGGACACGACTGAAGCGACTTAGCAGCAGCAGCAGCAGCAGTTCTAGATAGGTAGGGAGGGGAACAAAAACTTCTTTTCAGTCATATTAGTTTGAGATCTCTGTTGGAAGAACAAAAGATGTTAGGGTAGCAGTAAGACATGTGAATCTAGCATTAGGGGAGAGAGCTAGGCTGGAGAAGGGTTGCAATTACTGATGGAACTTATAGGTACATGAGAAAAGAAGATTTAAGTCTGAGCCTAGGAGCACTTTAGCATCTAGAAGTCTATTAGAAATGAAAGAACCAGCAAGGTGGGTGAAAAGGCAAAAAATATAGTGCCACAGAATCCCAGTTAATACTTCAAGAAGGAGAGTGGTCAACCATGGCAAAGGCCACGAAGAAATCAAGTTTGGTGAGAATGGAGAATTTACTATCGGCTTCAGTATTGGTTGGTTTTAAGAGCTCTTCTGGAATTACAGGGAAATAGCTGTACTGGACAGTAGAGAATGGGAGGTGAGGAAATGGAATCGGTGAAAATGGAAGCAGAGACATTGGGAGGGAGGTAGTGGAGCCATGAAATGGTGTGGTAGCCAGAAAGGAACTGTATTCAAAGGCAATCATTTGATTTGGTTTATTTTTGAGGACTCTTAATAAAGGCAAGTGTAATGCTGCTATTTGTAATCCAATACATCATAATAGACTAATGATATAGGAGAAGCTACTACTTAAACAGGGAAGTATTTGTGAAGGTAAAAATTAGTGGGATCTAGGACACAAGTAGTTGGACTAGCTTTAGGTTATGAGCTGGGACAATTCTATTCAAATAGAAGGGATGGCAGAGAAAATCAAAACAGATACTGGTGGTTTTGTAGAATTTGTGATACAAAGCTAACAGGTAAGTCCTAATCTGATTGCATACATTTTCTCTCTGATATATGTTGTGAGAGAGAAATCAGCTAGAATATGGAGAATGGTGGAGATTTGAGAAGAGAAAGTAGATTAATGTTGTCTCATTTAATAAGAACTTTAACCAAGGAATAGCTATAGTATTGTCTGGTAGTAGTGAAAGCCCCTATGAAATTTTTGTGATATATTGGAGGTGAGTACTATGAGCAAGGTAGTGAAATTTTATCCATTCAGCTTTTCAGGTAAAGATGTGGAATAAGATGAAAAAATAAGTTTAATCAGGATTGGGCTTTTGTCAGGAAAATAAAATGAAGAAAAATTGGGTATATGTTAAGAGTATTTGCAAAATAAATGGTTATAGTGCTTAACCAAGCATAGGTTAAGGAAGAAATTTTCAAAATGTCATGAGTGGAAAATAACAGCTATTGAAAAGAGTGATGGAGTCAATTAACTTGGAGTCTCCACAAGCTTGAACAATTGTTGAAGTAAGAAATTAGACTAGGTGCACTGAAAAAAAAATGGAACATAATGGTCAAAAAATATGAGAGAAAAATGCTATAGAATAGAAAAATACATAATGAGATCTGGGATGTCATCATGTGAAGGATGGCTGGAGAGTGAGGAGAGAAATAGCATTGACCCCAAAAAGACTGAGAAACTGAGAGGTTTGGTGTTGATGAAAGCACAGCTGATTTGGCTGAATGTGTCTTGCACTTTGGGTCTTTTCAGTCCAATTTACACAATTGTTGCAGTAAGAACTAATTGGCAAGTAGCTAGCTCTCTTGTTTAAATAGAAATTAAGAGGTAACTTCTCCTTAACTATTCTGAGTCTAGTCACTAATTGCACAATATTCATTTCTGTGTCAGAAATACTTGGACTAAGTTGAACTGTGAAAACCCTGAACTAGTCCATTCAATCTGGGGAAGTCTGAAGGACCACCACAAGTGGTCCAAGCTACCCCAGAGCAGCTTCCAAGCTTTCCACCAACAGAAATTAGAATATGAGTTAACATAGGTTAGTTAATCTTACTCTATGCAATGGCCCTGGGATAAATCTTAGCTAAGTGACACCCAAGACTTTCTGTTTAAGTCACAGCAAAAGAACTCCAAAGTGACTAATAGCAGTCAATAGAGTGCCCCAGTTGTTGTCTAGTCACTAAGTTGTGTCTGATTCTTTTGAGACCCCATGGACTACAACCTGCCAGGTTCCCCTGTCCTTGGAATTTTTCATGCAAGAATACTGGAGGGAATTCCCATTTCCTTCTCTAGGGGATCTGACTGATCCAAGGATTGAACCCCAGTCTCCTGCCTTGTGAGCATATTCTTTACCATCTGAGCTACCAGGGAATCCTTGATTGCCCCCTTGGACTTTGCAGTCTCTATGACAATTAGAGATTATATGTAAAATAATTGGCAATGTGCCTGTGGTATAGTAGGTGAGACATTAAGAATAATTATTTTTTAATAATAATTATTATTGAATTATGGCAACAATTCCTATACTCCTAGTTTTCAGTCTTAATCTAGATAATTTATTTTGGCTGCTGGGGCTGCTAAGTCACTCTAGGGTGGGCCCAAGACCCAGAAAAATTGTCTGAGAGATAGAAAAGTGACAAAAATTGCTCCAAAAAGAATTATCTCAGAGATTTAACTAGAACTAAAGAAAAAAGGAGCTCTCCTCTTAAGTTTTTAAGTCTGACTGAATGTATCTATCAGTGTACATTTGGTTATGACAATCATAAAATCCTGACACAATTAGCTTACAAAATAAAGGAAAAAAATCTTACATGATGTGTGCAGTCCATAGGTAAAGAATTCTCCAGGGTCATATAAGCAGTATTTATTTGCATTCCTCTTGGATTTTCCTCTCTGTACCTTTTGTTTTTCCTCAGTTTATTTACCTCCTGGGCAATCAAATGACCACATAAGTCACATTGTCTTACAACATCATAGAGAGACAAAACCTTCTCTTTGGTGTGTCTCCTTTAAAGACTGAAGTAAATTCCTAGAAGACTCCAGTAACCTGCTAAATCTCCAGAACTGCAACACAAGCTCATTCTTAAAACAATCCCTGGCTAAGGAAATGGGGCCACCAGGGTTGGCTTAAATTAATCAGAAACTTCCTCTTCCTTGTCAAAGAGTGGATGTCTAAAAAAAAACAGCTGGGTTAGCAAGGACAAACTGTGTGCATGGCTAGGAATACGCTGTGAGATTGTCTGTTCAATAGCTGAGAATAAAGCCAGTATAGAACAAAGGCAAACTTATAGAGGGATGTTCGCATGCAATATTACTTAGGAATTTATGGATGAGATGAGCCAACAAATTCCTTTCATACTTACACCCCATATAAGCCAGGTTCTATCATCTAAAACCAAAAGTTCACTGGCTAAAATGCTTACT
Organism: Dama dama; assembly: GCF_033118175.1. Lineage (NCBI taxonomy): Eukaryota > Metazoa > Chordata > Mammalia > Artiodactyla > Cervidae > Dama > Dama dama. Next base: position 50,105,351 of record NC_083698.1, on the reverse strand, counting down.
CAAAGCATTCCTCTGAATCTAACAGGTCTTTATTTTTACCCACATGAACTATAAAAACCCTTCAGAATTTCCTATCTCTGTTCTACCAGCTATTCTTATACATTCTCTTTTTTCTCACTTCTTGCCTTTTCTTATGTTGTTCTCTTTTCTTGCTACTTTGCTGCCTTTATGTCTACCTCTTAAAATCTTAACTTTCTTTCATAACTATATTTCGAATGTCATCTTTTCCTAAAGTATTTCAGAAATGTCTCAATTTAGCAAGGTTTCTGCTTTATTCAGACTCCAGGGCAACTCTCTGACTAGCATTAAATATATATATATACATATGTGTGTGTGTGTGTGTGTGTGTGTGTGTGTGTGATCTACTAAGATTTAACATAAAAACAGCATTGGCAATAAATACTTTTTAATGATTCTCATAACACAGAAGAAAGTAAAGAAAAGTTAAGTGGCTTATACCATATCTAGATGACAACTTGGGTTAACATTGAGACCCATATTCTTTCCCTCACTGTCCCTCCAGTGTGCCTCACCTCACTGACTCACTATCATATGGTCTCTTAAATAGTGTCTCATCAACTTTTAGTTTCCTATAGCACATGTATGATGCTTTGCATATGACAAATATCGAATAATTTTTGGGTAATTGAACTGCGTGGTTTTATTTCTTGTTTCTTGATTTATCAATGATTGTTGGTTGGCCAACAGCAGACACTTCTTTATATGAATACACACAGGCCAGCAGTATCTATCTTTTTAGAAGCACATTCTGTATGCTGCGCTGTGCTGTCACTCCAGTCATGTCCAGCTCTTTGCGACCTTAGGGACTGTAGCCCACCAGGCTCCTTCTGCCCATGGGATTCTCCAGGCAATAAAACTGGAGTGGCTTCTTGTGCCCTCCTCCAGGGGAGCTTTCCAACCCAGGGATCAAACCCGTGTCTCCTGCATGAGTAAGTAGGTGGATTCTTTACCACTGTGCCACCTGGGAAGCCCACATTCTGTTTACAAAAAACAAATTCCCAATCAACATTGGCACCAGTTTGCACTGAATAAGCAATCTATGCAACCACTACAAAACAAGTAAGACAATTTGATAAAGAAAATGTTTCAGCATACGATTTCAATGAAATAAGTACCACATACAAGGAAGAGAAGATTGAAATAAATTAGTATCATTTCCTCAAACCCAAAAGTCAAATAATGGTTAAGAAAATAGTAACCTTGTGCTGTGGGATTAGATGGAGAAAATTAGTATAAATAACATATTAATGTAGAGAATTAGTCAAAATTGTTGTAAATATACTTCTTGAAATCTGAAGACAGAAGAGGTAAAAAGAATTTTCACTTCATTCAAACAAACAAACAAACTCACAAAAAAATAAACTTTTCAATTAAAAAAAACTAGATTTTTAACCTCATTTGATCTTTGTCTGATAATACTGGTGTTAGTGACTTGTTATAAAGTGGAAGTCCTTTGTACCAGAGAAATGGAGGAAAGATATAATTCTTTTTTGTAGTCTATTTGGGAATTAATAAATAGAAGAGGGATGCTTTCTCCAAACTTGAAGTTTTAGGTTTAAAATGTCCATTATTAACATTAACACAACTCAGCCCATTGATTTACACTACACTACACAATACAGTCAGAATTCACTTTTTTTAAATGAAATGTTTAAAGTAACAAATCAAAATCTTTCACATTTTTTCTCATTTTCTAAAAGCTCTAAAATCATAAATAAACCAACAACAACCCTTCAAAATGTGTAGAAAGAGCTTGTACACCATTTACAGATTCTAGAGATTACTAAATGAACAATGAGAAGGCAACAGCAATCAAAGAGATATTATCTTATCTCTTCCTTGCTTATTATTCCAGGAATTTATGATTTCAACACAGAAGTCTGTCTAAATGCCTTAAAGTAGTGTGAGGCCCCTTCTACCTTTCTTCACTTCATCTTTAACCTTTGATTTTTGGCTCAAAAATAAAGTTATATTATGTTATAATTTTTTCCTTTCTCTATAAGGTATAAAGCCTCTGAATCTGGTAGCTGTTAATAATGATAAAATAGTCAAAATTTAGCCTTGAACTTATGAGGGTATTATGATATGTTGTGCTTCAAATGGGAAATCTGAAGGTTTCACAGAAAATGCTATATCAGATAAGATATGTAATTAGATGGACGTTTATAGAGATTAGGTAGATAAGCAGGTAGATAGATAGATAGAATAGTACAAGCCCTATAAAATTATGCATTTTTTCCTGCACCAATAAATATTTTTTAAATGTTTATCTATTCTGTACCAGTTTCAAAAGTGCAGAAGAAAACACCATTTACTAATCAAATGAAATTTCTTTTTTTGTCATCAGGTGCTATTATTGATTTTAATCTCACTGACCTCCTCAGGTCTGGAAACACTTACTGTTCTTTGCATTAGCAGAGGAGAATCTGTTCCTTCCTCTTTAAAACTTGGGTCCATACCGATTATATCCTCAATAACGTCCTCCATCTAGCAAAATATAATGCATTTAGAATATTGTGCATAATGATAAAAGTTGCTCTTCAGTCTGAATTCGAAGAGAAAGATTTTAGCAATCTTTAAAAGTAATTTTTAGAATATTTAAATTAAAGTTATATGTGTATCAAAATGCAGAATATTTTAGAATTTGAAGTAATCCTGTGTTGCTTTTCCTTACATTCACTTCCACCTACCGGCTGGTGATGACTAGGCAAATCACCCTTGGCTACTCCAGTATCTGCATCAACAGAGTAGTTATCATGAATACCTTGAGCCAGAGCTTATATACTTCATTTGCAGAGAGATGACCACCTACAAATTTTATTTTTCTTTTAAAATATTTTGACGGCATCTTATAGGTGGATATTCAAACTTCATCCAATTAGTCCACATGAATAGAAACTACATGGAAACGTATTATCCAACTTTCTCGAATGATCACTAATAATAATAACTATAATACTATCAACAACAATAATTGTAGACACCATAAATAGTAACTAACACATATGATGTGGCAGGAGCTGTTCTAAATGCTTTGCACAATTGAGCTCATTTATCTTCACAATGACAATATGAAGTATATACTATCATTGTCTCCACTGTATACATGAGGAAAGAAATTCAGTAACCTGTTTCAGATTATATAGCTGAAGAGTGACAAAGGCAGAATTGAAATCTCGAAATCTGACTCTACAGTCCTAACATAAATCAGTTTTTCACTTCCTTTCTCAACTCCTTTCTAAAACAACCTTCCTTTTCTTCTGTACTTCAGCTGGAGGGAATATTAAAGCTTATATTTTTAAAAATACCATCACTTTCTTTCTCACTGTCTCTATCCCCCTACAGCTCTAGCTCTCCTCTCGGCCATTATATTTATTATCTTTAGTGAAATTTTAAAATATAATGTAGGTGTAGATAGTAAGAATGCGGAATTTATGTAACTGTAATACTCTAAATTTCCCATGACATGTGCAAAAACAACTAGGAATAAACTCTGGGAGATATAAAAAATATTTTATGATTTTGTTAATGCTACCCTATAAACAAGATTTCTGAGGACCTTAGAGAATCAAATGTTCACAAACATCTACTAAGATACTCCCAAAGGTGATATGCCAAAAAATTGGAATATTATTTATATATTTATTTAATAAATATTTATTAAACAATATTTACCTCAAGACCTTGGTTTAGCACATGCTATAAAAGCAAACAGCACAAAGTATCTGCCTTCATAGAACTCAAACTACTGAAGAAACCGACAAGGAACAGCTTAATAACAAACAGTGGTATGAAGAAATTAAAGCAGGTTAGGAATAGAACTTGATAAGAGTGAATGTTATTATATGAATGAGGCAAGGATTTACTGATATTTGAACAAAGACAAGAATAACATGAGGAAATGGTAGTACTTTGAAAGAAAGCATAAAAGAAGACCTAAAGGTAGAAACAAGCTCATGTCTTTGAGGAAAAATGAGGGGCCAAGGGAAATAGAAAAGAGTGAGCAAGAGGAAGATAGAGTTGAGATAAACATGAAACGTAGGTAAGGAATTTACATTGTAGAATCCTGTGGACCAGTAGAGTCCAGCAGAAATTTCTGCAACAGTGGGAATGTCCTATAGCTGCACTGTCCAATACAGCAGCAAATACATATGGCCAAGAGCACTCGAAATGTGGCCAATGGTACTAAGGAACTGAAGTTTTAATTTTATTCAATTTTTAAAGACTGCGTTGAATTTGAATTAACTTTAAAAACAAACAAACAAACAAGAAAAATGCGTGTGTCCATTGGGTACCATACCAGAGTGCAGCTCTAGGCCCTATTTTGAACTTTAGATGTTGTTCCATGTGTACTGAGTGATCTTTGAAGTATCTAGGAAAATAAATATGCATACTTTGTTTCCTTTGGTTAGTCTACTCTCTGAAAGTTTTCAAGTGTATTTTTGATTGTTACCAACCTCAAATTTCAGTTTTATGATATTTTTCTTATTAATATTCCAGCATTAAATGGACAACAAATTTGTATTGAACAGATGTGAAAAAGACCTGAGGAAAGAAGGATGCTAAACACAATTCATGGTATATGGTTTACTTTGGAGTACTTATAGTTTCACTTAAAATTACTCAAATAATGTATCCCTTTCTTTCTGGAAGATTACAATATAAATGATCCAGTCTCTTATATCAGTGGGGCTTCCCAAGTGGCTCTAGTGGAAAAAAAAAAAAAAAAAGAAGAACCCTGCTGTCAATGCAGGAGATGTAAGAGATGTGGGTTCAATCCCTCGGTCAGGAAGATCCCCTTTAGGAGGGCATGGCAACCTTGCCTCCATGGCACTTCCTGCCTGGAGAATCCCATGGACAGAGGAGCCTGGTGGGCTACACTCCATAGGTCACAAAGTGTTGGACACAACTAAAGTGACTTAGCACACATGCATGCTTACATCTACAATTTTTCCTCTTGTCTATAAACATTCTCATTTATTCTATTCTAGATAGAAACCCTTCTTTTGTACATGTCAAAGTTCATCTTTCTTGGAGACTCTGCTTTTGCCTTTAATAACACCTCTATTCTTCATTTCTGTCATCCACCAACATGACTATCATTTCACCTAATGATGCTGGCTTGTTGGAGATGCTGGCTTTTCTATTATCCTAAATTGACTTTAATCCAAAGCATTGTTTCACAGATTCCAGGAATCTTCATAACTAACCACGTTGGAATCCAATTGTTATTTTAAGAAAGGCAACAAACACAACATCTTTTTATCAGATGAAACAGAGTTAAGAGTTTAGACATAAGAAATCAGCAAAATAAGCATCATAAAAGTAACAAATGAAGATGATAAAATACAAAGGAACCACACAATATTATGACTAAAGTAAAAATGGTGATAATAGGCATGAAAAGAATGAGACTCAAGGACAAAGGAAGAGATTTATAAGATTTGAAAGATTAAAAGTAAAGGTCTACAAAAGACTAAGAATTAAGCTTTTCAATAATTCCGGGAGCAAGAAGACAGCAGGATAACATTTGAAGTGTTAAAGATAAAGACTTTTAACCTAGACATTTATAACCAATAAAATATTCTTTAAATATGTGCATAAAATAAAATTTTTCTTAGACATGAAAACTCAGAACTTTTAGAGCAAAAAAACCTTTGGAAAACACTCTTTTAGAAAGTACACTAGTCATATAATAAACTATGAAATCCTTACAAAATATAAGAATGAGTGCTCATCGTGTCCAACTCTTTGTGACCCCATGGACTGTAGTCCACCCGGCTTCTGTCCATGGGATTATCCAGACAAGAATACTGGAGTGGGTGGCCATTTCTTCCTCAAGGGATTTTCCCAAGCCAGGATTCAAACCCACATCTCTTGTGTCTCCTGCATTGGCAGATGGATCTTTTATGACTGAGCCACCTGGGAAGCCCAAGTAACAATAAAATGTTTTTGGTCTAAATAAGAAGAATGAGTGTATGTGTATATATATTAATAGTTGAATATTTAAATTTATTCTAAAAATATCAATTCAGAAAGATAGATGAGAAGAAGAAGATAAGATCAAATTCAGGGAGCTGTTTACCTATAGATATAACACAGATATTGCTAAACAGTGATACAGATAAAGAAAAAAATGTAACTGTCTTATATTAGGAGTAACAAAAAAAGAAAGAAATTAAACCTTAGCTAATGGAGGATAGAAAAAAGATTGCAAATAAGGAAACAGAAAGCATAGTAAATAAAAATGTGAAAAATTAGATAACAATTAAATACTAATGGTAAAGCAACTATAAGAATGTAAATGACAGCATGAAAAGACAAAAATATATGACACCAGAAGATGAGTCCCCCAGGTAGGAATGTGTCCAATAAAGTATGGGGAAGAGCAGAGGACAATTACTAAAAGCTCCAGAAAAATAAAGTGGCTGGGCCAAAGCAGAAACAATGCTCAGTTGTGGGTGTGTCTGTTGATGAAAGTAAAGTCTGATGCTGTAAAGAACAATATTGCATAAGAACCTGGCATGCTAGGTCCATGAATCAAGGTAAATTGGACATTGTCAAGTAGGAGATGGCAAGAGTGAACATCGACATCCAGGAATTTGTGAACTAAAATGGATGGGAATGGGCAAATTTGATTCAGATGACCATTACATCTACTATCATGAGCAAGAATCCCTTAGAAGAAATGGAGTAGCCCTCATAGACAACAAAAAAGCCCAAAATGTAGTACTCTGGGCAACCTCAAAAACAACGGAGTGATCTTGGTTTCTTTCCAAGGCAAACCGTTCAGTATCACACTAATCCAAGTCTATGCCTCAATCATTGATGCCAAAGAAGTTGAAGTTGACCAATTCTTTGAAGCCCTACAACACCTTCTAGAACTAAGACCAAAAAAAGATGTCCTTTTCATCATAGGGGGTTGGAATGCAACAGTAGGAAGTTGAGAGATACCTGGAATAACTGGCAAATTTGGACTTGGAGTACAAAATGCAGCAGGGCAAAAGTTAACAGAGTTTTGTCAAGAGAACATGCTTGTCATAGCAAACACCCTTTTCCAACATCACCAGATAGTCAATACCAAAATTAGATTGATTATGAAATTTGTAGCCAAACATACAGCTCTATAAGAAAGTCAGCAAAAGCAAGACCTAGAGCTGACTGTGGTTCAGATAATGAACTTCTTAATGCAAAATTCAGGATTAAATTGAGGAAAGTAGGGAAAACCACTAGGCCACTCAGGTATGACCTAAATCATTTCCCTTATGATTATACAATGGAGGTGACAAATAGATTCAAGGGATTAGATCTGGTAGAAAGAGTGCCTGAAGAACCATGGATGGAAGTTTGTAACATTGTACAAAAGCAGTGACCAAAAGTAACCAAAAGAAAAAGAAATGCAAGAAGGAAAAATGGTAGTCTTAGGAGGATTTACAAATAACTGAGGAAAGAAAAGAAGTGAAAAGCAAGGGGGAAAGGGAAAGATATGCTCAAGTGAATTAATTCCAGAAAATAGCAAGGAAAGATAAGAAGGCTTTCTTAATGAACGATGCAAAGAAATAGAGGAAAAATAGAAGGGGAAAGATTAGAAATTCTTCAAGAAACTTGGAGATATCAAGGAAACATTTCATTCAAGGATATTTCAAGGATAAACACTTCATTCAATTAAGGACAGAAATGGTAAGGACCTAAAGGAAGCTGAAGATATTAATGAGAGGTGACAAGAATATACAGAAGAATTATACAAAAAAAGGCCTTAATTACCCAGATAACCATGATGCTGTGGTCATTCACCTAGAGCCAGACATCCTGGAGTGTGAAGTAAAGTGGGCCTTAGGAAGCATTATTATGAACAAAGCTAGTGGAGGTGACAGAATGCTAGTTGAACTATTCCAAATCCTAAAAGATGATGCTGTTAAAGTGCTGCACTCAATGGGTCAGCAAATTTGGAAAACTCAGCAATGGTCATAAGACTGGAAAATGTCAGGTTTCATTCCAGTTACAAAGAAGGCAAATGTCAAAAAATGTTCTAACTACCATACAATTGCACTCATTTCACATGCTAGCAAAGTTATGCTCAAAATTCTTCAAGTTAGACTTCAGCAGTACATGAACCAAGAACTTCCAGATGTACAAGCTGGGTTTTGAAGAGGCAGAGGAGCCAGAGATCAAATGGCCAACATTCATTGGATCATGGAGAGAGCAAGGGAGTTTCTGAGAAACATCTACTTTTCCTTTATTGAATACACTAAAGCTTTTGACTGTGTGGATCATAACAAATTGTGGAAAATTCTGAAAGAGATAGAAGTACCAGATCACCTTACCTGTCTCCTGAGAAACTGAGACATCTATAAACGGGTCAAGAAGTAACAGTTAGAACCAGACCTGGAAGAACTGACTGGTTCAAAGCTGAAAAGAGTACAACAAGGCTGTATATTTTCACCCTGCTTATTTAACTTATATGCAAAATGCCAGGCTGGATGAATCATAAGCTGGAATCAAGATTGCTGGGAGAAATATCAACAATCTCAGATATGCAGATGATACCACTTAATGGCAAGAAGTGAAGAGGAACTAAAGAGCCTCTTGATGAGGGTAAAAGAGGAGAGTGAAAAAGCTGGCTTACAACTCGACATTCAAAAAAGCTAAGATCATTGCATCAGGACTCATCACTTCATGGCAAATTGATGGGGAAAAAGTAGAAACAGTGACAGAGTTTATTTTGGGGGGGTTCTAAAACCACTGCAGATGGTGACTGCAGCTATGAAATTAAAAGACAGTTGTTCCTTGGAAGGAAAGCTATGACCAACCTAGACAGCATATTAAAAAGCAAAGACATCACATTGCTGACAAAGTGATAGTCAGAGCTATGGTTTTTCTAGTATTCATGTACAGACATGATGTACAGATGTAAGAGTTGGATGATAAAGAAGGCGAAACACTGAAGAATTGATGCTTTCAAATTGTGTAAGTGCTGGAGAAGACTCAAGAGTCAAGAGTCCAAGAGGACTGCAAAGAGATCAAACCAGTCAAACTTAAAGGTAATCAACCCTATGGAGAAATGTGTTTTTAGATCTTTGGTCCATTTTTTGATTGGGTCATTTATTTTTCTGGAATTGAGCTGCAGGAGTTGCTTGTATATTTTTGAGATTAATCCTCTGTCTGTTTCTTCATTTGCTATTATTTTCTCCCATTCTGAAGGCTGTCTTTTCACCTTGCTTATAGTTTCCTTTGCTGTGCAAAAGCTTTTAAGTTTCATTAGGTCCCATTTATTTATTTTTGCTTTTATTTCCAATATTCTGGGAAGTGGGTCATAGTGGATCTTGCTGTGATTTATGTCAGAGAGTGTTTTGCCTATGTTCTCCTCTAGGAGTTTTATAGTTTCTGGTCTTACATTTAGATCTTTAATCCATTATGAGTTTATTTTTGTGTATGGTGTTAGAGAGTGTTCTAGTTTCATTCTTTTACAAGTGGTTGACCAGTTTTCCCAGCACCACTTGTTAAAGAGGTTGTCTTTTTTCCATTGTATATTCTTGCCTCCTTTGTCAAAGATAAGGTGTCCATAGGTACGTGGATTTATCTGTGGGCTTTCTATTTTGTTCCATTGATCTATACTTCTGTCCAAAGAAGACATACAGATGGCTAACAAACACATGAAAAGATGCTCAACATCACTCATTATCAGAGAAATGCAAATCAAAACCACAATGAGGTACCATTACACACCAGTCAGGATGGCTGCTATCCAAAAGTTTACAAGCAATAAATGCTGGAGAGGGTGTGGAAAAAAGGGAACCCTCTTACACTGTCGGTGGGAATGCAAACTAGTACAGCCGCTATGGAAAACAGTGTGGAGATTCCTTAAAAAACTGGAAATAGAACTGCCATATGACCCAGCAATCCCACTTCTGGGCATACACACTGAGGAAACCAGATCTGAAAGAGACACGTGCACCCCAATGTTCATTGCAGCACTGTTTATAATAGCCAGGACATGGAAGCAACCTAGATGCCCATCAGCAGACGAATGGATAAGGAAGCTATGGTACATATACACAATGGAATATTACTCAGCCATTAAAAAGAATTCATTTGGATCAGTTCTAATGAGATGGATGAAACTGGAGCCCATTATGCAGAGTGAAGTAAGCCAGAAAGATAAATACCAATACAGTATACTAACGCATATATATGGAATTTAAAAAGATGGTAATGATAACCCTATATGCAAAACAGAAAAAGAGACACAGATGTACAGAACAGACTTTTGGACTCTGTGGGAGAAGATGAGGGTGGGATGTTCTGAGAGAATAGCATTGAAACAAGTATACTATCAAGGGTGAAGCAGATCACCAGCCCAGGTTGGATGCATGAGACAAGTGCTCAGGGCTGGTGCACTGGGAAGACCCAGAGGGATGGGATGGAGAGGGAGGTGGGAGGGGGGATCGGGATGGGGAACACATGTAAATCCATGGCTGATTGATGTCAATGTATGGCAAAAACCACTACCATATTGTAAAGTAATTAGCCTCCAACTAATAAAAATAAATGAAAAAAAAAAGTTACAACATCAACAAGGAGATGCTCACCAACAAGAATACTCCAGTATGGGGTGATGACCCTATAAATAAAAGTTATATTGTGATGCAGTAAAAGCTGCAAATAGAGTAAATTTAAATATAGCTAGTATTGATTTAACTTAACGTCAAGCAGTGCTGTAAGTGTTTTACATGTATTAATTCATTTAATTTTCAAAACCCAACAAGAAGTTACTATTATAAGCATCATTTTACAGATGAGAACCTGAAATGAAAGATTACATAACTCTCCAATAATCAGTCAGCAAGGATCAGAGAGAGAATTTGAGTTAAGCGATTGGATGCCAGTCTTAACCTTCACCACTGTGATAGCTGGTGCTCACTGGTGCTACTGAACAAGCACTGAACTTGGAGAGGGGTGGGTATGGGCTTGTTTTGGCCAGTGATGAATGAGCAGTGATGTGTCATTTTCATCATCGACTGTGGGGACAGGTGATCATGGGTGTATTTACCATGTAAAGCCAGGGTTCCTGAATGGTTACAGTGAGCAGAAAACTCCTGTGAACCAGCACTGTATGTGTGACACAGAGGAGAATTAAAGACTTATTATGTTAAAAAAAAAAAAAGGTAATCAACCCTGAACATTCATTGGAAGGACTAATGCTGAAGCTGAAGATCCAGTACTTTGGCCACCTGATGGGAAGAGCCAGTTACTGGAAAAGACCCTGATGATGAGAAAGACTGAAGGCAAAAGGAAAAGGGAGCAGCAGAGGATGAGGTGGTTATATAGCATCACTGATTCAATGGACATGGATTTGAATGAACTCCAGGAGACAGATAGTGGAGGACAGAGGATCCTGGCCTGCTGCAGTTCATGGGGTCGAAGAGTTGGAGACCACTTAAGGACTGAACAACAAAAACAACAAAAATGTTCACATACTGCTGGAGAAATTATTATTCAAATTGGATTTTTTCAAAGGTATTTTAATATTTTGTCTATAAGGGACACATTTAATATAAAAAGAAAAAAACAGGGAAAGCTGAAATTAAAGTGTAAAAGTGTACTACAAAGATGACCAAAGGTAAGCAACAGTAGGAATGTCAATATCAGACTATATAAAATTCAAGATAAAATGTTGAAGGAAAAATAATACCAAGTGACCATGAATACATATGTACCTAAAAGAAAAAATCTATAGCACCATCTGTCAGAAATCTATGAAAAAAATCAATAATTGTAGTTGAATACTTTAGTTCACCACTCTTCAAATCATAAACCTGAATCAAACTTTCTCTTCACCTATTCTATAGGCCATATCTGGTTCCTGTCATCCTCTATATCATACCACTTCTGAAATGTTAAATTCCATTATCTCACTCATCAAATGCAGTATTCCATTTAGTCCAATCTAGACTCTCTATGACTGATCAGCTGAAAATTTATTTTATGACTCTCTATGCCTTTACCCTATTATCTTTCTGCCCAATCATCATGAATACCCCAGGAGTTCAATCTTTCCACTTCTGTTAACTATGAATTCAAAGTAGAATGGCTCTTGCCCACCATCGTACTGAAATGTCTTTTGTTGCTATTTTCTTTGACTACTTGACTGATCAATTCAGTAGACATTTATCAGTCCTATTTTTTCACCACATTTGAGTGTGGGGGTCATTTCTTCCTTCTTTAAATCAACTCCTTCAGTGGCACCACACTAGCTATCTTTTTAGTTTATCTTTACAGCCCTTTTCCTCTCACCACTCCTTAAATGTTGGTAAACCCCTCATTTCCAAACTTGATTTATTACTCATTGTATTCATGTTCTGCAGGAGCTTTCTTTCTCATTCAAATTTTCAAGTACTACCTACAGGCTGAACACTCTTAAATCTCTTTCTCCCTCTAGATTATTCCTCCTCAAGGCAAACTTGTATATCTAACTCTCACTATCATTTCTGCTTGATGGTCTCACAGATACACAATTCTAACATGTTCTAATATAAGGACTCCTGAGAAATCTGTATGCAGGTCAAGAAGCAACAGTTAGAACCGGACGTGGAACAACAAACAGACTGGTTCCAAATTGGGAAAGGAGTAAGTCGAGGCTGTATATTGTCACCCTGCTTATTTAACTTATTTGCAGAGTACATCATGAGAAATGCTGGACTGGATGAAGCACAAGCTGGAATCAAGATTGCTAGGATAAATATCAATAACCTCAGATATGGAGATATACCACACTTATGGCAGAAAGCGAAGAAGAACTAAAGAGCCTCTTGATGAAAGTAAAAGAGGAGAGTGGAAAAAGTTAGCTTAAAACTCAACATTCAGAAAACTAAGATCATGGCATCTGGTCCCATCACTCCATGGCAAATAGATGGTGAAACAGTGGAAAGAGTGGCAGACTTTATTTTGCCAGACTCCAAATTGGCAGACTCCAAAATCACTGCAGATGATGACTGCAGCCATCAAATTAAAAGACTCTTATTCCTTGGATGAAAAGTTATGACCAACCTAGACAGCATATTAAAAAGCAGAAACATCACTTTGCCAACAAAGGTCAGTCTAGTCAAGGCTACGGTTTTTCCAGTAGTCATGTATGGATGTGAGAGTTGGTCTATAAAGAAAGCTGAATGCCAAAGGATTGATGCTTTTGAACTGTGGTATTGGAGAAGACTCTTGAGAGTCCGTTGGACTGCAAGGAGATCCAACCAGTCCATCCTAAAGGAAATCAGTCCTGACTATACATTGGAAGGACTGATGCTGAAACTGAAACTCCAATACTTTGGCCATCTGATGTGAAGAACTGACTCATTTGAAAAGACCCTGATGCTGGGAATCAATCTTGAGGGTGGGAGGAGAAGGGGACGACAGAGGATGAGACAGTTGGATGGCATCACTGCCTTGATGGACATGAGTTTGAGTAAGCTCCAGGAGTTGGTGATGGACAGGGAAGCCTGGTGTGCTGCAATCCATGGGTCACAAAGAGTCAGACATGACTGAGTGACTGAATTGAACTGAACTGAATATAAGACCTCATTTCTCACTGTGCTATGGAAATAACCTCCCCACTGGTCCCTCTCTTACTCCAGGCTTCTTCTCCTACTAGCTGACAGAGTGATATTAAAATCAAATCTGATTATGTCACCATAGTCCCCACATTTAAGCCTTTCAAGTATTTGGAATTACTTAACATGGAGTACCAGCCTTTCTGTGATTTGTCTACTGCCCAGTTCTCTGGTGTCACCTTCTGTCAATTTTGCCTCTCATTTTCTCCTCACTTCATGCTGTTTCCCATCTCTGTTCTTTGCTCATGCAATCTTATTTAGATAAATTGCTCCACTAGTCATTTCCTCTAAGTCTACTTGACAGATCTCCAGATCAGAACAGTATTTCTACACTCTTATATATACCATTGTCCTTTCTACATAATAGTATATTTGTTTCATTTTTTCCTCTTCCCTTCAACTTAGAGCTTTTAGAAAGTATAGAGGATAAGAAAAACAAGACAAGGAATAATAAATGGCAACCCACTCCAGTACTCTTGCCTAGAAAATTCCATGGATGGAAGAGCCTGGTGGACTACAGTCCATGGGGTCACAAAGAATCAGACATGACTGAGTGACTTCACTTTCACTTTTCACTTTTAGCATGTACTATAAAGATGCTATGATAAGAGCAGTTTTTATCCATATAACATAGCTGTTACTATGAAAACTCAGAGAATTAGGCACCTAATCCACATAGAGTATTCCTAGGGAAAGAAGAAACCTGAAATGAATTCTGAAGAGTCAGCTGGAATTATAAGTGGAGAATGAATGAGTAGTTGGTAAAGAAAGGTTACTAGGAAGGAGAACCTGGCCACTGTGAAAGTCACAAATGGACCATATAGTTGAAGAACAGAGCTCCATGCAAACATGAAATAATACGTTTGGGTCAGGGGGCAAGGATTAAATGTGAAAGAGTCCTGTGTACCCATGAGTTAAAATTTGAATTTTATCCTGGAAAGACCCAGGCTATAAAATGCTTATTTGACTTTATACTTGATTGTCTTACCTTTAATCACCAAGTTACTCTTAATTCCAACTCCTAAATTCTGAATCTATGGATGCTCTCACAGAGAGCAACAGTTAGAACCGGACGTGGAACAACAAACAGACTGGTTCCAAATTGGGAAAGGAGTAAGTCAAGGCTGTATATTATTTGAATTAATGATGTGTTCCCTGATGTCACAGGAGGATAAGCACAGAAGAAAGAAATACCAAAATTTGGCAACCACCATCTCCTGAGCATTCACACTGCCCTTGTGTTAGAAACTTTTAAAATGTAAGTGACATCACTAAGATGGAAACACAGATAGTTCCTGAATTCAATCCACTTCCTGAGAACAATTAATGTCTATTCAGAAACAAAACACCACTGAGAGAATCCTAGAGCATGGGGGTGAGGCTGAAATACCCCCTGAACCTCAGAGATCAAGGCAGTCTGCATTAGAAGGTGAGAGAAGCAGCTACACGTTGATCTCATTGACCCTCCCCTAGTGATAGGGACAGAAGGAGGGGACAAAATAGGTGATTAAATAGCTAATCCCACGAGGGGAAATTAGGTAGAAAAAGATGGAAAACTCCTGTAAATTAAGCATTACTAGAGAAAGCATGTTTGCTTAACCACAAAACCAAGCAGACTTGCTTAGCAACAAAACCATGCAACAGAAACACGAGACATGCCCCCAAACAACAACAAAAAAATGGTAGCATGAGACCCACATCCTTCCCAATAAGCTCAGTAATTAATGACCCCCCAAACAGGTTCTGTGAACACAACAAACAATTATTTATGGGAAGGTGATTTTTACAAAATGAAAGACTCTCATTGTACTGAGTGTCTTTCATTGTACAAGTCTCATTGTACTGAGACTTGAAAATATTTTTCCAAAGTGCTATGACAGTCCCGCCCTAACCATATATGGAGGGACAAGTAAAGCTCACTGCCCTGTGTGAGGGAAGAACCAACGATGGAAACAAGATGTCTACTCAAGGAGGACAAAGATGATCTTCTCCCACTCCCCACTTTTCCTTTGGTTATAAAACTGTAGCCCACTAAGTTCTCAGGACGCAGCATTTCTCGCTCACCAACTTGTAAGTCTCAAAAGCGTCCTATTCTAGTAAATCTCTTCTCACCTACCAATGTGCTTTTGCTGAACTCTTTGCATTGAGACTTAAAAGCCTGTGGTGCCAGAACTCTGTGGAGCCCCGGAAACGACACCTACTGGTTTCACTAAGACAGCACAACACTCCGCAGAGAGGTCTCTGAGTCCCTGGTTGCTCCAGTGGGAAAAGAGAACCCAACGGGGACAACCAGTCAGCTTCAACATTGTGAAGATGCTTTGTGGGAGCCCCTACTTTGATTTCTTACCATGGGAATTGAGAGGAATCTATGGGATCCAGTCGCTGGGAATCTGACTATGATAGAGAAGCAAGGAGGGCTTGTAACACCAGCACACAGATCTTGGCAGACAGTCCTTTAATGCCTGAGGAGCAACCCCAACCAGCACCTTCACTTGTCAGCAGAACCCAATCAGGGGTACACTCTGACCAGATAATTGGTTGGAGGGTGTGCAGATTTGACTGATTCAGATCCTCAAAGAAGTTTTATCAGTTGTAGAGCCCATTTGCCCATACCCAGGCAAGATGATGAGTCAGAGGCCCCTGGCAGCCTCATCTGACCGGAAGAGCTAGGGACAACTCCTGGAAGCTGTGTGGTACAGTGGTGTTCACGCCAAGAGGCAGGGGGACAAGCAGAGCAGATCACCCCCAGAGCAAAGCCAATACCAGCCATGGGATCTTCCCATGTAGGCACAAGTAGGAAGATTAATTCATAGTCAAGGCTGAGGGTAGCTCCTGGCCTCTCTGTAACTTGAGAACCTCTTTGGAAAATTGAAAATAGCCTGGAGGGGCCCAATCCCCTCCCTCCCAGGCATAGGGCCTGAAACAGTTTCACCCACTGTGAATAGTGTCCTCTGACTCCAACTGATCAGAAGGGCTAGCAAGAATCCTGAAAGCTGTAAGCTGAGCAAACAGTAAACAGAACTGGAGAACAAAGCCAGTGGCGCTCTTCAGCCAAGGAACTTGAGTGTGGGTCAGACTGAGCTAAGATCACAAAGAGCTTTCCTAGTTTTAGAGCAGCTTCTTTTACTATCTGGGCAGGGAATCTAATTAATAGTCTTGCTCATTATTGAATACAGCCTTCAACCTATTCTTCCAGGGAACTTAACCAGAGCACAGGGGAAGATGCATGGCCCATTCAATAGCCCCACATACAGTGGCACTTGAACAGAGAACACAACCCATGACTTCCCCCGTAGAGCAAAATCGGTGGCCTCACCTGACCAGGGAATTCAGTGTATGCTGCTGCTGCTAAGTCACTTCAGTCGTGTCCGACTCTATGAGACCCCATAAATGCCAGCCCACCAGGCTCCCCCGTCCCTGGGATTCTCCAGGCAAGAACACTGGAGTGGGTTGCCATTTCCTTCTCCAATGCATGAAAGTGAAAAGTGAAAGTGAATTCACTCAGTCATGTCTGACTCTTAGTGACCCCATGGACTGCAGCCTACCAGGCTCCTCTGTCCATGGGATTTTCCAGGCAAGAGTACTGGAGTGGGGTGCCATTGCCTTCTTCAATTCAGTGACTACTCAGGCCTTATTCAGGCCCCCAGACAATGAACTGCATAGGCCAAGGGCCCTGGCCTGCTTCTCTGCCAGGAGAGGGAAGCTAATTCATAGCCCCATCTGCTATATTTGCTACATTCAGTCCCAACTATCTAATTCAGTTCGGTTCAGTTCAGTTCAGTCATTCAGTCATTTCCAACTCTTTGCGACCCCATGAACTGCAGCACACCAGGCCTTCCTGTCCATCACCTACTCCCAGAGTCCACCCAAAACCATGTCCATTGATTCGGTGATGCCATCCAACCATCTCATCCTCTCTCATCCCCTCTCCTCCTGCCCTCAATCTTTCCCAGCATCAGGGTCTTTTCAAATGAGTCAGCTCTTCACATCAGGTGGCCAAAGTATTGGAGTTTCAGTTTCAGCATCAGTCCTCCCAATGAACACCCAGAACTGATCTCCTTTAGGATGGACTAGTTGGATCTCCTTGCAGTCCAAAGGACTCTCAAGAGTTTTCTGCAACACCACAGTTCAAAAGCATCAATTCTTCAGCACTCAGCCTTCTTTATAGTTCAACTCTCACATCCATACATGACTACTGGAGAAACCATAGCCTTGACTAGACAGACCTTTGTTGTAAGCCTGATCAGAGAATTCAAGCAACTATGGAGCCCATTCAACAGCCTCACTTGTGTAAGGAACAAAGCCAGCAGTCCTATCCTGCTGCTCTCAGCTGGTGGCACAACCCCCAATCCATGTCCTCAGTTGCCTGGCACAAATAGATCATAAAAACAGGAATTATCTGCACAAAGACTTTAGTGGCAGACTCACCCAGAAACCAGAACTGAGCAGCCTGGTGAAGAACTGTCACTGACAAAGCAAGCCTGTAAAGTCCGCTAGGGCAGCCCTATTAATCAGATGCACAGAAACCAATGCAAGGAATTAAGGATCACAAAAAGTCAGGTAAATATGATACTACCTAAGGGAACTAATAAAACTCGGATAACTAACTCTAAATAAATGGAGATCTGTGAACTGTCTGATAAATCAATACAGAATTCAGAATAATCCTTTTGAGGAAGTTTAGTAACCTACATAAAAAAAAATGATGTCCTTTTTATTATAGGGCACTGGAATGCAAAAGTAGGAAGTCGAGATACCTGGAGTAACAGGCAAATTTGGCCTTGGAGTACAAAACAAGCAGGTCAAAGGCTAACAGAGTTTTGCCAAGAGTACACACTGGTCACAGCAAACACCCTCTTCCAACAATACCAGAGAAGACTCTACACATGGACATCACCAGATGGTCAATACTGAAACAAAATTAAGAAATAGAATAAATAGAATAATCTATTATTAATAATCTGATACAATAACATAAACATTTTAACAGCAATAACTGAGGAGAAGTACAAAGAATACAAATTCTATTGAAGTTACTTGCTATCAATTTAAAATAGGGTGTTACAAGATGGATTTGGAAAAGGCAGAGGAATCAGAGATCAAAATGCCAACATCTGTTGACTCATAGAAAAAGCAAGAGAATTGTAGAACAACATCTACTTCTGACTCACTGACTACGCTAAAGCCTTTGACTGTGTAGATCAAACAAACTGGAAAATTCTTAAACAGATGGGAATACCAGACCACCTTACCTGCCTCCTGAGAAACCTGTATGCAGGTCAGGAAGCAACTGTTAAAACTGGACATGAAACAATGAACTGGTTCAAAATTGGGAAAGGAATACATCAAAGTTGTATATTATCACCGTGCTTATTTAACTTCAATGCAGAGTACATCACACAAAATGCCCAGCTGGATGAAGCACAAACAGGAATCAAGATTGCAGGGAGAAATACAATAACTTCAGATATGCAGATGACACCACCCTTATGGCAGAAAGTAAAGAAGAACTAAAGAGCCTCTTGATGAAAGTGAAAGAGGAGAGTGAAAAAGCTGGCTTAAAACTCAACATTCAGAAAACAAAGATCATGGCATCCAGTTCCATCACTTCATGGCAAATAGATGGGGAAACAATGGAAACAGTGACAGACTTTATTTTCTTGGGGTCCAAAATCACTGCAGATGGTGATTGCAGCCATGAAATTAAAAGACACTTGCTCCTTGGAAGAAAAGTTATGACAAAGCTAGACAACATATTAAGAAGCAGAGACATTACTTTGCCAACAAAGGTCCATCTAGTCAAAGCTATGTTTTCTCCAGTGGTCATGTATGGATGTGAAAGTTGGACCATAAAGAAGACTGAGAGCCAAAGAATTGATGTTTTTGAACTGTGTTGCCGGAGAAGACTCTTGAGTCCATTGGACTGCAAGGAGATCAAAACAGTCAGTCGTAAAGGAAATCAGTCCTGAATACTCATTGGGAAGACTGGTGCTGAAACTGAAGCTCCAATACTTTGGCCACCTGATGGGAAGAGCTGACTCATTAGAAAAGACCCTGATGCTGGGAAAGATTGAAGGCAGGAGGAGAAGGGGATGACAGAGGACAAGATGGTTGGATGACTCAATGGAAATGAGTTTGACCAAACTATGGGAGATGGTAAAGGACAGGGAAGCCTGGTGTGCTGCAGTCCTTGGGGTTGCAAAGAGTCAGACACACCTGAGAGACTGGACAATGAACAAATTTTGTGTAAAGTCTCATGGAAAACACTGCAGGTGGTGCTAGAGGTAAAGAACCCATCTGCCAGTGCAGAAGACATAAGAGACAGGGGTTCAACCTGTGAACTGGGAAGATCCCCTGGAGAAGGGCGTGGCAACAGCCTCCAGCATCTTGCCTGAAGAATCCCACACCTGGTGCACTACAGTTGATTGTTGGAAGAGACTGAAGCAACTGAGCCCTGGAACACACAGGGAAAATCTTACACTAATTACACAAAAGAACTTGATAAAGAAGTCAAATCCATGGCTGATTCATGTCAATGTATGACAAAAACCACTATAATATTGTAAAGTAATTAGCCTCCAACTAATAAAAATAAATGGAAAAAAAAAAAAAATAAGTCAAAGCATGTTGATTCCAAAAGGCAAAACAAAACAGAACAAAAAGATAGCGGGATAAGAAACAGAAATTGTTGAAGCTACCAAACAACCAGAAAGCAACTAATAACATTTTGTTGTAGGAAGCCCTTACAGCTTCCTAGGTGATGCAGTGATAAAACGTCTGTCTGCCAAGGCAGTAGATGCAAGAGACACAGGTTCGATCCCTGGGTCAGAAAGATCCCTCGGAGTAGAAAACTGCACTTCATTCCAGTATTCTTGCCTGGAAAATTCCATGGACAGAGGAACCTGGTGGGCTACAGTCCAGGAGGTTGTGAAAAGTCAGGCATGACTGAGCACAAGCACACACAAGCCCTTACCTATCAGTAATCATTTTAAATATAAACAGATTAAATTATCCAATTCAAAGACATAGTGTGAATGAGTGGATTTAAAAAAAAAGATTCAAGAACCACTGTCTCTGGGAGACTTACTTTCACTGTAAGATAGAGATTGAGAGTGAAGGGATGGAAAAAGACATTTCAAACAATGGTAACTAAAAGAAAGCAGGAATAGTTTACATTGATTACATCAGACAAAATAGACAAAACTAAAAATGGCCAAAAAAAAAAAAAAAAGAGAGAGAGAGACAAGGAAAGTCATTATATAAAAGTAAAGGGGTCAACACATCAAACTGATATAACAATTTATGAGTCCAACATAAGAACATATAAATATATAAAGCAACAACTAACAGAGCTAATAAGAAAAATAAACAACAATTATAAACAGTAATGATTGAAGACTTTTTACCACTCTCAACAATGGATAGATTATCCACACAGAGAATCAATAAGGAAAGGGTAGATTTGAACAAATTCAAAGGATCATAAAGGGCAACACAGAACAACTATATTTTTCAAAAAACTGTGAAACCTAGAAGAAATGGAAAAATACTTAGAAGCATAAAACTTATTAAGATTGAATCAGGAAGAAGTAGAAAATCTGAATATACCAAGTACTAGCGGAGATTAAGTTAAATTAGTAATAAAAAAATCCCCCAATGAGAAAAACCCAGGACCAGATGACTTTTTCTGGTGAATTTTACCAAACATTTCAAGGAGAATTAACACCAATCCTTCTCAAAGTCTTCCCAAAAAATCAAAGAGGAGGGAACACTTTCAAACTGATTTTATGAGGCCAGCATTGTCCTGATACTAAAATCAGAAAATGAGATTACTAAAAAAGAAAGCTATAGGCCAATATCCCTGACGAATATAGATGCAAAAGTTCTCAATAAGATACTAGCAAACTAAACTCAGCACATATTAAAAGCATAATTCGCCAGTGATCAATCTATGGAAAAGGGAAAAAAAATTTTTGCAAACCATACATCTGATAAGGAGTTAATAACCAAGACCTATAGAAAAGCTCCTACAACAACAATAAAAATGCAATTAAAAAAATGAGAGAAGGACCTGAATACATATTTCTCCAAAGAAAATAAACAAAAGGCCAACAGGTACATGAAAAGATGCTTAACGTCATTAGTTATTAGGGGAATGCAAATTCAAACCACAATAAGATATCACCTTATACCTATGAGAATAGCAATCACAAAAAGATAAAATAATAATGCTGACCAGGATGTGGAAAAAACTTACCCTTTTATGATATTGGTGAGACTGTAAATTGATACAGCTACTATAGAAAACAGTATTCAGGATCCTGAAAAAAATTAAAAATAGAACTACCATATGATACTAAAATTCCACTCCTGGGAATATACCCAAAGCTAATAAAAACAATACTTTGAAAAGATATCTGCATCCCCATGTTCATAGTATTTACAAAACCAAGATATGAAAGCAACCTGTGTCCACCCATCAGTGAATGGCTAAAGAAACTAAATATATAAATAAGAATGCTATTTAGGCATGAAAAAACAAGGAAATCTTATCATTGGCAACAACAAGAATAGGCCTTGAGGGCATTATGCCAAGTGAAATAAGTCAGACAGAGAAAGACAAATAGTGTGTGATATCACTTATATATGGATTATAAAACAAAAAACAAAAAAACCTCATAGAAAAAGAGATCATACTTGTGGCTACCAGAAGTGGGGTGGAGGAATGTGGTATGGAATTGGAGAAAGGTGGTCACAAGATACAAACTAAAATTATAGGATGAACAACTACTAGGGATATAATGTACTACAATGCAACAACTATATTTAACAATGTTATATGGTGTACAGGAAAGTTTTCAATCCTCTTTTTCTTTTATTGTGTCTACATGACAAGATGGATGTTAACTGAATCTATTGTGGTAATCATTTCACAATATAGGCAAATTAAATCATCATTCTATATGTCTCAAATGTATACAGTTATTATGTCAATTATTCCTCAATAAAAAATAATTTAAAGTAATCATAAAAATGAAAGATCACAGAAGTTCCCTACAACCCACCCAGAAAATGTGAGTATCAAAAGAACTCTTCAAGCTGTAGAAATGTTAGTAAGAGAGGTTAAGGATTGAGACCCCACAACTAGTAAGCAGTGGTTTTAACCTCATGCTGTCTGACTGTAAAGACTGCACACTTCCTGCTTTGTGACAAGGACTCCTAGAACTAATCAAAGAATATCAGCAAATGGCAAAAAAGTAGGATGTATCGCAGCTACTAGAGACAGCAAAACTGGAATTGATGGCAGTATGTGAAAATGTGTCCATGATAAATTAAATTTAAAAACACACACATTAAAACTATAACAGATGAAATAAAACTATGATTAACTGAACATTAATGACAGAAGAGCCTTTTAATACACAGTTAAAGAAAAATGGTTAAAAATTTAGAAAATGTTTATCTGCAGCCAGCGTGCATGCTAGACCTAGACCTAGACCATTGCACATATTGAAGCTTTCAACCCTTCCCAGCCATGCAAGTGGTTTTGACTGACACCACATAAAGGACCACTAAGATCAGGTAAACTTCTCTTATAATGTACAAGCTTATTATAAAGTGAAAGCTGTGTTCCTAAGGAATAAAACTGCTTACTGAGAAAATTAACATATGTTACTCATCCTTTCTCATTTTTTAGAAAACATATTTCACAACACAGAGTACTAACTGCTATACTATCACAGCATCATATTTCATAAGATACATACTCTGATCATTTTCTGGGTTTTGCCTAGAATAGACAGACCTATGCATAGCTTTTGGAATTTGTTTTTTCCTTTGTAAATCAACCTTCCACAAAAGAGAAAACTTTGAATGAAGGTGGTTATAAGACAAATTGTATTGGGTGAGTTCTAATATTTACTGTACAGATGAACAGATGATTCTCATCTTATATATATTTTTATGATCTTCATAGAGTGAACAGAGAATCTAGTTCTACATGTTTTTTTGGAAAATTCTTTATATATTTGTTATGGAAAAGTTTAAGTAAATATACATGTAGAGATTTATATTCAGTTTTGGATTTTAACTAGTCCTGTTTTGTGAGTGCTTTATATTTTATTAAACAATCTACTAGATCCTTCCTCTTTTTGCTTTTCTAGATTAACATAAAATTTGCAAAAGAAAATTTTCCTCTATCATTTGGAATTTAAATACTGAGATACTGAGTATTATTCTTTTGCACCTGGAGACTATAGACTTCCCTTAAAAGCAGTGACCTGAATTCAGTAAAAATCACCAGGAATGTAGATTGGGAGATTAAATCTAGGAGCAAATAGGATCATGGCTTCATCTAACTAATCAAATGGAAAAATAGAGAAGAATAGAAAACTCAGTTATTGATGTAGATTTCCTACATTGAAATATTAAAGGAAGTCTTTTTCCCAGTTCTAGTTCTTTCCCACTTCTACTGATTTTTCAGGACTTTTTTAAGGTCCATTTACAAACAAGTCACAATAATTATGAACTCCACAAAACTAGACACTCATTCATTTTATATCTTCAGCATCTCAAGTTTTCTCTTACTTAGTAAATGTAAAGCAAGTATTTGTTGAAAATAGAAAGGAATGAATAATCAATAATTAAAAATTCAGATATAATACTATAAAATATTAAGTGCAAGAAGACTATTAGTCTCATTCTGATAAACATTTCTAGAGTAAATTTTTACTATTATTTAAATTCCACTTGTTTCATCTTAATGGGCACTTCAGAGAATGTAACTGTTGATAAATGTTTTAACTAAAACTATCAGAAAACCAGTACAATTAAAGCTAAATATTCTTAACATAAATTACTGATAGAACATATTTTGACTCACATTGATACAAAACTGAAATGAAAATTTTTAAATGAATTGTTATATTTCATGCAAAACAATTATTATGGAAATAACTAATTATAAAAATTAATAAATTAAGACATCCTTTTTGTTAAATAAATTTGCATATAGAATGTTTACTATAAAAATATTGACTTCAATTTCTTGAAGTTTTTTTTTTTCAAGAAACTATATATTTTCATAAGTCAGTCATTAGACATACATGCCATTCTGTATTGTCATCTTCTTTACCAAGAGTCAGCAACTTGGTGAGCGGATTTCCAGCGAGACCAAGGTCACTCTTGGGAGACGGGTGTCCATGCTGCACCAGAAGTTCACTGCTTGGTGTTGGAGGATGTGACCGTTTAAAAGTCTGGTTGAGAATCTGGTGGTCAAGGGTCATGAAGGGTTTTACTTGCTGTTGCTGAACCTTCTGTAGCTGAGTCCTTGCAGGACTTTCCAAGTGTGCTGGGACCTACCAAATAGAACACAAACAAATGCAATGTGTAGCATCATCTGGTAAAGGAGTTCCACTTTTGACAACTGAATTATGACAGTAAACACTATAATGTCCAGTTTCTTTCTTATTTATGATCTACACATCTGTCATAATTTACATAAAATATTAATGGATTATAGTTTTAAGGAATAATTTAAACTTTACTAAAATATTTTAGTAAATAGTCAAGGGATTAGATCTGATATGCAGAGTGCCTGATGAACTATGGACAGAAGTTCATGACACTGTACAGGAGACAGGGATCAAGACCGTCCCCAAGGAAAAGAAATGCAAAAAGGCAAAATGGTTGTCTGAGGAGGCCTTACAAATAGCTGTGAAGTGAAGAGAAGTGAAAAGATAGAAGAGAAGAGAAATAGAAGAGAAGTGAAAGGCAAAGGAGAAAAGGAAAGATATACTCATTTGAATGCAGAGTTCCAAAGAATAGCAAGGAGAGATAAGAAAGCCTTTCTCAACAACCAATGCAAAGAAATACAGGAAAACAATAGAATGGAAAAGTCTAGAGATCTCTTCAAGAAAGTAGAGATACCAAGGGAACATTTCAAGCAAAGATGGACTCAAAAAAGGACAGAAATGGTATGGACCTAACAGAAGCAGAAGATATTAAGAAGAGGTGGCAACAATACACAGAAGAACTGTACAAAAAAGATCTTCATGACCCAGATAATCATGCTGGTGTGATCAGACATTCTGGAATGCAAAGTCAAGTGGGCCTTAGGAAGCATCACTACAAACAAAGCTAGTGGAGGTGATGGAATTCCAGTTGAGCTATTTTAAATCCTAAAAGACGATGCTGTGAAAATGCTGCACTCATTATGCCAGCAAATCTAGAAAGCTCCACAGTGGCCACAGGACTGGAAAAGGTCAGTTTTCATTCCAATCCCAAAGAAAGGCAATGCCAAAGAATGTTCAAACTAACACACAATTGCACTTATCTCACATGCTAGCAAAGTAATGCTCAAAATTCTCCAAGCCAGGCTTCAGCAATATGTGAACCGTGAACTTCCCGATGTTCAAGCTGGATTTAGAAAAGGCAGAGGAACCAGAGATCAAATTGGCAACAACTGTTGGATCATCAAAAAAGTGAGAGAGTTCCAGAAAAACATCTACTTCTGTTTCATTGACTATGCCAAAGTCTTTGACTGTGTAGATCACCACAAACTGTGGAAAATTCTTCAAGAGATGGGAATACTGGACTACCTGACCTGCCTCCTGAGAAATCTGTATACAGGTCGAGAAGCAACAGTTAGAACAGGACATGGAACAACAGATTGGTTTCAAATTGGGAAAGGAGTATGTCAAGGCTACATATTGTCACTCTGTTTATTTAACTTATATGCAGAGTACATACATCATGAGAAACGCTGGGCTGGATGAAGCACAAGCTGGAATCGATATTGCCAGGAGAAATATCAATAACCTCAGATATACAGATGACATAGCCCTTATGGCAGAAAGCGAAGAAGAACTAAAGAGCCTCTTGATGAAGATGAAACAGGAGAGTGAAAAAATTGGCTTAAAGCTCAACAATCAAAAACAAAGGTCATGGCATCCAGTCCCATCACTTCATGGCAAAATAGATGGGGTAACAATGTAAACAGTGAGAGACTTTATTTTGGGGGGGCTCCAAAGTCTCTGCAGATGGTGACTGCAGCCATGAATTTAAAAGACATTTGTTCCTTGGAAGAAAAACTGGGACCAACCTAGACAGCATATTAAAAAATAGAGACATTACTTTACCAACAAAGGTTCATCTAGTCAAAGCTTTGGTTTTTCCAGTAGTTATATATGGATGTGAGAGTTGGACTATAAAGAAAGCTGAACACCGAAGAATTGATGCTTTTGAACTGTGGTGTTCAAGACTCTTGAGAAGACTCTTGAGAGTCCGTTGGACTGCAAGTTCAAGCCAGTCCATCCTAAAGGAAATCAGTCCTGACTATACATTGGAAGGACTGATGCTGAAGCTGAAACTCCAATACTTTGGCCACCTGATGTGAAGAATTGACTCATTGGAAAAGACCCTGATGCTGGGAAAGATTGAAGGCTGGAGGAGAAAGGGACGACAGAGGATGAGATCATTGAATGGCCTCACCGACTTGATGGGCATGAGTTTGAGTCAACTCTGGGAGTTGGTGATGGACAGGGAGGCCTGGCGTGCTGCAGTCCACGGGGTCGCAAAGAGTCGAACATGACTGAGTGACTGAGCTGAACTGAAAATACTTTAAATGTTAACCAACTGTTTAAGCATATCCCTTAAAGTAACATGCAACTGGTACCAAACCTGGAATAAATATATAGGCAGCAAAACTTCTTGAGGATCTGGTAAGAATGACTAAAATAATGAAAGGAATATACAGCTAATTCACTATTATTAGGGATTTTTATATAATATATTTCTCCTAGATTCCTTTGTATTATATATAAATATTACATTAAATATAATTATAATTTTTTAAATTAAAAGTTTAAGAAATTATCCATGAAGGAACAGAGACTAGAAATAAATATACTAAATATTGTCTGATACTTTATGGGTGATGTAAACCTAGGTGATTTTTTTTCAATTTTCCATATTTTCAAGGTTTTGATACTGAGTTCATTTTCAGCTTTAAAAAATCTTAATTTTAAACCCTTCTGTATTCTCAGTTTATAATAACAATACTATATTAAAGTCATTATGAATTGACAGAAAAGCAATCAGAGAAAAATCTAAGTGGTGTCATGTGCCAACTAAGCAACTATCCAGTAATTTGAAATTCCTCTTTCAAAACATAAACTTAACATTTTGGGCATCTTCAGTCTAATTATCATAGTTAATGATATACCATTATTTGTATAAGGACAACTTTAAGTATTTTAAGCTTTCCCTTTAAAAGCCTCTGAAAATAGGATTGCCCAGCAGTCCCCGTTTATATTTACTATGCTGCAGTATGGCTTCTAATACATTTTCCTCAAGTGGCCTATATATAACCCTATTTAATATTTCCCTCATGTTAAACAATAGTAAAGATTGCTGTACAGTGCTTATTTTTCCTTTTATTTCAGTTATACAATCTACTCCTTAAATCCCTTAACATGCATTAGCTCAGATAAATAGCCTTTACAAAGGATTTTGCATTTAAATTAGCTGGTTTGGGTTACAATATTGTAGTAGTTACTTCAGTTTAATTCTGTTATGCTGACATTTTTAGCATTATTTTAATTGTACTACCATAAAATAATTTTTCAGTCATATAAAAAAGATTAAGATTGGTAATAAAGATTACACATATTACTAATTATATTGCTATGAGCTTTAAGTTGTAAAATAACATTTCATTAAAATGCCAGTGGTAATTTTTTAGAGTAGCTATTTAGATTATTCTACAGTTTTAAATTAATCCTTCTTAATCCACACACATCTACAAAACATACACTATAAATAGCATTTTCAGATTCACAAATCTGATTGATTTTCACACAATGTAAATGAATGCTAAAGAACACTGTATATTTTTCTAAGAAAAGTATGTTAAATCAGAATATACAACTTTCATTAACTAATTTATTTTTTGCTGTTCATTCACTGATGCTAAAAGCATCATTAGAGTACTTATTGCATTTTGTGTTACATCAGGAGTCCATGGGATGTCATAGTTGTGACCCTAGGGTTCTAGAAATTTACAATATACTTGGGCAATATTAATATCAACTACAGCAAAAATGATAATAATGATAAATATAAAAATATGAAACAAGTATCAAGCACTCTGCTAAGCATTTTGTACATATTTCATTTACTTCTTGTTACAATCTTAGGAGATAGATATCAATAGTATCTACATTACACCACATAAATGAAAACACTAGGACTTAGAGAGGTTAAATGGTATGGCTGTCATCATTCCACTAGGAAGGGAAGGAATGGGAATACAGGTTCTGGCTTCCTAAGCACTACAGGATATTGGTTTCTGATTGAAATTATTGGAACACAAAGCAAAAAGCTCAGTAATGTATTGTCGTTGTTGTTGTTTACTTGCTAAGTCTGACTCTTTTGTGACCCCATGGACTGTAGCCTTCCAAGTTCCTCTATCCATGGGATTTCCCAGACAAAAATACTGAAGTAGGTTGCCATTTCCTTCTGCAGGGGAATCTTCCAGGCCCAAGATTGAACCCACGTCTCCCACTTGGCAGGCAGATTCTTTACCACTGAGCCACCTGGGAGATAAACCAATATCAGAGTTTCAAAGTCTTCACCTATAAGGCCAGAGCAGTTGCAGATTGTGAATTGGTTCTTTAGATTATCAAAGAGATTAAGACCACCCAGATGTAAGGAAGTTTTGCTATTAAAAATAATAAATAAAACATATCTCTTGAACTCTGAATTATGTCTCAACATTATCTCTCTGGAATGCTGTTACTGAAAACTAAAAATAATGATCAGCTTAAGTTCAAGACTTTGTCTATGTGAAGAAATCTGTTTTATTTCATTTAAAAGGATTTATTTACTTATATTCTCCGTATTTTCCAAAACATTATAAATAACTATGAGCTGTAAATGTGGTGTGGAGTAGGGAAAGGCAACCCACTCCAGTATTCTTGTCTGGAAAATTCTATCAAAAGCCCAAAGCATAAAATGAATCAGCTCAAGTGAAAGCCCAAACATAAAACTTTATACTGATCTGACTTGACCCTTAGATACCCATAGTCAATGTTTTCCAAACCAATTTATACAGCAGACTTCATATTTAAGCACACTAATCTAGCCAGGATCAGCTGGTTAAATCATAACCCAGTATCAATTACCTCAAGCTAGGCTTTTGATCAGAGAAGGCAATGGTACCCCACTCCAGTACTCTTGCCTGGAAAATCCCATGGACGGAGGAGCCTGGTAGGCTACAGTCCATGGGGTTGCTAAGAGTCAGACACGACTGAGCGACTTCACTTTCACTTTTCACTTTCATGCACTGGAGAAGGAAATGGCAACCCTCTCCAGTGTTCTTGCCTGGCGAATCCCAGAGACGGGGGAACCTGGTGGGCTGCCGTCTATGGGGTCGCATAGAGTCGGACACGACTGAAGCGATTTAGCAGCAGCAGCAGCAGCAGCAGGCTTTTGATAGAAATTATGTTTTTTTTCCAGAAGTTCCATTATTTGGAGTTACAAAAATGAAACAGCTTAAAACATCTAATTTTTTTAATGTGTTTCAAATGTAAACTCTCACAATCTAATAAAGAGATGTAGATCTTTTTAAAAACTAGAAATGCATGTGTTGATATGCTATAAATATGCTTACATTCATTAATAAGATAACTAAGGGAATATACTTAATGGGTCAATTGAAGTATTTTTTTTTAATTAGAAATACACCAATTCCTTCAAGTATAAGAGGCTAAAGAAATTGGTCAAGAAGAGAAAAAAAAAATCATTCTGGTTGTAGAAAATACAATCAATGGAGAATCACAAATGCAAAATGTTTATGTGTTTATGTTTTTTTAAATTTCTATTCCTATTTTTAGACTAGAATAGATGCAGGAAAACTCTGATTATTGAGAGAATGATGGAAATCCATGAGCAAGCAGGCCAGTACTACCGACAAAAAGTCAGATATTCTCTGACACAACAGAAGATGATGAAGAAAATCTGGTACCTGAGGTTTTTTTTAAATTCCAGAGTTTAGATCAGTCTTGGATGTTTCACCTATATGTCAGTAAATATTAAGTTAGAAATTAAAACTAACAAAGTGTTATGTGGCCCTATTTGTGTTTGTATTTAAAATCTCCTGGTAGGTAGTAGAGCTGTGGAGAAATACAGGCCAGGCAAGCAGTTCTGGCTAGAAGGGCTCTCTCTGTTCCCATGAGGAGGCATTCTTATTCTCACATAGTGGTTTTCAAATTATGCTTTTAAATACATGAATTATCCAAATTTACATTTCATTGTTTCACACCATAGCCTTTTGACTTAGTCCTCAGATGAATTCCAGATCCTATCTAGTGGATACCAACAGGAAGGGTATTTTGTGGGAGGAAATTTTAGAAACAATTGTGTGGGTAGCTGTACAAAAAACCAAAAACTGCGAAGGACTTCACCAACCCTGTGATTCTCTGTCTATGATATTGTCCACTTGTATCATATATTCTTAACTATTGGGACAAATCATATAAGAACTTTTAAACATAATTCATATTTATGCAAATATATATGATAGCCTCTTTTAAAAGTTATATTTTTATAGAGAAATCGTAAGATAATTAGAAAAGCCATCAGCTAATTCTTTCAACATTCACTCGGCAAACGTTTAATGAGAGTGTGCTCTTTGTTAAAGCCAGTCCCAAGGGAAAATCATTCCTTTCCAGAAAGCAGGTCTGTGACCCATGCGTCACCATCCACCTGGAGACCACTTATCTTAACTGAGGGCATGGACCCTGGGAGACGAAACACCTTCTGGGTACTGGCCTTTTGAAATTCAAAACTAAAAAGTGGTGGCAAACATCACACAAGCAATTGTCTCAATAACAAGGCATTTTATCATCATTAATTTGACTCGCAAAAAAAAAAGAAAAAAACAATCAGGCAAGATTGTCTGCAAAAACAGAAACAGAAACATACTCAGCAAGAAATATATTTATTTTATACATATTTACTATTTGGTCATAGTAAATAAAAACACATGTACTACCACCACACACACACACACAAGCACGTATATACACACATAAGAAAGCAAGACAGACAATCTCATTCACTACAACATGACGGTACTTATTTAATTTTGCTAATTTTGTACTAAGGTTGAATTTAATAAATGAAGTAAAAGCTTGGATTTCATAAGTGAGTAATAGGTAACTATTAATTATGTTCCCAGTAGCAGGGGTATATAAGAAGAAATCTATTTTGGGGAGCTTATGAATCTACTACCTCCTAGATACCTACTCATAAAAGCCACATGACATTTGTTAATATTCTGTAGCAAAGATTAATAACTCATTTCTTCAAATCTTACTTTCTTCACAGCAGTCTTTGGATATGATATACCCATAAATCTCATCTTGACTAAACCTAAAATTATACAGTCGAGCTTGTCTGATTGAGATATAACTACTGAACAAAGTAGGCTGGGTTCATCAAAAGTTTTACTTAGATTTCTGAATAGCTGTCAGCATATTTCAGCTGAACATTATATAATCCAAAGCTATTTAATGGATAATAATATAAAATGTGATTGTAACATATTCCTTCACTCCCAATCATTTGAATTTGGATAATTCCAATGGTGTGTCTTTAGAAGAGGCCCACACTTAAGAGACTTTAAAGAGGCATGAATATTATTAAGCAGAGTTTTCCTAATTCAATAGTATTCTAGCAGCAAAAAATGCTTGCACTCCACAAGCCCTCATATTTTTACGGTAAAGTATTATTTTCCCTAACAGCTCCTTCTAGCTCCATCTAACTTGCATTGATTTACTTTATGTTAGCATCTCAGGAAAATTACATTTTGTATCCCAGCTGGCGCTAGTGGTAAAGAATCCTCCTGCCAATGCAAGAGACATAAGAGACTCAGGTTCGATCCTTGAGTACAGAAGATCCCCTGGAGGAGGGAATGACAACCCACTTCAGTATTCTTGCCCGGAGGATACAAACGGACAGAGAGGACCGGTGAGCTAAGTCCACAGGGTTGCAATGAGTTAGAAATGACTGAAGTGACTTAGCAGGCACACATGCATATATCTTTAAAAGAATTAGAACAAATGCCAGAAGTGACTGTGGTTTATCTGTTTTTTAAGAATACGTGTATTTAGAAATTAAGAGCAATAAGTATCAACTAAGAATCACATCAGACACTGACCACTTCCCACTGACTTCAAAATGACACAAAAGCCACACACACACATTAAAGTCACCTGGCAATATCATCAATAACTGAAACAAGTTAATGTGAAAAACGCAGATAACTTAAGCCATAATGCTTTAAAATATATATGACATTGCATTTACAGGCTTAGCATTCATTAATTCTACAAATATTTGAGTGCCTACTACACATCAGGTTTTACACTACTGTGATAAGCTCTGGGGATGTAATTATGAACAAAATAGATATAACCCAGTATTCAGAGTTCACAGTCTACTAGAAGAGACAGATAATTAAAATATAGTTATAACACAATGTGATAAATCCTATGAAAGTAAAAGGTGTCACAAAATCAAGCAGAAGGTCCTAGATAAAAATGGGAATAAATCATTCAAATGATAGTTTCTGCTATTAATTATTAATTTCATCGATTCATTCACTTAATAAATATGTATATGCCTATATAGAGAGCCAGTTGTGTGGAAACAATGGTGAGCAAATTGAAACATGGTCCCGCTTCTCAGGAAGTTTATGAACAGGTGGAAGAGACAGATTTTAATCTGTACTTTTAAGTATTACAAGTGAGGGGCAGGAGAGACACACATGACTATGATCCTGTAGAAAAAGATCATCTAGACAAAAGTTAGGGACAACTTCCCTAAAGAAGGAATGGTAGGGTTGGATCTGGTGGTTGAGTAAGAAGGAACGAGAGGAAGAGTATAGAAAACAAAACATTCCATGGAGATAAAGAAGCATGTAGGAAGTTCCTGGTGGGAAGAAATAAGATGAGAAAAATGCAGTGAAAGGAGGATGACATGAATAGAGCAGAGTGTGATATAAGGCTGGGAAGATCATTAGGGCCAATTCATCAATTCATGCAATATAAAGATATCTTATTTTCTTTATCACAAGAAAGATGGCAGTAGCAGTTAAATGGGATGAATTTTAGAGGGGCAAAATATGAGAATCTAGGAAAGAAAAAAGGGCTGCTTGAATTAGGGTCATGTGATAAGGGTTGTCAGTCACATGGAAACAAGTATATGGAGTCAAGCGATGTTTAGAAATGGATTAAGAAACGACATCTGAGGTTCTGGCTTAAATGACTGAATAGCAGTGATGCTCTTCGCAGAGAAGACTGGGTTTTTTGAGGGCGACGAAGAAGCATAAGTTTAGTTTTGAACACACTGAGTTTGTGATGTTTTGTAGGTATCCAAGAAGGTATCCAAGAAGTTGCATATATGGGTCTGGAATTCAGAGGTAAGGTATGGGTTGTGAATAAAGTTTACATAACATTTATGCTTAAGTGATAATCAAGATGGTCTTTGGAGGATGTGCAGAAGAGAAGATAAGACAGCCTAGTGTCAAAGATGGTGAACTCACAAGTTCTAATTACACATAGGGAAATCTATTCTGTATCTAAACTTTTATTTTTCCCCTGGGTTCCATTAATTTCTTCCTCACATTTTGCAAAATGCTTATTTGAAGTTTGTGTGTGTGTTACATTGTCAGGTAAATCCTCTTTAAAGAAATAGTTATTAGTTTGCCCTATTTCCAAAATTATGCATTCAACCTCTTAATGTAGATACAGAACTATTTTCCTAGTCCACTTGCACTACAGTTCTAATATTCTCAGTTTCCCACCTCTTAACTACAGTTCCAAAATCCAAAAAGTTCTAAAAGTGGGAGTTTTTTTTTAAGCTTGGCACAAACTCTTTCGGTGGCAAAATCAAACCTGAAATGAAACAAGGCTATTTAAAGTCTTTCTTTAACCCTCTAACAGTAGATACTCATATGCACAGTTGAAGGTACAATAGTGTTTGATTATGGGATGCTGTTTTGGACTCTGGAGGCTGTGGTGGAATATAGCATCATAAATAAATACTCAGTTGTGCCTCTGCAATTATTTTCTAAAATATCAGTACAATATTTAGCTATTTTATTTTCAGAAATGACAGTGTATCAAAAATTAAAATTAAACATATTCTCTCTTGGAGAAATAATAGATGAGGAAATGTTCTTTCCAATTCAATAAACCAACTGAATAAATGGTGCTTCCCTGGTGGCTCAGACCCTGCCTGCAATTCAGGAGACTCGGGTTTGCTCCCTGGGTCAGGAAGATCCTCTGGAGAAGGGAAATAGCAATCCACTCAAGTACTCTTGCCTGGAAAATTCCATGGACAGAGGAGACTGGTTGGCTACAGACCATGGGGTCGCAAAGAGTCAGACATGACTGACTTCACTTTCTTTCTTTCTTTCTTTTTCTCTTGGAGAAATAATAGATAAGGAAATGTTCTTTCCAATTCAATAAACCAACTGAATAAATGAAAGATGTATTCTTCCCTTAATAGGAAAGAATTGTTCAGTTATAACATTTTATTTTGATACTATTAGACATTTAGGTTTAGTGTTTATGGCTATATTTAAGAAAGTCAATACTCCAGTTTATATTCTCTTTAGAAGTTTCTCATGCAATTAAATTTTTTCGTGTAAATGTGAAAATATACAAGTTAATTATTTAAGCTAGATTCAGTAAAATAAGTTTTAAATTATCTAAATTCATTAAGGCCTAAACATTGATATATATTAATAAAACTTCTATAAAACAAAAGACATTTTTCTTCAGAAATTAACCATTGTATTTAGATGAAGTTTTATACTTCACAGTTACTTTCAACTTAAAACAAAGCTCTCATGTAATGCTTAAATGTACTATTTTTCATCCTCTGTATAGTGACATTTTGATATCATTTTCATTATGAAATTGTGAATGTTCTTTCAAGGATGCAGAAAATAAAGGAAAAACAAGACTGATTTCTTTAAAAGATCATATTTCAAATATCTTAGAAAGTCATCAATGTATTTTTAAAAAACATTTTACATGTTCTAAAATAGATCCAAAATCATAAATAGGAATATCTGGGACAAAAATCCAAACTTCCCTATAATACTTGCTATATCTTGTATCATTCTGCTACAAGTGCATTATTTTTTTAATTTTTAGTATATGTTAATGGTACAATTTGTGATAACATCAATATATTGCCAACTTATACAGACCTTACAAAAGAAATTCACAGGCCACTTAATTTTTTAGATTAATTTAAAATAAACAAACATGTATTTTTGTAAGAATAAAAGGACCATAAATGCTTATTCCTAAAAGGAAATTCTAAATAATTCAGATTGGTTTATATTGTCTTAGGCTTGAAAACTTTTTATATTCCTTATCTACTTTATGAGTTGATATATGGTCATCAATTAATGAAGTCATTTTTATCATAATAAAATGTCATCATTAGAACTGCAGTATTCTAGCCTAACCATTTTCTAAAGGATATGATTGGGACATTTTAGATTGTTAAATATTAAAATAATCTAATTGAAAATGAGACTTTAAAATTATTCATTATGATTGACAAATGGCAGAAAATGGCTTTGTTTCATAAGTACATTTCATCATTCAACTTTTGTAGATAATACTAGTATTTCTGGAGGAAAAAAAAAAAAGTAAAATTTATCTTGTCTTTGTTTTACCTAACTAGTACATAGAATTATTTTTGGCTCTCTGATTTAAAGGCACCTGTTAATACATTATTTACATAAAACAAATTCCCCAAGTAAATGTGTTCTCATGTGTGAAAGATCTTCAAACAAAGTTGTAGTTTTACTTTCCCTTTGTCACTGAAGAACAGTGCTCCTTTAGAACCAAAGAAATATAATTCCAACTTAAAATTTTTATGTTATAGTAAATATATAGCCATGAAATACTAATTTGTTGAGAAGACTGATCACAGGACCTCATGGACTAGTTGAAAGCCCCAGAATGCAAAATAATAGTAGCCACAATCACAAGTTGAATCAAACAAGTTGAATCAAACCAATAATTTGATTAAAGACTTTATCTTGATGAAAGTGAAAGAGGAGAGTGAAAAAGTTGGCTTAAAACTCAACATTCAGAAAACTAAGATCATGGTATCTGGTCCTATCATAGATGGGGAAACAATGTAAACAGTGAGAAACTTTATTTTCTGGGCTCCAAAACCACTGCATATGGTGACTGCAGCCATGAAATTAAAAGACGCTTGCTCCTCGAAAGAAAAGCTCTGACCAACCTAGACAGCATGTTAAAAAGCAGAGACATTGCTGTGCCTACAAAGGTCCCTCCAGCTATGGTTTTTCCAGTAGTAATGTACAGATGTGAGAGTTGTACTGTAAAGAAAGCTAAGCATGGAAGAATTGATGCTTTTGAACTGTGGTGCTGGAGAAGACTCTTGAGAGTCCCTTGGACTGCAAGGAGAGCAAAGCAGTCCATCCTAAGGGAAACCAGTCCTGAATATTCATTGGAAGGACTGATGCTGAATCTGAAACTCCAATACCTTGGCCACCTGATGCAAAGAACTGACTCACTGGAAAAGACCCTGATGCTGGGAAAGATTGAAGGTGGGAGGGGAAGGAGATGACAGAGGATGAGATGGTTGGATGGCATCACGGACTCAATGGACAAGAGTCTGAGTAAACTCCAGGAGTTGGTGATGGACAGGGAAGCCTGGCATGCTGCAATCCTTGGGGTTACAAAGAGTTGGACACGACTGAGCAACTGAAGTGATCCTCATTTTATGGATAAAGAAACTGAAGCTCAAACAGGTTATCAGACTTACAATCACAAGGCAGAAAAGTGAATTTGGCTTCACATCTTTTGATTAAAAGGAGGGTATTCTTTGAATTACATGTTTTTTATTATCAGCATACAAGGATGGTAAAACTCCAGCCCCAGCATTAGAAAAAATGTTTCCCATATCTGTATATGAATCAGTTGATCTACTCTCTAATGTAAAAACTATTGGAGTTGCTTCCCCACTATTGAGTTGGCTTGATTCACTTTTAGTTTTGTCTTATTTTGTGTTTCACTTCATCTATCTTGTAACTATGATATGGCACAAGATCTAGGTTTTCCATACAAGTCGGAAAATAATATAATAAAAATCTACCATCAGAAAATATGAATTCAAAAAGAGTGTTTCCTTTCTTAAGATGTTTTTTCCACTTCAGTCTCTAGACCTTTGTATTAAATATACACTATTCTGAAGAATCCTGGCCCTCTTACCTAGAAGAAATTTTATTTCCTTTATATCATTTTACTGTTACCTTTCCTGTAAACACATTGTTTCTTTTTATAAGGGTGGGTGGGAAGGGAGCAGGTAGAAAAGCAAAACAAATATATTCATTTTAGCTTGAGTTATTCTAAATAAATATCATGACTATTCTATTCAGTATCTTTAAACTTCTTGCTCTGGGATAAACTTAAGAAATCAAGGTACATGACATCTGGTCCTATCACTTCATGACAAAACAATGGAAACAGTGACAGACTTTATTTTCTTAGGCTCCAAAGTCACTGCAGATGGTGACTGCAGCCATGAAATTAAAAGACATTTGCTCCTTGGAAGAAAAGCTATGATCAACCTAGACAGCATATTAAAAAGCAGAGACGTTACTTTGCCAACAAAAGTCCGTCAGGTCAGAGCTATGGTTTTTCTAGTGGTCATGTATAGATGTGAGAGTTCGACTGTGAAGAAAGCTGAGCGCCAAAGAATTGATCCCTTTGAACTATGGTGTTGGAGAAGACTCTTGAGAGTCCCTTGGACTGCAAGGAGATCCAACCAGTCCATCCTAAAGGAAATCAGTCCTGGGTGTTCAATGGAAGGATTGATGTTGAAGCTGAAACTCCAATATTTTGGCCACCTGATGCGAAGAGCTGACTCATTTGAAAAGGCCCTGATATTGGGAAAGATTTAAGGCAGGAGGAGAAGGGGATGACTGAGGATGAGATGGTTAGATGGCATCACTGACTCAATAGACATGAGTTGGGGTAAACTCCGGCAGTTGGTGATGGGCAGGGAGGCCTGGCGTGCTGCGGTTCATGGGGTCGCAAAGAGTAAGACACGACTGAGTGACTGAACTGAACTGAACTGATCAGAGGGCAGACAGACTGAAAAACACAATCACAGGAAACTAGCCAATCTAATCACATGGACCACAGCCTTGTCTAACTCAGTGAAACTATAAGCCATGCCGTGTAGGGCCACCCAAGACAGACGGGTCATGGTGGAGAATTCTGACAAAATATGGCCCACCGGAGAAGGGAGTGGCAAACCACTTCAGTATTCTTGCCTTGAGAACCCCATGAACAGTATGAAAAGACAAAAGATAGGATACTGAAAGATGAACTCCCCAGGTCAGTAGGTGCCCAATATATGCTATTGGAGAGCAGTGGAGAAATAACTCCAGAAAGAATGCAGAGATGGAGCCAAAGCAAAAACAACACCCAGCTGTGGATGTGACTGGTGATGGAAGCAAGGTCCAATGCTGTAAAGAGCAGTATTGCATAGGAACCTGGAATGTTAGGTCCATGAATCAGGGCAAATTGGAAGTGGTCAAACAGGAGATGGCAAGAGTGAACATTGACATTTTAGGAATCAGCAAACTAAAATGGACTGGAATGGGGGAATTTAACTCAGATGACCATTATATCTACTACTGTGGGCAAGAATCCCTTAGAAGAAATGGAGTAGCCCTCGTAGTCAACAAAAGAGTCTGAAATGCAGTACTTGGACGCAATTTCAAAAACGACAGAATGATCTCTCTTCATTTCCAAGGCAAACCATTCAATATCACAGTAATCCAAGTCTATGCCCCGACCAATAACGCTGAAGAAGCTGAAGTTGAATGGTTCTATGAAGACCTACAAGACCTTTTAGGACTAACAGCCCCAAAAGATGTCCTTTTCATTACAGGGGACTGGAATGCAAAAGTAAGAAGTCAAGAAACACCTGGACTAACAGGCAAATATGGCCTTGGAGTACAGAATGAAGCAGGGCAAAGACTAATAGAGTTTTGCCAAGAGAACGCAAGGGTCATAGCAAACACCCTCTTCCAACAACACAAGAGAAGATTCCACACATGGACATCACCAGATGGTCAACACCAAAATCAGATTGATTATATCCTTTGTAGCCAAAGATGGAGAAGTTCTATACAGTCAGCCAAAACAAGACCAGGAGCTGACTGTGGCTCAGATCATGAACTCCCCAAATCTAATATGCTCCATTAATTTAAATATTCCAATGGCAGAAGTTATAAAAGCAAAATGTTGCTTTCCTACCCCCTTCCTCCCTTCTTTTCTTTCTTCCTCAATATGATCTGAATATAGCATGTGTGCATTATAAGTCACTTTAGTATAGGTGAGAACAGATGAAAATAGAAAACTAGGCAGAAGTCACCTTATAATCAGGAATAAACACCACCCTAAGCTTTGTACTGACCACCCTAGTGCACCATACTGGACTTTTAGCAAGATAGTAAGATGATCAATTAGTATTTCATAGAAATCCCTTAGGCAAAAGTACAGAGACTGGATTATTGAAAGACCAGGGCACAGGAGAATAATTGGGAGTTTTTAGTAATAGTGCAGGACAGGAGACTAGAGGGCCCAAGTTATGGCAATAGAATTAGATATTTTAAAGATAGGTCAAATACTATCCTAGTACAGAGGATAAAATTTTAAAAATATGTACAGGATTTCTTATTGATTTATACATGTGGTAAAGGAGAAGGAAGATTCACCTTGATGCTTCCCCTATAATGCTTCCATCTGAAATGAGAAACTGTGGAGAAGATGACACTTATCAAAATAAAGAATAAAAGTGGAGGCAAACAATTAGAAGGAAAGATGGTAACTTTAGTGTTGGACATAATGAAATCAGAGTGACTGTAAAGTATCCAAGAGGGAGACCTAGTCCACAGCTAGATGTGTGCATTTATAGAAATAGACTTGGTGGCCATCTCAGAACAAATCACTGAGTCAGGGGTTTACTTAAAATCACACCAAACAAAGAATTACAATTAAAAAGACAGAAGCAAAGTAAAGGACCCTGAGGAACATGAAATGGGCAGGAAAGATTAGAGAAATCTCAAGAAGGTATAATGAAAATTAGGGTAGAATGATAGAACAAGGCCAAAGTAGGATAGAATTTCAAGGAAAATAAGTGGTTAACAGAGTCAAATGTCACAGGGATGAGCAAACAGAAAGAGCAGGAGACATTGCTAGTGTATCAGGATGATTTCCCTCAAGAGAATGATCTCAGGGTCTTAGTGCGAGTAGAAATCAGCCAGCTGGGACAGGAGGGGCACTGCAATTGTAAATGAGGAGACCCTGGGGCTCAGCTGTCTTCTCCTCTCTCCACACTCTCCCCACTGAGGGTCTCTTCTGTTCCCCCGCTTTACATAACACCAATATGCTAATGACACCCAAATTTACATTTTTTTCCCAGAACTGTCTGTGAAGATAGAAACTGGGAAGCAGTGACTTGAGAAGTGAATCGGAGGTGACAAAAGACTCAGCACTAGGAGGCTTTTCCTCCTTCTCATGTACATAGATGATATAGTCTATTCCCTCAATTATAAGTGTCATTTACATACTGACAAAACATAAACCCCAATGTTTCTCTTTCTGGGAGGCCAAGCTTTATGTATATTAGATAAAAAAGATACCTCACAAATATCTCGAAATTTAAAATTTGCATGACCAACCACTCATGATAATCCTCCCCAAAGCCTGTTTCTCTTCATTCATCTCCAAATCAGTTAGTGGCATCATTACTCATTCAATTCCTCAACTCAAAAACTGGGCAGTCTTCCTTTTATCTTCACTTTCTTTATCCCTCATATACAATCCACCCTATCCATTCTAGCTCACAAATGGATCTCAGTAGAGTCATTTTTGTCTCTGCAACAAGAGCTCTAGAACAAGCCACCATCCTCCCTTATTATAAAGCCTTCATTGCTTATCTACCAGTTCCCTCCTTTGCTCTTTTCAATCATTGTTCATACAGTCTTCAGAATAGACTTTCAAAAATCATAAAATGGATTAGCCTCTCTCTTTCTTAAAATCTTTTAGTTGCTTCCAATTCATCTGTAATACAGTTCAATTTCTGTATCACAACCTACGGATAGGTTGTTCCACATCTACTTATTCAACTTCATCTTTCATTTGATCCCTTATGATTCTGAACCTTATTTGACCCATTTTATTGATGAGCTATAAAACAGCACATAGAGTTAAAAATCAATCAAAGTCTGCTCATCTCTATGCTGGTGTTCTCTTGAAAGTGAAACATTATGTTAATAATCATAATGATAATAATGGCATACATTACTGATAAGTACAGAAAGTTAGCTTTGTGTCAGGCACAGAGCATGGAGTGCCATCCACCATATCTCATATAATCCTCCCAGCAAGCATCGAGGTGCGCAGTCTTGCCCTTACACTTTCATGAGAAAGTGGAAATAAAGGATAAGTTGAGGAGGTCTAAAGCAAAGCCGAGTTCAAAGCCTCACTGGTCTCCCTACTGAGTCTTTGTTCCTCAACAGAATTGATTATTAAAATGAAGGTGTTTTCCTTTCAAATTAACAAATATTTTTAAAATGATAATACCTGGGGGCTGAGGGGGGAACAATGCAATAGGCATCCATGTGAGTTGCTGCTAGGGAAGTAAATTTGTACATATGCATAGCTTAAGGAGACAATCGTAGATGTGTAAAAGGTTTGAAGCATCAAGATGCTCAATGAAACATTATTAACAATGATTCTATAATGTAGAGAATATATATAATTTAAATATACACCCCAGTGGACTCTCTATAAGCATTTTTCAAACTGTGAGATTTAATTTACTTATCTCTTTTACTCAGATCAAAGGGTTTCACTACTAAAACCACTTAGTCATAGAATGATTAGAAAACATAAACTTTGAAAGCAAAATTAAAGCAAGCTTCCTTTCCTTTAATCAATCACAAAATTTAAAAAATAGAATGCTACATCAAGTGACTCTAACACAAGAAAATATGACTGTTAAGCAAACTATTTTGAGAAGAGTATCATTATTTTAGTCATTACTGACACTCTGGCTAAGCACTGATAGATAAAAAAGGGGCTTGCTCTTAAAAAGCAGCTCAAATAATGTTAACCAGATTCTCCTGCCTCTCATCAAAGGATTGTTTGGTGTTTTGTTTTGTTTTTTTCTGTCTCTCATAAACTCTTCTTAGAAGGGCTACTATTAGTGGTAAGGTCAACTTTGCCTTACCACAAGTCACTAATGACTGAATTGGTAACTTGATACCTGAGAAGTCTTTTGCTGTCATACATCTATCACCAACTCTTCAGAGGAGTAAGAGAATATGATGCCTTACTAGGACTTGGCCAAGTTAGGGTAGAGTTTCAAACTTATTGAATTCTATATCGCATAGGGGAAATGTGATTGTTTTGTAGCCTATAAATATATTGCCAGGCTGTGCAAGCGGCAAGACATCTCACTCTAGAAAGTCAAATGCTGCAATGTGTCACTTTCAAACTTCTCTCACTGGTCCCAGGAAAATATGTACAGATTTCAAATAAAGTTATTTAAAGTAGATTCTGGTATACAGACACCCACATACTCCAAAGTTAAATTTTCCAGTTAGACTGTCTCCAGTCAATCTGACCACTTCAAAATGACAGGCAAGACAGTCAAATAAGCAGTCATAGTGGGCCAAAAATCTGTCAAAATGGTTTGCTTAACTGGTGATTACTTTTTGACTGACTTGAGCAGTCAAGTTAATCAAAACAGTCAAACCAGCTTTCT
This sequence comes from Dama dama, assembly GCF_033118175.1. Classification (NCBI taxonomy): domain Eukaryota; kingdom Metazoa; phylum Chordata; class Mammalia; order Artiodactyla; family Cervidae; genus Dama; species Dama dama. Next base: position 50,061,822 of record NC_083698.1, on the reverse strand, counting down.
CCTGTGAACACAGTCTTAACTCTTCCTGTGTTAGTAGGTGTGCCCTGTTTATATATTTGAAGAGTTTTATTAAGCTACATTGTTTAAGAGAAACAAGTCAAAAAAAGTTGTGAGTAACCAGTTTGCCAATTAGGGCTCCCCTCAGAGTTGGACCCCAATATCAACACTGAGGAAGCAGGCTCATGGGGCCTGCTGAGGGCTCCAGAGGGTGGCAAGGGCAGGGGCAGGCAAGGGAAAAGCACCATGGTAGCAGGAAGAAGCCATATGCCCAGCTCTTGACATTTCTTGGTTAGAGGACTGAGATGTCTTCTGACAGGGGAATGGGCTGGTTGCACCTTTGAAATTAAATAAAAACACTTAGAAAGAATCCAAGGCAAGGTTTGGTGACATAGATATCACTATTGACAACAGTTTTTGATTCTTGGCCTGGGTTCGATCCCTGGGTGGGGAAGATCCCCTGGAGAAGGAAATGGCAACCCACTCCAGTATTCTTGCCTGGAGAATCCCATGGACGGAGGAGCCTGGTGGGCTACAGTCCACCGGGTTGCACAGAGTCAGACACAACTGAGTGACTTCACTTTCACTTTCTGATTCTTGGTGTAAGTAGTCATTTCTGTCGGACGAAAGATAGGCTTTAAGAATCTCCTAAAGAATCTGCCTACAATGCAGGAGACTCGGATTCATTCCCTGGGTTGGGAAGATCTCCTGGAGAAGGGAATGGCAACCCTCTCCAGTATTCTTGCCTGGAGAATTCCATGGACAGAGGATCCTGGAGAGCTATAGTCCATGGGGTTGCAAAGGGTCGGACATGACTGAGTGGCTAACACACACACAGACAAGAATCTCTTTAATTTAAAAATGAGGGTGAGGGTTATTTACTTTTTCATCTTGCACAAATGACAACCTTGAACTGCAATCTGATGTCTCCAAAGCAGTGTTAGAGGAGCTGTTAGGATTAGAAGTTTTGGAATCAGTCTGCCTAATTTCAAAACTGAGCTGATAAGCTGTATGCCTTAGAGGATCTACTCTTATCTGAACACTGGGCACAGTGTGTGAGTTGTGCTTAGTCACTCAGTTGTATCCGACTCTTTGTGACCCCATGGACTGTAGCCCGCCAGGCTCCTCTGCCCACAGGGATTCTCCAGGCAAGAATACTGGAGTGGGTTGCCATTTCCTTTTCCAAGGGATCTTCCCAACCCAGGGGTCGAACCCAGGTCTCCTGCATTGCAGGCAGATTCTTTACTGTCTGAGCCACCAGGGAAGCTCAATTAATTTCCAGAATCATTCTGATTACTAAATGACTTAATGTGAGTAAGGCACTTTCAGTGGGGGAAGGTAAGGAGAATTTGTTGTAGAGAAGCATCTGATCAGAAGATGGTCCAGCTCAAGTTCACCATAACTGTGAAAGCATCTTATTCAATTAAAGGATTTTTATAAAGTACTAGACTTCTTTAGTACTTTAATGGGCTTCCCAGATAGCTCAGCTGGTAAAGAATCTATCTGCAGTCCAGGAGATCCTGGTTCGAATCCTGGGTCAGGAAGATCCCCTGGAGAAGCGATAGGCTACCCACTTTAGTATTCTTGGGCTTCCCTGGTGGCTCAGCTGGAAAGAATCCATCTGCAACATGAGAGACCTGGGTTCAATCCCTTGGTTGGGAAGATCCCCTGGAGGAGGACATGGCAACCTACTCCAGTATTCTTACCTGGAAAATTCCCATGGATAGAGGAGCCTGGAGAGCTATAGTCCATGAGGTCGCAGAGAGTCAGACACGACTGAGTGACTAAGTACACAACAGACTTCTTCTATACTAGGGCTTTACTTTTTTTAGTCATTTCCCAATTAATAGTTTTATCATTTAAAATCTTTATAGTTTCTAAAAACAATGTTAATAAGTATGTGGCTAAAGTCTCTAGGTCCCCATTCTATGTGGGCATTGAGCTTGGCGATTTACCTTTACTTTCTCACTTAATAATCCTGAAACCCAATGGGGTATATCAGGTTTACACATGAAGAAATTGCATTTCAGTCAAATTACATGACCTGTCTGAGATCACATGGCTAGTTATGACAAAGCTGGTTTTCAAACCTAGTCATTTTGCTTTAAAACCTATGCTCATTCTAATAGATCATGTTTCTAAGAACCGATAATATAATAAATATCTCATTAGTAATTATATATTTATGGTTCTTCTGGAAAAGAAGAGTAACTGATATTGTGGGTTTGGGACTTCCTAGAGAGAAACATTTGTCTCTTGGACCTCTGAGGTAAACTAGAAATCAAACCAGTCAATCCTGAAGGAAGTCAACCCTGAATGGTCATTGGAAGTACTGATGCTGAAGCTGAAGCTCCAGTACTTTGGCCACCTGATGTGAAGAGCTGACTCATTGGAAAAGACACTGATCTTGAGTAAGGTTGAAGGCAAAAGGAGAAGAGGGCAGCAGAGGATGAGATGGTTAGATGGCATCACTGACTCAGTGGACATGAATTTGAGCAAACTCGGAAATGGTGGAGGACAGGGAAGCCTGGCATGCTACAGTCCATGAAGTTGCAAAGAGTCGGACATGGTTTAGCGACTGAGCAACAACAACAGAGGAATCAGGATGACTGAACACTGACCTGGCATGTCCAGATCCCATGTTCCTCCCACTTTCTACACTGCCACTTTGAGTTCCAAAAATTAAAAAAAAAAAAATTTTAATGTCTAGAAGACAAAACACAGATTCCAAAAGAGTTAAAACTAGAAAGTATTTTAAAAATTGGTTAACTAAGAAAATAGGAGGTAGAAGATCTCATTAATTGAAGATGGCTCAAGAATCAATTAATAGCCTGAAAACTAAGCAAGTCTATGACATCAAAACGATTTCATGGCATATTCTTGGGTAATTTTTCGGTCATTGATAGAAGTAGTAACCTCAGAGAATAATGTACAAAATGTCTAAACTCTGAAGGAGCATGAATGAATGATATGTCTGGGGAAAGCCCAGCCTTTCAGCTAAAACTCAACATACAGATTGTAATCCAACATACAGGATTAACATCTCAGGAGACTTGTCCTAGGTCAGTTCATCTCTCTGTGATGCCTTATTCTCTAGATGGAAATAAAAACAGTGAACTCTCTTAAATGTGCCCTATGGTCTGATTAAAGATTGAAAAGGTCTCTAAAAATCCACAGCACTCCCAGGGAAAAATGCTAAATATCATTATAGTTATTACACCAAATGCCATAATTTGGTCTCCTCAGATTCCCTTTTTATGCAGATTCCATCAAACTCTGACTTTTGACTTTTTGCCTCTCTGACCAAATCTCCAATGACAAAGCAAAGGGAAATGTTGAGGCAATTAGTGGGAAATGGAAGCAATTAATTCCCTTTTTTAGTGGAAACCTGGCCTCTGCGAACCAGTTTAACCAAAAATAATCAATGACCTTTCTCTGACCAAACTGAAGCATATCTACTTGATATTTGTCACTGGTTATCCATCTACTGCTTCAACATTAATGAGTCTCTTCACTTTGCCCCTTTCTTTTATGAAATAGAACCATCTATCCTGGTCCCTTGTTACCTCTACAACTGGTATTTTTGCAAATTTAATGCAGTCAAAGACCTCATTATCCATGTTTAAGTCTAGAAACCACTTTTAAAATAGCTGTGATTTCTGATTTCCCCCAGTCCTCGTGCTTTGAACTGTTTCCCCTTCTCTGCTATAAACATCAGATCATGTTCAAAATGAGTAAAGTAGAACAACAAAGATAAAGTTTAAATTTAAAAGTTCCCCAGAAAACTCTATAGAATTTACCTAGGGAAGATCCCCTGGAGAAGGGAATGGCTACCCACTCCAGTATTCTTGCCTAGAGAATCCCATGGACAAAGGAGCCTGGTGGACTACAGTGCATGGGGTTACAAAGAGTCAAACATGACTGAGCAACTAATACACACAAAGCCCATACAGAGTTAGATTCAGGTCGCTGCCCCATCACTAAACCACTGGTTAGGAAAGTTACCTATCCTTCAGAAGCCTCACTTTTCTCAGCAATGGAGAGAGTGGGACTTGCCTTAAGACCATGTAAGGCTTAAATAAGGTGATAAAGTCTTTAGTATATGATGAGAGCTCAGTGGATGATAACTCTAGGGAAGGGAAGAGATATTTCACGTACAATATCTGATTTTGATATTCACTAAAATTCTTACAATGACTGAACTCAAGCAGAAGTATTATAGTTAATATTCCACTGTCTTTCTTTTATCCCTCAGAAGAGGTCTTAATATTTGAACTTATGCACTTATTTTATAAATTCTTTCTTTCTTCTAGCATATTATGGGATATTTTACTTGTTATGTTGTCATTGTTGCTGTTTGTTTTGTCTTTGGACAAATAAATCTTAAGTAACTGGTTAGAGGTTGTGTTATATATTTCACTGGGTATGTTCAGTGTGGCTGAATCTAAATAAATTTAGATACTACTTAGTGAAGTGTCTCCTTCTGAAACAAATAGAAATGAGAGTGAACTGGCAATATATTTTTGGAAATTACGGAAACGTAGACATGACCTACGACGAAAAGGCAAATTATGCAAAGAGTTGCTTTTTCTCTACTTTGTTTTGTTCTGAGAGCTCTGTCCTAAGGCAGAGTCCTCCAAGGCTGTTTACATAGGAGAGGATATATGAGACAGTAGCCCCTGGTTATGTTTTGTGCTCTATAAATCTGTCATAAATGTGAGATTAGGGATCCCATAGGGAGAAGCAGACAAGTCCTCCCTTTGGGTTGTGACCTAGATTTCCAATCTTAGAGCTGTCATGACCAATCTAAGCTTGATATCCCTGGAATAAATTCAGAACTACTCCTCAAGCACAGGAGATTTAAACTTTAACACCACCAGACCCCTCTTCCTTCACACTCAAGCTCAGCCTCAGCCCTTCATTCACTCTCCAGGCTACATGTTAATTTAATTTGAAACATTCAGCAAACACTCCCCCCTCCCAAACACACAGACTTATTCACAGTCACATGGCAAGTTAGTAGCAAGCTAAAAATGCTGAACTTCTGACTTCCTATTTTACAGTGTGTTCTATCAGCTCTAAACCAAGCAACCACAAAGAAATCACTGAATCATTTGCAAATATTTGCTTGGCCCACTGTTTAGGAGCTAATTAATGTTCAGTTTAAGTGGTTACTTCTACAGTGGAAAAGGACAGTTCATCACCTTTGATTTTCTTCCGAAGTAAGTTCTATCACATTTTTAGCAAAATGTCTTCTGTTCTTGTCAGAGGTACAAACAACCACTTTACAAAGTATTACCTGTATACTTGTCCTTGCTGGCTTAAAATACAGGAGGACTCTATAAACAAAATCTAAAACTTATGACTTTGGTCTTTCATCCCACCAATCCATGTTCCAAATGGCCAGAGATAATCTTGCTAAAACACAATAGGATCAAGTTACCCTTGGTAAAATCATATAACCCTTAAAAGCATAGCTCTTATGATCTGCCCCAACCTTAATTCTCCAGCTCTTCTTTATGTTATTCCCCACAATGATTCCAAGCTCTAATCAAAGACCCCTGAATATGCCATGCTTTTCACATCTCTGCTCTGATGGAAAGAGCAAACCATCCATCATGTGAAAAGTACCTTACATAGGTGGAGGACAATCAGAAGCTGTAGAGGAGGACAAGTGATTGACAAAGTGGAGAGAAACGTTTGAGAGAATGACTAGAGGATCAGATGTTTCTTAGCCTAAGACTAACTAAGGAGAAGGAGAAAAGTTTATCAGACCTTAAAATCTAATGGTAAAAATTCTACTGTCAAAACTTCTGTTGCAGACCTCAGTAGTTCAGTTCAAATCTATTTGAATTTGCACAAGATCAAAGGTAGCAGAGAACGTCAAAATCCTAGCTGTTGAGGAATTCCCTGCAAGCACTAGCTGAGCACATTACCTGTCTATAGACAGATTTTCAAGACAAATAGGTAGTGGTCTAGATTTTTGGAGAGTATGAAAACATGTTTGATAGAACCAGTTTTCATCAGTGGAGGTAAAAAGAGATACAGTCAAATGCCTGATTGAACAGATAACCCTGGCTCAAATTCTTATTTGGAAATAAATCTAAGGAAGCTAAATATCTTTCAGAAATTAATTGTTCATGTATGTATGAACTCCTGTATTAGAAACATGTTTGCAAAAGAAAGAATAAAGAAAGGGAGGAACAAACAGAAGGATTCTGTCACCCAGTGGAAGAAGCTAGAAAGTGAATCACAATCTGTTCCAGTACATTGGCTAAGGAGTGTTTCAAGAAAGAAGAAATGATTTGGAAATACTCTTCCATAGTAACTCTTGGGAATGAAGTAAGGAGACATGGGAATTTGTATTAAAACTCAACCTCTTTCCCAGGCTCATTCCCTTCAATTGCCTTTTTTAGTTCTATTTTTGAAACCCGCGTGTTCTTTCAAACTTAAGTGATAAAAAGAAAAACAGCATCCTAATAGGCTTTAAGATCATTAGGCTCAACCTCCTGCTGTATCCTAAGAACAATAACAAAATTAGAACCTAGGACTTACTTTTCTTAACCAGTCTGTTCTTAAAACTGGTCATCTAAAGGAATTCTACAATCTGTCTTACTATCTCACTTTTCAATAACACAGATCCCTCAATTTTTCTAATGTTTACCAGATGTGCCAAGTTGCTTCGTCTTGTATGACTCTTTGTGACCCTATAGACTGTAGCCTGCCAGGCTCCTCTGTCCATGGGATTTTCCAGGCAAGAATACTGGAGCAGATTGCCATATCCTCCTTCAGGGGATCTTCCTGACCCAGGGATCGAACCCACATCTCTTATGTATCCCGCATTGGCTGGCATGTTCTTTACCACTAGCGCCACCTACAATACACTCTCATACCATTCTTATTTGCTGATAAGCAATGGGACAAGATTTCCATGCCCCAATAGATACAATTTAATGGAACTGCAAAATTATCTATCATCAGCTAAGTTCTCACAAGCAAAATAATGTTTGCCAATATTGGTATATCTCCAAACACCTACACACTGATTTACAGATTCCTTAACAAGCTGGTAATTCATAACTACATGAAATTTAGAATATTTTTGTACATTATTAATATTCATTTTTCTACAAAACTACTGTTAAAGTCTCCCCTCACAGGTTATGTTTTCAAAAACACTTGTGATTCTTACACTTCCTCGTACATCCTCAGCTATCTATGCTTCACTTGACTCTTCTTCCTGATCTTGGTAAATAAAATCAATAAAACCTGAGAAACTATTTTGCATTATTCATTTGCACTATTCATTTGTTTTGTTTTTGCCAAATAGTATAAATCTTACAATCTGCTATTTGTAAACATCACTTCTCTGGATCTGCTATCACTCCATTGCCTAATCTAACATTTTTTACTATGAAGAATTAATCAAACTTGCCTCTGCAAAGAATCTGGCATGTTAAGTGAATTTCATTTTGTACATTTATTTTTAGAAAAATAAAATTGAATTTTATTTATACATGATTAATAAAGAATCAATGATTATATTTCCACATGTATGTTTACTACTTTATCAGTATCCATAGTTATTCTTTAGAATCATATTTCATTAGTTTATTTGAAACTATTGTATAAGAATATTTTTTCTTTCAGTTTCTCCTTTTCTTATTTCTCCTTTCTAACTATTCAAACCACTGTTTTCAAAATTATTTCCACTTTCTTTTTTTTTTTCCATTTGTTTTTTAAGTTGGAGGCTAATTACTTTACAATATTGTAGTGGTTTTTGCCATACATTGACATGAATCAGCCATGGATTTACATGTGTTCCCCATTCTGAACCCCCCTCCCACCCCATTCCATCCCTCTGGGTCATCCCAGTGCACCAATTATTTCCACTTTCAAAATTACTACAATTTCTGAAAAATGTCATTAATGCTAGTATAGTCTCCTCTGGAATATTCCATGGACTGAGGAGAAATTTCCATCAGATTTAAATATATCATATTATTTTGGTTATCTAAAACATAATAATAAATCCTGTGTCACAGTCTTTAAAATTAAGGTGATTTTGAAGGAACTTTTTTCAGTTTGTTTCATTTTTGACATCAGCTGCAACTTCCAGTTCAACAAAATTACGCATACATTGAACTATTCTACTCCTTTGTAATGAAATAGAAATTCTTTTAAGAAAAGTAATGGTAATCAAACCAAAGACATATACAACATGAAAATTATCTCTATTCCATTTGTTTTATAGCTAAAAAAAGTTTTTATTCTCAAACTGGAGATTACAATGTTTGGCCTATTTAAGGTAGCTTCTACCAAAAGAGTGAAAGATTGAGTATTAATTCAAAAGTTACTTGAAAGTGTAAAGCTAGACTCAGATTCATCTAAAATAGAAGTGAAGCAGAATTGTCTGAATAATCTTGATAATGAACTCCATATTCTGTTTCACTTTGTTTTGTTGACACAGCCTGAAAAGGGAAGAACTGTGAAGGTTATTTAAATGAATTTCTAATAAGTTACTAAAAAGTTATCCAAAATGAATTAAAGATTATCTCAGGTTTATTTTCTTCTCAAAATGTCTATTCCCAATTAAACATTTTAAGATGTTACTAAAAGCATGGGTTATAATTCATATAAACAAATATATACAAAATATATGTGTATTTATGTGCATATATATACAAATATATATATAATCTTCCAGTCCCTACTACAACTCTGCTAATTATTACAATTAAAAACTATGACTAATAAAGTAATTTAAAACTATTATAATAAAAAGTTATTGCTTTGGGATATTTGACATCTATACAAATTTTTCAGATTTAAATTTTCATAAAAAACAGAATAACTTTTAATGCTTGAAAAATAACATATGCTAAAGTACTATCTGATATTATTTCTGCTCTGAAGAGTACTCATATTTTCTTACCTTTAAAAGTCAATAAAATATATATTGCTAAAATGTAAACAGAAATTAACATTTACTCATAAAATAACATATCAGATGCAATAAAATGTCAAATCATGTTCCAATTTAGTAAATACTCTAGAATATTAAACTGAAAGAAGAAATTGCTTTGGTTATGAAATAAAACAGTGATTTCTACATCTTGATTAAAATAAGGCATTAATAGATAGAGTTTTAGATATATTTTACCCAAATTACAGAAAATCACAGCTCAACTACTATAATATCCTGATACCCAGTGATCATGCAAGATAAAACTATAATTATCAGTAAGCCACACATATCAAAGTAAAGCAGGTATTGATTAGACTCCTCTTTCACAGTTTAAAGTACAGAAAATTAACCTGTCAGTTTGGTTACCTACCAGCAATGACTGGATTCTATCAGTGTTATCACCTTTACAAACAGCAACAAACTATAATCACTCTTCCCATAACATAAGCACCATGCCAAAAGAGACAACCAAAGTAAACGACCTAATCATGAATAATGAATAGTTTGGGCTGGTTGGAATCCACTTAGTTGAGGAAAGAGAAAAGAGAAGTGGCTCATTAGGGCATTTCCTGAACCTTGGTTGGAATTTCAGTTAAGGAAGAAGAAATGACACAGCAGTTTCACATCGGGGACTTCCTTTCTTTATCTGAAATATGCTACCAACTTGAGAAACAGCACTCCAACAAAAGTACTCCACAGTAATGTGGTCAGAATAAAAGCTCTCATTGATCCCACTGCCCCATAATCAACATTTCTTCCCAGAATATGCACAAACAGAAAATGGTTGTTATCAAAGTAGACTGAGATCCCATATTTATTGCAAAATATTAAGTCTCACATTTAAAATTTCTTCAACAAACTGACCTGCACTGATTTCCAGTTTTTAAGAATTACAGGTTTTAAGAATTGCAGTTTTTAAGAACTGCAGTTTTGTTGAGAGTATTAATAGATTTTGAGTTTCTGCTTTAGGCCATCAAATTTCCCATATTTCATATAATCACATTTTCCTTATATATGATTTTGCCCTCAAATTCTAGGATAATTTTAATCTTGTACAGGAATATTTTATCTCCCTGTGTGGGTGGAAGATATTTAATTCAGCTACAAGATTTCTAATTTATTATTATTATTATTATTAATATCCCAATGTGATCTATATTTTTAAGGGACATGAGTACCGGTTACTCACTCACTGCCTTTTATAAATGAAACATCTAAAGAAGTCTCATTTCCTTTATCAGTTAGCTACATGAAAGTAAAATTCTAAAGGTACATCTTTGTTCCTACACTACAATTTGTGCTATGAAATTTTGCATTTATTTTATAATGGTTACATCACTACATATAGTATAATTACTGAAGTTTCATGCAAAGAATACATTCAAATTCCTCCTACCTTTGTGTTTTATAAAAATCATGCAATTATATTGACATTTAGGTTTATCAAGCAGTGAAGATTATATGACAATGTCTCAATATCATGTCTTCCATGAAGAATTGCAAATCTATTGAGTAAAAATTTTAAAAGTTCTCTCATCATCAATAATTTTTGAGCTGTTTTACAATTTCTGATGATGTTCTGATACATTTAAATCTCTTAAGGTTATGGGAAGGAGTAAATACTTATTTCAGAGTAAAACTGATTAAAATTAATTTTGGAAATTAAGAAACACTTTTAAGAAAGAGAAACACTGAGATTTTTTTATATTAGAAACTACTTTAGATTGAAATATAGTTTAAAACACGTTTGTGGGATTCATAAGTTTTGAAGCTCTATTACTATAAGGGCATACATTTTGGTTTTGGAAAAGTCAGAAATGTATGGATACACATACCTGAAGCAAAAGGTACCAATGTGTTAATGGTACTTATATGTTAATGGTGTTCCAGTGGAGCACTTAAGATATTTTAAAAATTGTTTACCTATAGATTCTACACTTTATATAGTAAATATATTTGTTACTTATATTAAAATATAATTTTAATTTTAAAAATAATTTGTGCACCAAAATGTTTAGGAATAGTATGCTACTATGTATATGATACTGTGATAGAATAAGAAATAAATATTTGGACCTCATTCATGGTTCCTGGGTCACAGTTCCTAACAGGGGTGAGAGAAGCACCTTTTGTCAATCATAAAAGCCCCTCTCAACCATACATGAGTTTATGTTGAAGAGATGATTTCATAGTCCCCAAAACAGCTTCTGGATGAGGACTGGTTTTCAGTGGGACCAACTACACGATTGTGCTTAGTTGCTCTGTCATGTCCAACTTTTTGTGATCCCATGGACTGTAGCCAGATGCCTCTGTCAGTGGGGATTCTCCAGAATACTGGAGTGGGTTGCCATGCCCTCCTCCAGGGGATCTTCCTGACCCAAGGATTGAACCCAGGGCTCCTGCATTGCTGGTGGGTTCTTTGCCCTCTGAGCCACTGGGGGAGCCCAGACACATGATTGGTCTTTCTACGTCACAGATTTGATCGGTGTACTCTCTTCATTGGTGACCGTCAGAAACTTCCTGCTGCCTAAACGATTCCCATTCCTCTGGAACAGCATATAAAAGTCCTCAGGGCCAAATCTAAATCTGGATTTCAAGCTTCATCATAAACTTCCTTCCTTCCTTCTACTTGAAAATAAAAGTGAAAGTCATTCTGTTGGACTCTTTGCAACCCCAAGGACTATACAGTCCATGGAATTCTCCAGGCCAGAATACTGGGTTGGGTAGCCTTTCCCTTCTCCAGGGGGTCTTCCCAACCCAGGGATCCAACCTAGGTCTCCTGCATTGCAGGCAGATTTTTTTACCAGCCGAACCACAAGAGAAACCCAAGAATAGTGTAGTGGGTAGCCTATCCCTTCTCCGGAGGCTCTTCCCAACCCAGGAATGGAACCAGGGTCTCCTGCATTGCAGGCAGATTCTTTACCAGCTGAGCTACCATGGAAGCCCTACTACTAAGAATTCTATAAATTCCTTCTACTTAGAATGTCCTAATGCAAGGTTCTCCTTTTTCTTCAAAGTCTAGATTGTATCTGACCTCCTGTCTATAGGCTGTCTTTGAAACATAAGAGTTAAATGCTTTTGAGTGGGTGAAAAGATGGAACTTTACTCATCTAAGTATAGTAAGTATTAAAGTCAGTATATTTTAATTCCAAATAAATTTATAAATTCAATATAATATCCATCAAAATTCTAGTTATATTCTATTGGTATTTCTATTATTATTTACTAAAAAAAATGAAAAACAGTCAAAATATTTTGAAAATAAAAAATAATGTAAAGAAGGACTTGACCAATGAGATACTGAACATACTGTAAAACTACACTAATTAAAACAGATTGCTGCTAATATACAGTAGATAGAAAACTCAAACCTAAATGTTTAGATATTTAGTATATATTGAAGATTGTATTTCACATCAGTAGGAAACATATTTCTCAATAAATATTTTAAGGGTAAACAGTTAACAATGTGTTGAAAGAGAGAGAAGTAGACAGAGACCCATACTTCTACTAAACCAAAATTTTGATTTCAAAATCTTAAAGATACAAATATAAACTTTTAAAAATCACCCTCCAAAATGTGACTATTTTGTAACCCATAAAGTATAGAAAAATATCAAGAAAGTCTAACATATTTGAGCACATACAGATTAAAACCTCTCTTAAAAAAGATATATTTTTTAATGACCAACAAAAAAAAAAACCTGGGGAAATGATTTTTTTCCATAGTTTTTAATCATATAATATGTAGGTAATTGTTACACTGCATTATCAACATTTGATTGTTTATCTTCTAACCTGAAAATATATTGCTGAATTGGGGATTAGTAATTCTTAGTTTCATGACACTGAAAATTATGTAAAATGCTTAGAGTTATTCCAGGCAGGGAGAAAAGGACCTGGGATATTTAGACCCCCTAAACCCATTAGTCACTGGTTGTAGGCTGCCTCCATGGGAACATTAAATCCCAAGTATACCCTGCCCAAGTTACACCTTAGCAAAGTGGAATCTGTCATGCTGAGGGCAGCCTTCTGACAAACTTCCCTTGCAGATGGTTGGAAGACTGAGATGATAAGTAGTATATGAAAATATAGACAGAACATGGACAGCATAAGCTCTAAGTACTTAGAATTAGTCCTGTCACACAGTAGACAGTATATGTTAGGTACTAAGAATACTGTGTTCTTCACAATAGCTTCTCCATCAAAATCGGTACTTTATATATTTATTTATTACTCACTAATAAGCTTCTACTGACTGTCTACCTGGAGAAGGAAATGGCAACCCACTCTAGTATTCTTGCCTGGAGAATCCGGTGGACAGAGGAGCCTGTTGGGCTGCCGTCCATGGGGTCGCACAGAGTTGGACACGACTGAAGCGGCTTAGCATGCATGCATGCATTGGAGAAGGAAATGGCAACCCACTCCAGTGTTCTTGCCTGGAGAATCCCAGGGACAGGGGAGCCTGGTGGGCTGCCATCTATGGGGTTGCACAGAGTCGGACACGACTGAAGCGACTTAGCAGCAGCAGCAGAGGCAGACCGTCTACCATATAACAGGCAGTATGCTACAGACAAACTGCTGCGACCTTTATCCTCAAGGAGACTAAAAATCAAATAGAATTTGGAAGATAGATTTTATTTAAATTATTTAAATTAGTTAAATTTATTTAATTATTTAAATTAGTTAAAGGCAGAAAAACAGCAATATATGAAATAGCAGACAAAAATGATGTAAAGAATAAATGGATTGTTTTCTTATATCTGATTTTGTGAGGGAACAGGATATCGAAATGAGAAATGCCACGAAAGTAGAGAATGCTTGGTTTCTAAAATCAAACATATTTGGGGGCACTAAGGTAACAATAAGTAACAGGTAGTATCTAAAATAAATAATATTTAAGTTAAAAACATATCAATAGATCATAGAGGGAAAAACATGCTGTTTGCCAAATGGCAGCTAATGTACTTTTTGGAAATGGACGCAGAAAATAATTCTACAAGTAAGCAGAAAGCAGACAAGAAGTTAGCATACTAGCTCTTCTGGAAAAGGAAAAAGAACAATGCATTCATTGTAACTTCAGCTTGCTTTCATAGAAGTCTCAAAGATAAAAGATTATTGGTAAAAACTATTTTCAAAGCCAACCGATTTTATTCATATACACCATTATGCCCACAAGTGTCTTTTTTCTTACCAACAAGTACCCTAGTTTAAGACAATTAATAATTTTGGAAAAACATCCAGTCTGATAAACCCTGAAGAAATCTGACTTCTCCTTTAAAAAGCTAAATTCAAAGAAAAGATATAACTCTCCTAAGAAGTTTGGAGAAAAATTTCAGAATCAATATTACCATAGAAAAAAAACAAACAAAATCAGATAAGAATATGTAAAGCTGGAATTTATGTATCACTCATGATTAGAAAATTTCCTTTTATAGAAACTAATATCATCATTAAGTCACTTGCCAAATAATTCATATTGATTATTTGAAAGTCAGATTTCATTACCAGTTTGGAGAAGTGCATAAATTAGAAAGTGAATGGTTCCTGGTTTTATGTGATAACTCCAAACTTTGCCTTTATAGCACTTTAAGATAAACACTAAATATCAAATCTGATCTTAAATTCCAATATCATTTAAGAATTACAGAGTACCTAACATATAGGAGTTTATCCCACTAAAATATAACACTGAAATGTATCTAGATTTCTATTGCTTCACTAGCAAGTGTAGTATATGTAAATTTTTAATATATCTTTTAAAACTGCATTTAAGTTTTATGCGATGAAAGTTATGATGTCCTTAACAAGAAACACACCAGGCACAAGGGTTGTGGAACATTGTAAAATCCGTATAAATATACAACTGTAGTAGTAGTGCTTTTTCAGTTATAAAATGCTCTTCATCTACTTCAGTGAACTTCAGAAACATTAACTCATCATTCCACAGTGTCAGCAGAAGTGCATGATTAACATTGCTCCATGAGAAATGGAGAATCAAACGCCTTTCACAAGTTTTTCTGTCCTCAACAAATCAGTTTTGAAGAACAAGGAGTCTCTAGAAACTTTTAAGGCAGTAATATAATATAATTCTTCTATGATGGCAAGGGCTTTAAGGTTTCTCTAGAGCTTATATTTAATCTTGGCATACACTAGAGCATTAAACAAGATCCAGTTCTTCTAAAAATTATGAAGTAGGCAAAATTTGTCTTGAACATGCAATCTCTATGTCTTTTCTCCTTTTTGCCAGATAGGTGCCATGATCCCTTATCATCTCCTACTTTGGAACCATCTAAAACTATTTTAGGAAACTCTCTTCTTATTTCATTATGCACTTTATCCACCAAGGTGTAAATGACTAATAAGACTTAAAATATTCTCTTTCTCCAAAGATTTGCATTTGGAAGGTAATAAATCCTTAAGGTAAAGAGAAAAGATACATTCAAAATTGGGAAGGGAAGAATATATATAAAATTCCAGAAATCAAAAATATTCCATGGAGGCTACCATCTAATCTATACTCAGACAAGACAATGTATTTATTATCCATGAAATAAGTAAAAGTATAAAGCTTCTTCCTTTGTAACTTTAGGGAGTTTCAAATGAGATGGTATTTCCCATGATTGACACTACAGCTCCCTAGAGACAAGAGAAAGGACAATTATTTTACAGTCTGCAAAAACTGTACAGTTGCTCTCTGTTAGACAAGGGAGGAAAGATATGCTGTGGTAACAAATAACTTCAGAATGTTAAAAACAAAACATTACATTATACTCTCTGTGGATTGAGGCTGGAGTGGGTATGGCAACCCACTCCGGTAATCTTGCCTGGAGAATCCCATGGACAGAGGAGCCTGATGGGCTACAGTCCATGGGGTCGCAAAGACTAGGGCACGACTAAAGCGACTTAGCACGCACGTGTATTGAGGGAAGAGGAGGGTTGAAGAAGGAGGGCTCTGTTACACATAGTTACTTAGGAACCCAGGATAATGGAAGGGGCTTCCCTGGTAGCTCAGTTGGTGAAGAGTCCACCTGCTATGCAGGAGACTGCGGTTCGATTCCTGGGTGAGGAAGATCCACTGGAGAAGAGATAGGCTACCCACTCCAGTATGCTTGTGCTTCCCTTGTGGCTCAGCTGGTAAAGAATCCACCTGCAATGTGGGAGACCTGGGTTCAATCCCTGGATAATAGGGGTAAAAGAATAATGGAGGTTCCATCTCCATATATGCTTTCAAAACCACTGAGGCAGGCAAACAGTATGCATTGAACCATATGCATGCTCTTAAAGCTTCTGCAGGACGTGATACCCATCACTTCTGTTTATCATTCATTGACCAAAGCTGTCAATGATCATGTTTACTTCAAAGGAAATTAACTTGCAATCCTTCCATATATTGAGAGAACTGGAATATTTGTCATTAGGACCAGTGACTATAAAACTCTTCTAGTAGGCTAACTTATCAACATTTTTTCCCCAGGGAATCACTCTTTAGTAAAATTTAGTCCTTCTATATATCAACTAAAAACTAAATCCAGTCCTTCAAACAAAAGCTATGAGCTATATTCTGAAACTCATTATAAATACAAATAAGAAAAGAGAGTAGTTACAGGAATAAGGAATAAAGAGGAAGTGGATTGACAGAAAGATGGAGATGATAATTTTGATGATCATGATTTGGAGAGATAAAAACTAAAATAAAATTCTCTATATGAATATATGTGTGTTTATCAGTATTATTATTATATTTTTTAAGATCTATGTCAAAAACACCTTCCAGAATTTACCCTCAAGGAGAGAACTGCCATCTTTCAAAGGAGTGTAAAAATATGAGACACTGCAACTTCATATTTTGCTATAAGAAAACATAGAGTTTTCCTGAGGAAACTATAATACTTATAACAACATTATAAATTAAAAAAAAAATAGAATCTGGAAACATAATAAGATCAGAAATAAAGAATACATATAGAAATGTTTTTCTTATTTTCATTTGGAGGGTTTTTTAAATTCCTTTAGAGATTTGAAAAAATACCCATGCATACCAAAAAAAAAAAATCATCAAAGCATACTTCTTATTTTAATTTATAATTTTTGGTTGGCATTTTTAACAATGATAAAACTACACCCTGACAAAGAAAAAGAAATAGAAGTGGGAAAGGGGAAGTAAGATTGTCTTGTTCCTCAAGCAAGACAGGAATACACAATAATCTACAAAATCTAGAAGTGACCTAGGCAAAGAGAACAGATTGAAGCCAGGCATAAATGTTCTCTTGGGGATAACTCATACTCATGGGGACAAGGAGTGCCAGTGGTATTTAAATTCACTTTGATCAGTAGGTGCATCATGATGTGGGAATAAGATGAAAGAAAATGAGACTCACAGGACTTCCATAAAGGTGTCAATAAATGCCAAGAAAATGATGACACTGGCAGGAATAGGCTTTTTGAATGGGTATTAAGTTGAATGACATTTTAGGAATTAGCCATATAATTTGTTTTTAAAGCTTTTTAAAAAATGTATACAAAAAAAAAAAATGTATACAGATGGTCCCGAACTTACAATGGTTAAACTTATGATTTTTCGACTTTACCATGATGCAAAAGCAATACAAATTCAGTAGAAACTGTGCTTCAAATTTGGAGATCAGGTCTTTGCCAGGGCTAGCTATGTGTGGTAAGCTGCTCTCTCCAAATGCTTGCCTCATCAGTTAGTCAGAGAATTCAGTCAGCCACATGATCACAAGGATAAACACTGATACACTTAAAACCATTCTGTTTTTCACTTTTAGTTCAGCATTCAATAGATAACATGAGATATCTGACACTTTATTATAAAATAGGCTTTGAGTTAGGTGATCTTGCCCAAAAGTAGATTAATGTAATTGTTCTGAGCATGTTTAAGGTAGGCTAGGCTAGGCTATGACGTCCAGTAAGTTAGGTTATTAAATGAATTTTTGATTTATGATACTTTCAACATACAATGGGTTTATTGGGACAGAACCCCATCATAACTTGAAAAAGACATGCACATTTGAAGAATGAGAGAGGGGATTAATATTCTCTATTGACAAGATTTTTTCATCTCATTTGGGCTCAGAAGAGAAACAGCAAACTAAATTTACAAGTTCAGCATTGGAAATATCCTTTCCCTCAAATTTTACAGAGCACATAAAATAGAAATTATAAATAGAAAGACCTGATATTTTAATACTATTTTTGTTTTACAATTGCATTTTAAGTACTTCAATTTTATTTATTTTCTCTTCCCAGATTATGTTTGAATTGCACAGTATTGTGATGGTCAGCTTTGAGTTCCTGACACTGAACGTGGCAAGCACAAATGTGCAGTCATACATTCCTGACACAGAGCCACTGACATCATGGCCAATGAAAACCATCCTACACTTTCCATACCACATTCCCATCCCCTCCCTTTGCCATTTGGGACATATCTAAATTAACTCAGATTTGCCAGAATCCATGCATGGCTTCTGCATTGTAGGAATTGTGATTTTTATGCTTGCCAGGTGGCTCAGTGGTAAAGAATACACCTGCCAATGCAGGAACCACAGGAGGCATGGGTTTGATCCCTGGGTTGGGAAGATCTCCTGGAGGAGGAAATGGCAATCCACTCCAATATTCTTGTTGGGATAATCCCATGGACAGAGGAGTCTGCTGGGCTAAGTCCATGGGCTTGCAAAGAGTCGGACATGACTGAGCATGTGATTTTTATGCCAAATGTTAAAGAATTAATATTGCACTGTTCACTTTTTACTTTGTCAGAGTTCAAATGTTAGGATAAATTAAATATACCGCCATGGCTTAGGAAATTTAAAATGGAATATAATTTTTTAAGTAGAGGTTTCCCTCAAGGGAATGTTAATACTTAATTTCCCAGGATCCTTGAGTATCTCTCTTCTGTTGTAACACTGAAATGAGAAGGATCTGTTAAATATAATGAAATGTTTGCCAAAACATAAATAACTGGGTGTATCTAGACTAGCATATAAACATACTAATTACACTGGGTGTAAGCTATATGAGCTGCCTTCTCTTTCAATATAACATTTGTATTTATTATATTTCCCATATGGTAATACTTCTGGTAATTTTGCTATCAACTAATGAGGAAAAAATAGAAAATTATATATATATATATATATATATATATATATATATACACATACATACATATGGTTTTTCCAGTAGTCATGTATGGATGTGAGAGTTGGACCATAAAGAAAGTTGGGTGCTGAAGAACCGATGCTTTCAAACTGTGGTGCTGGAGAAGACTCTCAAGAGTCTTGGACAGCAAGGAGATCAAACCAGTCAATTCTAAAGGAAATCAACCCCGAATATTCATTGGAAGGACTGATGCTAAAGCTGAAACTCCAGTACTTTGGCCACCTGATGTGAAGAGCTGACTCATTGGAAAAATCCTGATGCTGGGAAAGATTTAGGGCAGGAGGAGAAAGTGGAAACAGAGAATGAGATGGTTGTATGACATCATCGACTCAAAGGACATGAGTTTGAGCAAACTCTGGAAAATAGTGAAGGACAGGGAAGCCTGGTGTGCTGCAGTCCATGGGTTTGCAAAGAGTCAGACATGACTGAGTGACTGAACAACAAATCCAACTGAAATGCTACAGAAGGTTGGCCAAGTAATACAACATATAAACACAACTTTATTCAGATATTCATTCTAGATTCAAGTAATTTGGGTCACATGTGTTACGTGCTAGGTTCTTCCACTTGAATATGGAATGCAGTGATTTAAAAAATTTTTAAAAGGTCACATACTTCAGAAATTATAAAGTTAGAAGATTGGGAAATTCACCCCCTTGAAAATCTCCTACATCAAATAAGAGAAAAAGATAGCTGATAAGTGGCAGTGACCACGCTTATATCAATATTTCTGAAAATCTATGACAAATAATAGTATGCTGAGAAGTGGTTTTTTTTTCCTCCTGTGTATGCTGCTTCTGCTGCTAAGTCGCGTCAGTCGTGTCTGACTCTGGGCAACCCCATAGACGTCAGCCCACCAGGCTCCGCCATCCCTGGGATTCTCCAGGCAAGAATACTGAAGGGGGTTCCCATTTCCTTCTCCAATGCATGCATGCATGCTAAGTTGCTTCAGTTGTGTCTGACTCTGTGCGACCCCATGGACAGCAGCCCTCCAGGCTCCTGTGTCCAAGGGATTCTCTAGGCAACAATAGTGGAGTGGGTTGCCATTTCCTTCTCCATCTCCTGTGTATGGATCTTGCTAATCATGTAGAAAACCATACTTCATTTTCTGGGTTCAACTCAAAGCAGGAAGGGCTGAGTTTAGTAAAACCCAGGGATTTCACAGGTTCTAGGCTTCCCTGATGACTCAGTCATAAAATATACCTCTGCAATGCTGGGGACCTGGGTTCGATCCCTGGTTCAGGAAGATCCCCTGGAGAAGGGAATGGCAACACAGTTCAATATTCTTGCCTGGAAAATTCCATGGACAGAGGAGGCTGGTAAGCTACAGTCCAAGGGGTCGCAAAGTATCAGATACAACTGAGCAAGCAGCACTTTCACACACATACTCCCTGTATTGGGTGACAGTTCTGAAACAAACAACACACAATAACATGGCTGTTGGTGACTCTTACTCTTCAGACAAAGCTTCATAATCAGTCAGTCCCTGAAGGAAAGGGCAAGAGATGCATCTCTCAAGCCACATGCAGACTCTACAACTTCATCTTTTGTTGACAAGTTCATATAAAGCAACAGATCAGGTTTTAGAGAAATACAACAGGTGTGACGAGGAAAAAACAATAGTTAGAGTGGTGCCTAGTAAATGTCACTTTAAAGAAAAGAAAATACAAGTAAACGTATCAGATGCAAAAATTAGATTTTAGATGTTTATACTGTCAAGTCACAGAATATAGGGAGCAAAATGAAAAAAATGGCATCTTAGCATAATGAGATGAATCAAAATTCACAGGTACCACTGAGAGTTGGTAGAATGGCATTTTTTATAGAAGAGAGTCACACAAGATGACACTTGGCTTTAAAAAATGTATATGATATACACATACATTATGGAAAGATCACCATGATCAGAACAATTAACATATCCAATCACCTCAGATAGTTAACTCTTTTTTTAAATGCAGAGAACACTTATCTACTCTCAACAAATTTCAAGTATACAATACCTTGTTTTTAACTATAGTCTAGTTGAAAGCAGAACTTTGTTGTTCAAAGGGACAAACAAGTTGATTATTACTTTGTTAATATTTCATCCATACAGGAGCATTAAACCTAATTATGGATGTAATAAGTAATCTAATAAAAGTGGCATTTTATTAAATGTAATTGCCACAAAATGATTTGGAAGCTAGAACTAAACATTAAAAACAAATTCATCCATCTCTGAATCCAAGAGAATGCAGGACTCAATCAGAACTGAGGCAGAGGTGATGGGGAAAACAAATATGTCAATATCTAGGTCAATATACCTCTTCCCCTTCTAATTCCATTGATAAATCTCCTTAATTCAATGGGGAAATAGCTGAATAAAGCTCAAAATTATAAACTTGAATAACATATTTGGGTTTCTCTTAAACCTAAAGGTTCATGTTTTCTAGAAATAGAAAATAAACTTCTCTTACATTGAGAAAGAGGGTTCTAAGTACAAATATATGTACTTTTGTTGCAAAACTTGAAGTTTTTACTCGTTAACTCAAACTGCCTTGACTTCTCATGTTTATGCAAAACAGATTTTTTGGAGAAAAAAAAGAAAGGTACTGTAACATCAGAGGAAATCATCAAAGAACTAGTGGCAACATCTTAAGGCTTTTATCAAAGTAGTGAGGGAATGCATTAAAGCAACAATATCTGAAGCTTACATGTGATGGGACTACTAAATTTAATAGTGTGTCTTATGAACATATGTGGATATAATGATTTTTCTGTAAGAATACCTCATTCTGAAGGACTTTTTTCTGAGTAAGAGAACATCATCTCTCAAGACAATTCAGAAAAAAAAATCTACCAATATTTCATTAATAATAGATGCTTCACACTCTACAAACAGAGGACCAAAGTTTTTGAAAAACTATATTCATGATAAGTGAAGGTTATACAAAGGGGAATAAGCTTATGAATGGAAAAAAATCATTTAAAAATACTTCATTAAATTTTTACAAGAAGATGGTAGCCTAAACATGAATTGTTAAAACTGAGTCATAGTACATAAGGGTTTAAGCAAAAATAAGGGCCTCTCACCTAGAAAATCTTGCTAAACAAGCTATGATTAAATTTGAGGTTTCTATTTACATTTATCAAAATGTGTTAAATATAAATCATTTCTTAGTTTTCAAAGAAAAAGTATTAAAAACAGTATAGTTTTACCTACAAGTAAAAGTTAAGAACAAAAAGGAAAAGAAACCCATATGAAAATGATTTAACCGAGTATGACTATTTGAGATGTTTTACTTTAAAAATGTCATGAGAGGTCACCAGTGGGTTCACTCCTGCCCTGACAAATCAAAGGTCAACTTCTAATGTATATTCAGTCTACTGAGGCTCATAAAATGAACTAAACACTACTGAGTTCTTTGAAGTAGAATATATAGGTGGGAATCATGACACAGTGAAAGAAAACTCTTTTGGGTGCTATTTGGGGCCTCCTTATGAACACGAACCATAAAACCACTAGGATCCAATTTCAGGGCCCTCAGGTGCCACATAATGCTTGATTATTTTCTCAAAAATAAAAATGTAATCTACAATTTCTAAAAGTATATAGTCTAAATTTATGGCAGAATTAGAATCTATGTCTTTCAATGTGAATGATGTCTCAGAAGTTATAAAATTTGGGCCTCTGAACATAAAACAAAGAAGTGACTTGCAGAGGAGTGAGATTCATTAAATATTCTAAAGTCCTTCTATGCATATTCTCCATCATGATTAGAACAAGGCTTATAAGCTATCATGCAGTATAATGATGTTACTGCCTTCTAACTGATATTTTAAGGTATTTGGGCACAATTTAATGAGAATAGGCATTTGCTCTTAATTGGTACTAACTGTATAGCTCTTTATATTCAAAATAGGAGATTTATTACATGCTCTGAACATAAACTTTAAATATTTGGAATATTCTTTTCCTTTTACAGTGTTATGAGTATCAGTTGGAATAGATAAACTGACCTACACTTATTTTTTTTATAAAATCTCATTAGAATGCAAGTTTATTTTCATCTGGCTAGTATAGCCAGTTGAATATCATCCAAATCTTTTAGTGTTAATTTTTCAGGGTTTTTTTTTTGTTTTTTTTTTTTTAGTTTTGAGCAACAACCACTTGGGAAGCATATTTAAGGTTCTAGAAGTTAAGTAATAAAATGAATCATGAGTTCCTGGTAAATAGCCGGATGCTGAGTGTTATTTTCTTCAATATTTTAACTGCCTACATCTGCTGACTTCAGGCAACTGTCAGCTTCCCAGTCTCAGGCTTGGAGGTATGATCTATAGTTCCACTTGGAACCTGCCTCTGTAACATGCAAAATACTCAGCAGGGACAAGCAGCACCCATGAAGGGGTTTGTCTTTTCCAAATTTGTTTCCACTGAGCACTACTATCCACTTCAGTGGAAGGGAGACCAAATTCTGTTTTGCCAGTTATATAAGGAATTACATGGGCAAAATATGAGTAAACTAGCACCCTGGATCCAAAATACCCCAGCGTTGTTACAGTGTTGCCTAAAATTGGCACAGTGTGATGCTATTTAAATCGACCAGATACTCAGTCCAACACAACTATTAAAAAGAGAAGAAATTGGCGTATAGTTATTTATGTGAAAAATATTTTTCTTTGTTTCATACCATAAGTTCAAAGAGGGCAAAAGATTTTTCAGCTTCATTTTACCATTGTACCCCACTTACAAAACTTTGTCTAAAATATATATACATAATAGCTTAATAGCTCTCTGTGGAATGAATGGAATTGACAAACATTTTATACCCTCCATATTTTAAATGCAGCCAAAGTCATCCATTTTTGTTTCAGAAACAGGTATGTCAAAAAATGGCAAAGCATCTGGGGCAAAATCACACTGTAATTTTACATTGCTGAAGTTGCAAAAAACAATGCTCATAGACATAGACCATAACATCTGCAATACATAGACCATAACATCTATAATACAATCCTTTGAATTTATGCCTTGGAATCTTATGAAGAAGATCCTTTACTATAATAGAAACAAAAGTAGTGAACACTTTCAAAGCACTTCTACTGTCTCGGTAACCATACTAAAGGTGTACAAATGTGAAAAACTTGGAACAATCCTATTAGGAGGTCTATTATAATCCCCATACTACAGATAAGAAAAACTAAGGTGTAGAGTTCAAGCAAGTGACCAAAGTCATACTAGAGGCAAAATTCAAGATCAGGAAGTCTAACTAAAGTTGAATTTTTATATTACATAACATCATTACTAAGTGATGAGATTTTTTGCATATCTCAAACTACATTCGTATAAGCAGACTAAAAGAAAATACTTTTCTACAAAACTGGGACAAACAGCCTATTTTGTATTAATACTCATCTAATGACATTTAAGCCCATGGCATGTGTTTGTATATTTATTTACATTAGCATAGACTGGAAAAGGAGAAACAAGCAAAAGAAGCAGTATTAATAATACCAAAAACAGAGGCAAACCTTTATTAAATATTTACTACACCAGACACAGTGGTCAGCAATTTTCAGGCATTATTGGTTTAATTATCTTCCAAAATGTTGATAGATGTCACTTTTTGTTTCATCTACTCTTCCCAAATTATAAAACTAAAGATTGGATAAAATAACTTTTTGGTACATCAGGTGTTCTTTGGAGTCTCATGCAAAAGATGTGAGGTGTGAGAGGAAGGGATGAGCCAAGTACTTTGTCTTAAGGAACTGTAAGGCCAGGGTTGCCATTTCCCGAGATGGGATAATCTTCTGAGAAATTAGAAGAATGGTTGTGGATGTGTTTATTTGAGGTGTTTATTACATATCTAAATGCACACATCCAAGAGAGGAAGAGATGCAGTGTACAAATCGGGGAACTGGTCAAGGTAGGGGTTCAGAGAATCCCTTCAGAGTGAAAGGTGGGAAGTCAGAGGACAGACTCAGAGGCTGGGAACATGCGGTGAGAGTTTTTGGAAGTTCTTGACTGGTGGCTCTTATTTCCTCAGTGAAGAGTGAGGAGAGCAATTCAAGGTTAGTGAGAAATGAGAGGTGTGAAACAGAGATGGAATGAATTTTGGACATATAATTGGATTTCTGGGCAGTAGTGAGGGACAATTTGAAGTTCACAATTATTAATTTAAAGTGCAATCAGACAGCCTGTCTGTTTTGGGATTTTTCCTTTGGCTTTCTATGTTCATGCACAAAGTACAGTTGGATTTGAAAAAGATTGAGGTTTCGCCAGACAAGAAAAGTGAAGGAACAGAGAGATGGACAAAGGATTTCAGAGTGTGAATAAGGGCATTCTGATGTTGCCAAAATTGCCAAACTGTTGGATCATAGAAAAAGCAAGAGAGTTCCAGAAAAATATCTGCTTTATTGACTATGCCAAAGCCTTTGACTATGTGGATCACAACAAACTGTGGAAAATTCTTAAAGAGATGGGTATACCAGACCACCTTACCTGCCTCCTGAGAAATCTGTATGCAAGTCAAGAAGCAACAGTTAAAACCAGACATGGAACAATGGATTGGTTCAAAATTGGAAAGGAGTATGTCAAGGCTGTATATTGTCACCCTGCTTATTTAACTTACATGCAGAGTACATCACGCAAAATGCTGGCTGCATGAAGCACAAGCTGGACTCAAGATTACTGGGAGAAATATCAATAACCTCAGATATGCAGATGACAACACCCTTATGGCAGAAAGTGAAGAGGAACTAAAGAGCCTCTTGATGAAAGTGAAAGGGGAGAGTGAAAAAGCTGGCTTAAAACTCAATATTCAACAAACTAAGATCATGGTATCCAATCCCATCACTTCAGGGCAAATAGATGGAGAAACAATGGAAACAGTGGCTGACTTTATTTTCTTAGGCTCCAAAATCACTGCAGATGATGACTGCAGCCGTGAAATTAAAAGACACTTGCTCCTTGGAAGAAAAACTATGGCCAACCTAGACAGCACATTAAAAAGCAGAGATATTACTTTGCCACAAAAGTCCATCTAGTCAAAGCTATGGTTTTCCAGTAGTCATGTATGGATATGAGAGTTGGACCATAAAGAGAGCTGAGAGCCAAAGAACTGATACTTTTGAACTGTGGTGTTGGAGAAGACTCTCAAGAGTCCCTTGGACTGCAAGGAGATCAAACCAGTCCATCCTATAGGAAATCAGTCCTGAATATTCATTGGAAGGACTGAGGCTAAAGCTGAAGCTCCAATACTTTGGCCACCTGATGTGAAAAACTGACTCATTTGAAAAGACTCTGATGCTGGGAAGGATTGAAGGCAGGATGAGAAGGGGACGACAGAGGATGAGATCATTGGATGGCATCACTGACTCGATGGACATGAGTTTGAGCAAGCTCTAGGAGTTGGACAGGGAAGCCTGGCATGCTGCAGACCAAGGGGTCACAAAGAGTTGGACACGACTGAGTGACTGAACTGAACTGATAGGCATAATGTTAATGATGACAATGATAACATAATGCAAACTTTGTACTAGGAGGAAACTGTTCTCAGCAGACATTATATAAATTATTTATTCTTCACAATAGCCTTATGTAGAATGTTTAACTGCTAGTATTATGATTTTATAGATGAGTGAACTGAAGTGAAATGATTAAGCAAATTTTTGTAAGTTATAGATAGTAAATGGCAAAGGCAAGATTTAG
This sequence comes from Dama dama, assembly GCF_033118175.1. Taxonomy (NCBI): domain Eukaryota; kingdom Metazoa; phylum Chordata; class Mammalia; order Artiodactyla; family Cervidae; genus Dama; species Dama dama. The sequence goes on along the minus strand of NC_083698.1, from coordinate 50,034,979 downwards.
TCCTTTAACTCCAGGTAGTCTGGCTCAATATACCAATACTTCCATACTGCTATGAATAACTGTGGAATCGATGAAATAAGAAGAGAGTTAAGAACATGAAAAAAGATTGTAGAAGGATCACTGGACTGTAGTTTGCAGTGGAGTAAAAAAGAATAAATGCTAGAGCTGTGGGTCTTCAATAATGTTCAATAAAAAAATTGGAAGTGTTAGTTCGAGGGTGGAATTCTTGGAATTAAAAATTATGAAGGAAGTGCATATATTTGAAATGATGAAGTCTACAATATAATTATGCAGAAGGGTGGTTAACATAATAGAATCAGATCACTGGAGGATAAGAGATTAAGGACACACGAGACCAAACTATTGGAGATATTATTTACAGAAAAACTTAAATAATGAAGACAGAACAATTTGAAGGGAGGCTAACATAGATCCAGGGACTAAAATGTTCAGGAATAAAGAGGGTTGACATTCTAGTGGTGACTGATTGACAGGGTTGCCAGATTTAGCAAATGAAAATATAATATGCACAGATACAATCTAATTTCAGACAAGAAAAGTAAATTTTCTTTCAGTTCAGTTCAGTCACTCATTTGTGTCCTACTCCTTGCGACCCCATTAACTGCAGCACACCAGGCCTCCCTGTCCACCACCAACTCCCGGAGTTTACCCAAACTCATGTCCATTGAGTCGGTGATGCCAGCCAACCATCTCATTCTCTGCTGTCCCCTTTTCCTCCTGCCTTCAATCTTTCCCAACATCAGGGTCTTTTCAAATGAGTCAGCTCTTCACATCAGGTGGCCAAATATTGGAGTTTCAGCTTCAACATCAGTCCTTCCAATGAACACCTACGACTAATCTCCTTTAGGATGGACTGGTTGGATCTCCTTGCAGTCCAAGGGACTCTCAAGAATCTTCTCCAACACCACAGTTCAAAAGCATCAATTCTTCTGTGCTCTGATTTCTTTATATTTTTAAATTTTCTTTAAGTGTGCCCAAATACTGTATGGACATACATATACCAAAAAATAATGTGTCATTTACCTGAAACTCATATGTATAGCTGAGCATCCTATATTTTATTTGGCAATCTTACTCACAGAGTCAGCATCTGAATTCAGATTTTTGCAACTCACAAATTTAGTTCCTAAATCTGATAACATATTTTATTGTTAGTATTAATTCAATCAAATAAAGTAATGAAAAAATCTTATCAAATCAAAATTATACTCCTAGTTTGCTAAATTAGAGCAAATGTATTTCATGATCTTAAGTATGATACTCATATATTAATATATAAATGAACGTGGCATTTTATGAAAGCAAAAGCATTTTGAAAGTATGACTGTGATCTAAAAGTTTTATCACTAGTTATGTGTGTAGTAAAATATCAGTGGGTAGGCCCCCTGATGATCCCTGTTGTTAATACAGTTTCGAGAATAAGTTCAATTATGATGACAAGAAAATAGCTATGCATTATCACAAATTATCTTTCATCTTTGACATAAATGGAAAAAGAGTTCTCTCAGTAATTCCATAGTTATATTTAAAACAATTTAGCATTGTGTTTGAAGTTATGCTTCTAAAAGCTGTAGATACCACAGTTTGGAATCAATTAGTGCTATAGTAATATCTGTCATTTAAATGTGGTTTTTGTGGCTTTTTTTTCCTTTTCCTGTGCTATTTCATGCTATCTCATATTTAATTTAAATTCTTTTTGAATGATGTACAAAAAATCAGGAAAGTAAAATATGTGTACAAAAGAAGAATATAAATCTAAATTCAAAATAAATGAAGTATACAAATATTCTTACATAATGATTTTATAATCTACTAGGAGTTTTAGTGTTTTCATATTATGGGCTTTTCCTGAAAAATATGTAATTAATATAGGAAATACACATGGATTATATACTGAAGAAATATTTCTAATACATTTTTATAAAATTAATATTGACAATATTTAAAGAGGTTTGTGCAAATAATATTTTTTTTATTTTTCAAAGAAATTTTACATTAAACATCCCAATGATTTCACAAGTCTTCGAAGAGGATACTATAGATGTAATAATCTCTTTGTTGCAAATAATCAAGAATAAAACATAAAGCTTAAAATGTGACATACCAATCAATAGGAAGTTTCATTCAAGGATAGATACTCTTATTGCTTCTGTGATCTTTCTACTCCAATAACCTGCATCCTTAGATGTTCCTATTTGATGCATACTTTGCCACATTGTTTCTGTTTTTATTGATATTATAATTAGCAGCTGTTAAAGATCAATTTATAATTATTCAAGCACACTAGTGAAATCTCGCAAAAACTTAATGAAAATATTAAGAAAGCATATTCCTGGTATTACTACATCTAACCAAAATAGAGTAACTGGGACCAAATTTACACTCCTAATGAAAACAACCAAAACCAGAATACTTGAAATACCAACTTTCAAGAGACTGGGTACCAGTCAATAAAAGAAAATGATCCCTGAGAGGCAGGAAGCACTCCAGACAAAAAGTGAGCTCAATGACTTCCCTACTTCCTGCCGTGAGAGAGTTTGAGGCTGTGGTACGCAGGAAGTGAACCCAGGTAGAAGCCGGCAGACTCTGTGAGGGAAAATATAGGGAGATCAAGTGAACGGTGGTGTTGGAGAAGACTCTTGAGAGTCCCTTGGACTGCAAGGAAATCAAACCAGTCCATCCTAAAGGAAATCAGCCCTGAATATTCATTGGAAGGATTAAGGCTAAAGCTGAAGCTCCAACACTTTGGCCACCTGATGCGAAGAACTGACTCATTTGAAAAGACCCTGATGCTGGGAAAGATTGAAGGTGGGAAGAGAAGGGGACAACAGAGAATGAGATCGTTGGATGGCATCACTGACTCAATGGACATGAGTTTGCACGAACAGCTCCAGGAGTTGGTGATGGACAGGGAAGCCTGGCATGCTGCAGTCCATGGGGTCGCAAAGAGTCGGACCTGACTGAGCAACTGAACTGAACTGAAGGTGGCCAGAGTTCCCAATATACTGGAGAGGAAATAGCTACTCAGAGAGAGAACTTCAGATATCTGTAGGCAGCTCTCTCAAGGCAGTCAGCTAAGTACTGATTAGTGTGTTCATGTAGGAAAATACCCCACACCAGAAAAAGAACCACTTGAAATAATTAGAAGTAAATGATGAGAACCATAGTGAAAAGCATATGACTCATAGGTATGGGGTAAGAGAACACAGAAGGATCTTGCTTCAATTATGAGGATAATTATAGCCTTAGATCTAGCACTGCTCTGCTCCCATTTAAAAGAAATCTTAAAAACAAAACTGTCAAAAGTCAAACTCTTTCCAAGTAACTAAATTGTGTTCCAAAACAAAGTTGAAAATATTTATAATAATACAAAAATATCAAGCATCTAGTAAAATTCACAACGTCTGACATCCAATAAAAATCTGTCAAATGTGCAAAGAAACAAGGAAACACAACCCATATTGAGGATAAAAATCAATCAATCAAACAATACAAACTGACACAGATGTTAAAATTAGAACAAAATGACATTAAAATATTTTAACTGTGTTGCATATGTTTGAAAAATTATGTAAAGACAGATAAGATATAAAAAGGATGCTAGGGATAAAACAAACTTTGAGGGATAAAAACTACAATGTGTGAGGTACAAAGTGTGCCAGATGGGGATGACAGCAGATAAGATACCGCTGCAAAAAAGGGGAGAAGCATAGTGCACTTAAAGGTCATAATAAAGTAACAATCTAAAAGGAAACAGAATAAGAGTAATAAGAACAAAAATGAGGAGAGTACCAGCTAGCTGTGGACAATGTTATGTAGCCTAAAATACATGAAACTGTAGTTCCTAAAGTTAGGAAAGAGAGAGAGAATAGAAAAAAAAAGAGACGAAATAATAGTTAAAAACTCTATAAATATGGCAAAAAACTATAAACCCATATATCCAAGAAGTTCAATTAACTCCAAATCCTAAACATTGTAGCATATGATTACTAAATTGCTCAAAGCCAGTGATAAAGACAAAGTCTTAAAAATAGCCAGAGAAGAAAAACATGTTATGTACAGAGGAACAAAGATAAGGATGAGAGCAGATTCCTGTCACTGAAGATAGTAAAACAGTATCATTAGGATGATGAAAGATAAAAATGGCAAATCTAGATTTCCGAATTCAACAAAAACATCTTTTGAAACTAAAGGTGGAATACTTTTCTAGACATACAAAATCTGAAAGCATTCAACACTAATAGACCCATGCTAACAGAAATGGTAAACGAATAGAAGTCATAATTTATGGATACATATTTAAGATTTTTTCTTATTATTTAAATCTCTTTAAAAGATAACTGACTAAGCAAAATTAATAATCATGCAGGGCTAGGTTTATAATATAAAAATAAAATTAACAAAAAATACCACAAAACTTGGGAGAAAGATGGAATTATATTATGGTGAAGTTCTTCACTATACATAAGGAAGTATTATATCAGTTGAGGGAAAACTGTGTGAGATCAAAGACATAACTATAAACCCTAAAGTAGTCAGTGAAATAACAAAGATTTATAGGGAATAAGCTAACAAAGGAGATATGGTACAATCATAAGCAATACTTGTTTAATTTGACTAATCTAAAAAAATTAGTCAAATGGATATTGACTAATGGAAAAAATAGAAAACAAATAATAATAGTTTTAAACCACTCAAATTACTAATCAGATTGAACTTAAATGGTCTTAACACTCTAATTAAAAGTCAAAGATTGTAAGTTTGCATTTTTTCTAAAGCAAGACCCAACTATATGATTCCTGCAAGAAATGCCCACATGGAAAAAGAGGTTATTTCATAATAATGAAACTGTCAATTCATTTAAACCAATATAATGATTTTAAACATTTACACACTTAATAACAAAGCTTCAAAATATGTGAAGCAAAAACTTATGGAACTACAATGAGAAATAAATATTTTACAACTTTAATCAGAAATTTTAAGAACCTTCTTTTAATAACAGAAGATGGATAATTAGTAAGAATATAGAAGATGTGAATAACATTATCAACCAACTTATCCTAATTGATATTTATAGAACACTCCATCCAGCAACAAATATACATTATTTTTACATTCACATGAAAAATTTACCTAGTTAGCATATTAGGGGCAATGAAAGTGAAAGTGTTAATCACTCAGTCATGTTCCACTCTGTGATCCCATGGACTGTATCTCACCAGCCTCTTCTGTCCATGTAATTCTCCAGGTAAGAATACTGGAGTGGGTAGCCATTCCTTTCTCAGGCAATCTTCCCAACCCAGAGATCAAACTTAGGTCTCTTGCATTGTAGGCAGATTCTTTACCATCTGAGCCACTAGGGAAGCCCTAGGGGCAATAAACAAATATTAATAAATATAACAGAAATCATGTCATACAAAGTATGGTTCTCCACATAGTATAGTTAAATTGGAAATCAAAACAGAAAGATTTCTGGAAAATCACCAAATATTTGGAACAAAATAATATGCTTCTAACTAACTAATGATCAAAAAGAAATCACAAGGGAAATTAGTATTTTGAACTGAATCAAAATAAAAACACAAATATGTAAGCTAACTAAATGGGATACGGGTGGTAGTACTTAAGGATGCATTTTCAGCACTAACTCACTATATTTAAAGAAGAAAGTTCTCATATCCAAACCTCAGCTTCTACCCTAAAAAACCAGATAAAGGAAACAAGTTACAAATTCCTTTTTAAAAAGGAAATTATAAAGATCAGGATGAAAATTAATAAAATAAAAATTAAGAAATCAATGAAACCAAAAGCTATTCTTTGAGAAACTCAATAAAATTGATAAAACTCTAGCCATATTGATGGAAAAAAGAGAATAAAAGAGATCATGAATCACTCAATAAGGAATGAAAGAGATAGTATCACTACAGATACTAAAGCTATTAGAAAAGAAGATCAATGTATATTGCAAATAACTCTATGCCAAAGAACCCTCACAACTTTTAAAAAATTAAAAGGATAATTTTCTTAAAAAGCACAAACAAGGTTTCAATAAGAAATGATATCTATTCAAAAAAAAATAGAATATGAAATTAACATTCAGTGCACTTACCCAAACATTAGGATGGCTAAAATGTAAAAGTGGAGAAGGAAATAGCAAACCACTCCAATATTCTTACCTGGAGAATCCCAGGGATGGAGGAGCCTGATGGGCTGCCATCTCTGGGGTCACACAGAGTCGGACATGACTGAAGTGACTTAGCAGCAGCAAAATGTAAAAGACTGGCCATATTGAGTGTCTGGTTGTGTCGGAATGGGAACTCTTTGCTGGTATGTATGTAAAAAAGTATAAACTGTAGAGAAAATTTGGCTTACTCATAAGAAAGACAAACAGCCACTTACTCTGTGACCTAGCTACTCCACTCTTGAGTATTTATTCAAGAGATATGAAAGCATATGTCCATGCAAAGACCTGTACAAAAATATTCATCATGGCTTTATTTGTAAAATCAAAAAGCTAACAGCATGCAAATATCCACTGAGATGTATCTGTGCAAAAAGGCACTACTCAGCAGTAAAACAGGAATATACTACAACATGCATGGATCTCAAAATTATTATAATGAGTGAAAGAAGCCAGAAGAAATGATAGTACATACTGTTTGATTTCATTTATATAGTATATTAGAAAATACAAACTAATGCATAGTAAGAGAAGGCAGATAGGAGGTTGCCTGTAAATGGCAATGGGAGAAAGCAGCCCACTGAGATAATTCATGAAAATATGCCCACCCCAACTAAGAATAGTGGGCCAAAAAAGACCTTAAAAGCTTCCAGGGAGAAGGGGCAGAAAGAACACATACAAAAGATTAAGTATCAGATTCAGTATTCTGCTCAGTAAACTATCACTGAGAATTGGTTCATAAAAATTCTGAAGAAAATTATTTCCAAGCAAAAGATATTTGTAGCATACAAAAATTGATATGCTGGTTTATATACATGAGAAAAGATCAACCCTACAAGGAAGTCATGGGGTAGAAGAGAGTAGATCCAACACGGTGAAAAAGATGGACAAACACAGGGCCAGGAGAAATATCAATAACCTCAGATATGCAGATGACACCACCCTTATGGCAGAAAGTGAAGAAGAACTAAAGAGCCTCTTGATGAAAGTGAAAGAGGAGAGTGAAAAAGTTTGCTTAAAGCTCAACATTCAAAAAACAAAGATCATGACATCTGGTCCCATCACTTCACGGCAAAACAATGGAAACAGTGACAGACCTTATTTTCTTGGGCTCCAAAGTCACTGCAGATGGTGACTGCAGCCATGAAAATAAAAGACACTTGCTCCTTGGAAGAAAAGCTATGACCAACCTAGACAGCATATTCAAAAGCAGAGATGTTACTTCGCCAACAAAGGTCTGTCTAGTCAAAGCCATGGTTTTTCCAGTAACCATATATGGATGTGAGAATTGGACTATAAAGAAAGCTCAGTGGCAAGGAATTGATGCTGTTGAACTGTGGTGTTGGAGAAGACTCTTGAGAGTCCCTTGGACTGCAAGGAGATCCAACCAGTCCATCCTAAGGGAGATCGGTCCTGGGTGTTCATTGGAAGGACTGATGTTGAAGCTGAAACTCCAATACTTTGGCCATCTGATGCAAAAAAATGGCTCATTTGAAAAGACCTTGATGCTGGGAAAGATTGAAGGTGGGAGGAGAAGGGGATGACAGAGGATGAGATGATTGGATGGCATCACTGACTCAATGGACATGAGTTTGAGTAAACTCTGGGAGTTGGTGATGGGCAGGGAGGCCTGGCATGCTGCAGTCCATGGGGTCACAAAGAGTCAGACACGACTGAGCGACTGAACTGAACTGAACTGAACACAAGGCAATGGTGAAGGAGATTCCACATGATTGTTATATATCAGGTATAAAATACTACTAGACTGTACCAGAGAATATCAGGCTTCTCCAAAAAAAGATGAAGTTGATAGTATGCTATGTATGTGAACATCTTGAAGGAAGATACAACACTGGGGAGTTTTGGCACTAGATTAGTTACAAATGCATAAAATCATTTAAGGAGGATTGAAAGTGATAAGTCTAGGAAGAACAGAACATTGACCAGTAAAAAAAATTAATCATGATTTACCATACTGCTCAGTTCTGAATAGCATTTACATGGTCATAATAATTCAAACACATAATATTGATCTAACGTAAATAATAACATAATCATTAAGGGAAATGAGCGATGGGAAGCTGGGAAGATTTTGTATGCATTATCCATCACAGACTTTATTATAACACAATCACTTAGTAGAGCATGAGTTATAAAATGATTCTCAAACCAAAGGATATTTCACCATTTGAAATTGCCACAGTCTTCTTTACCTACTGTATGATAGTGGCTAATACAAAAGCGTCTATACATATATGCACACTTAGACATGGTTTCGATGTGGCTGATGTTCCACTAGGAACATAAGATTATCATCTGTAGAACTGAGACATAACAGACCACACCAAGTTATAGCGTCATCTTAAAGAGAGAAAATGTCTTCCCAGCTAGCTAAAGAAAATTAAATGTGACCTTACTGAGGTTATTATCTTACCTAAAGAAAGCTTACATTTCAAACTGAAGGAGCCCTGCTCAGCAAAGGGAGCCAAGTAAAATTAGAATCTTCTTGGTGAATGCTGGCAATATCTATTCAAGGACTATCCAAGGAAGATGTCCCATTTACACAACACAGCCTGAGGGCCCTGCTGGCTCTTCTGTCCCTATTGAGGAAATTAATTTACCCATCTTTCATTACCTGCTGCCATTAGACATTTGAATCACTTAACCAATCCCCCTTTATTCCGATAGGCCTATCACAAAAGCTATAAAAATCATAGGCAACTCATCAGAGGACACAAATGTATTTTATACCCTTGGTAGTCACATTTCTTATTGAAAATTACTACAATTTACAATGCTTCTTTAGATCTAGGTTAAAGTAGATTCCTCCCTAAGGGATTAGTCAATATTTAATATGCTAGAAAATAAGACTTTTTTGTTAGTTTGTAATCCTGGTTTAGAGGAAATGAAATAGATCATGTTTTTATAACTGTCAGGGAGTATGCATATGGGATAAATCTGGAAAGCTACACATATTCTACTTTTAAAATATTGAATTACATTTGAGAGGTTTTTTTCTCTGAATTGTAATGATTCTGGGAAAAGTCTAAAATGCTTGAAAACCTTGAACATAGCTGGGGAAGTGTTAACTAGTTCAGATAAAGCAATTTAATCAAGTTGTAATTATTTTGTGTGGTGTTTTAAAAAATGCACTTAATTTTTTTTTAAATATATGAAACTGACTTTATAACATTGGTTATGTCTACTGTATAAGCCTCTTCAGGAAGTTGAGTGGTAGCCTAGCAGTAATGAGACAATAATGCAATTTACAATTTACTAAATTGTTCCCTAGGCATAGTTTAAACAGTAGGTGTATATGATCCATTAAAGTCAATGTACAATTTATGTAAAGACCACAATTTATCTTCACTAAGAGGAGATTTCATGTGAAATATTGAGAGTTTACCATTCCCTCATCTAAGAATCATTTGTACTAATGGGGAAAAAATTAACTGATATAATGAACTTTGTGATCAGTTTATGTAAATAAAATGTAAAATGTTGATTTATCTATAAACATTTCTTAGATTCTAATTATTATTCTAATACAGAGTTTCATAAAGGGGAGAGTTAGAAGGATCTTTGGTACAGTCCCTCTAGTGCAGAAAGATAAAGTTGTAAAACAAGAGGCAGGACCTGGGAAAGCTCTTTATCTTTTATCGCTTTTACTACTCAGGATTCCCTGATTTTCTACAAACTTTGATTTACTTGTTTTAATGATTAGGCAAGACCTATTTTTCATGGATGTTTCTACGTATAATGAAGAGATGAGCCAATGATTTTAAAGTACTAATTGGAGAATGTCCATAATGTCTCTGATTTCTGCAAAAACACAAAGGCACATTGAGTGAGATGAACATTCTTAGCTCTGGATTATGGAAGAGAAGGTGAAACAAGAAATGAGGACAAGAGAAATATGTAGAAACCTGCAGTCAGTTCACCAAGAACTTCAGATACCCATGACTACAAGCATTCTTCTTGACTGATTTTCACATTGTCTTGCTTGAAATGGGTGCACAGGGCAATTAATGACACATTGTTCTATCTCAACTGCTTTGAATGTTGCTACTTGCTTCTACTTTTTTGATCATATATTTGTTAACTAAGCAAATATTTATTAAGAGTAATTATGTACTAAGCATAGCTATTATTCCAAAACTCACTCTTAAATTACCTATCTTTAGTGAAAATGGACAGTGTCCTTGACTAAAGTCCTTCTTCCACTGATACCACTTTCCTCCTCCACCTAATAATGTGTTTGGTCATTAAGCTGCAACATTCAGTGCTGTCAAGCGGCTCTTTGGTAAATTAAACTCCCTGAGGGAGGAGGAAAGGGAGGAGCTCTCCTCTCATTTATAAACTAGAACGCATTACTAACATCACCTAACCCCCTCGTTCACCGAAAATCTTGACCGAGGATTTTCTCCTCTCAAAAATTCTATCTTTCCAATTTATCTAAGATTCTTTAAAAAAGCATCAATCCATATAAATGTCCACTATTTGAGAATTTTTTTTCCTCTTTGTTTTGAAAGGAAGTACTCAGTATCTCAAATGAATGTTTAATTGGCAGAATTGCAAGTAGTGTTGCCAAATGAAATTAAGATATCAAGCAAGACAGAAGCAATTACTTTTTTGTATTTTTGAAGGAGGTGGGGAAACAGAGTTCTCTGTTTCCCTTACATTGCACACCAGGATGATTAACTCTTTTCCCTATAAACCCAGCCCTGATCTCCCTAAACCAAGGTAGATAACTATTTCAACATTGCTAAGCCTGGAAATACTTTGATTATTACCTTAAGAGCAACCTAAAAATGAGGATTCAGACAATCTGACTCTAACAACATAAAAGGGTGGGAAAGTAATTTATGAGTGTATAATGTGGATGTATAAATAAACGGGAAGACAAAAAGCTGGAAAACATACCATCTATGTTAAAGAAATAATTAAACCGAGTCTCCACTGGGCTTCCTTAGTGGCTCAGTGATAAAGAATCTATCTGCGAATGCAAGAGATGTGGGTTCAATTCCTGGGTCAGGAAAATCTGCTAGAAAAGGAAATGGCAACCCATTCCAGTATTCTTGCCTGGGTAATACCAAGGACAGAGGTGCCTGATAGGTTATAGTCCATGAGGTCACAAAGAATTGGACAGCATTTACTGACTATTAAAAAAACCACCAACAAAATAACACAGAAAAGTCCTAATATTCCAAATATTATGTACAATATATAGTCACAGTTTTTTGAATAATTTGACTGGAAATTTTTGGAATAATTAACAGTGGGAGGAAAGTTGACTTATATATGAACAGATCACCTGAAATAAAATTTTAATGATTATTTTAACACTACCAGAAAAGAATGCTTTACTTTCACAAGACTTAAATAATAAATCTAAAATGCAAAGGCAAAAAATACATCCTAAAGTCATAAAACAACTGCAGAAAATCTATTAGATATATCTTATTCTTTAATTTATATTCAGGCTATTTAACAAGACTCCACTTTCTCATTTTTAAAAACATTTATATTTTCTAAGGATGTTTCTAAGAATAGGATATACTACACTTGAACATAGTAAAATAACATATGAATACAAACACAACAGGAAGATATAACAGAAATAAGAGCTCAGCTTTTAGACAATAGGAAAAATAGATACACATAATTCATTAATATTTGTTAAATTGGGGACTTGCAAATATTATCTTTTTTTAATACTTGATTCTTGGCTACCAAGTTGAGCTCTCAGAAAGAGAGGTCATTTTTAAAATTCAATGAAATAGTACTTTGGTGTACTCTAGAGAAGATCAATAAAGCTGAAGTTGGTTATTTCAATAAATTAAAAGCCTAAGCATACAGACAAATCTCTGGCAAAACTGATCAAAAGAATAGAGTAAAAGTAAACTGTATAATACATTGAGAGAGTGACATAATGACAGATAAAGAGACTAGAAAAGTAATGAGAGAAAGTTATAGAATATTATAGGACTCTAATTTTGAAAACAAAATTTGTAAATTCCTAAAAATATATCTCATCAGAATTGACTCAATAAGAAATGAAGAGGTCGAGTAATCCTATGCACATATTTGATGCACATTTCCTCCTTATGTTGATGATAAAAAATGTTGAAGAGGAAAAGTTCAAAGACTATATTCTCTAAGATGCTGCCAGAGCCTTACTGCCAGGTTGATAAAACACTATTAATAACAATGTAATAGCCTGCTGTCATGATTCTTAAGTATAATTTTAGACTGGTATGATTTATTAATGTAGGTTTTTAGTGAGCACTGCTTCTTTTTTCAGGAACATCATAATTAATGTTTAATCCTATACCTTTATGTGTTAATCAGTAGTTTAAAAATCTTCCCACTTTTCTCCTCTCACAGTTCCTGCTTTAGATGATGGATTCATGGTATTTTGTCTGAAAAATTATAAAAGCTTGCTAAATGGTCTTTTTCTACTAAACAAATTTAATTTTTAGAAATTTACCTCAAATTACCAATCTGGGGCAATTTTAATCTATCAAGATATTTAACCATTTTTAGCTCCAGTGATGATGTATACTCTCATTCATTCAGATATACTTCAACAATATAAATATATGTAAACATATATATGATAAATATACATATGTATTTTTCTTATATATACATTAGTATATGCATGTACAAAGTAATATAAATGTTTGCATGTAGGTACATAGCCATTTTCCAAATTTCCAAAGAAATTCAACTTTGTTAATTCTTAGTAAAATGTATAAAATTCAATATGCTTTCTTGTATTAAAATGTCAAGTATATTTATTTATTAATTCTTTCTCACCAGACAAAACAAGAAAAAAAAATTAACCCATAAAGCAAACAAATGAATAATTTTTGTTGAGTTATACAAAAATCTCCTAAGACATATTTATTTGAAAAATTATTATTTATGAGTGAAATATTTATGAACAAATATTAAACAAATCAATTCTCTCAGATTACCTATAACAAAGTTGTAGTGATAGGTATTTTAGTGTTTTGATACTTAAGAATCTAGTATTATATTCTCAGAAATGCATATCATTAAGTTATGAGACAAATCTGAAGAAAACACAAATATGAACACATTGGAAATAAAAAGAAACACATTCAACATATATGTTCTATTTGGCAGTTGGTTTGAAACATCATCTTTTAATATAAACATCAGTGTCTATTAGATCTAAATTGAAGTTCAATGACAAAATTTTGTTTTAAAGTAATACTGTTCTTTTATTTATTTTTTTTTTTTTATTAGTTGGAGGCTAACTACTTCACAACATTTCAGTGGGTTTTGTCGTACATTGATATGAATCAGCCATAGATTTACATGTATTCCCCATCCCGATCCCCCCTCCCACCTCCCTCTCCACCCGATTCCTTTGGATCTTCCCAGTGCACCAGGCCCGAGCACTTGTCTCATTCATCCCACCTGGGCTGGTGATCTGTTTCACCATAGATCATATACATGCTGTTCTTTCAAAACATCCCACCCTCACCTTCTCCCACAGAGTTCAAAAGTCTGTTCTGTATTTCTGTGTCTCTTTTTCTGTTTTGCATATAGGGTTATCGTTACCATCTTTCTAAATTCCATATATATGTGTTAGTATGCTGTAATGTTCTTTATCTTTCTGGCTTACTTCACTCTGTATAAGGGGCTCCAGTTTCATCCATCTCATTAGGACTGATTCAAATGAATTCTTTTTAACAGCTGAGTAATATTCCATGGTGTATATGTACCACAGCTTCCTTATCCATTCATCTGCTGATGGGCATCTAGGTTGCTTCCATGTCCTGGCTATTATAAACAGTGCTGCAATGAACATTGGGGTGCACGTGTCTCTTTCAGATCTGGTTTCCTCAGTGTGTATGCCCAGAAGTGGGATTGCTGGGTCATATGGCAGTTCTATTTCCAGTTTTTTAAGGAATCTCCACACTGTTTTCCATAGCGGCTGTACTAGTTTGCATTCCCACCAACAGTGTAAGAGGGTTCCCTTTTCTCCACACCCTCTCCAGCATTTATTGCTTGTGGACTTTTGGATAGCAGCCATCCTGACTGGCGTGTAATGGTACCTCATTGTGGTTTTGATTTGCATTTCTCTAATAATGAGTGATGTTGAGCATCTTTTCATGGTTTGTTAGCCATCTGTATGTCTTCTTTGGAGAAATGTCTCTTTAGTTCTTTGGCCCATTTTTTGATTGGGTCATTTATTTTTCTGGAATTGAGCTTCAGGAGTTGCTTGTATATTTTTGAGATTAATCCTTTGTCTGTTTCTTCATTTGCTATTATTTTCTCCCAATCTGAGGGCTGTCTTTTCACCTTACTTATAGTTTCCTTTGTAGTGCAAAAGCTTTTAAGTTTCATTAGGTCCCATTTGTTTAGTTTTGCTTTTATTTCCAATATTCTGGGAGGTGGGTCATAGAGGATCTTGCTGTGATTTATGTCAGAGAGTGTTTTGCCTATGTTCTCCTCTAGGAGTTTTATAGTTTCTGGCCTTACATTTAGATCTTTAATCCATTTTGAGTTTATTTTTGTGTATTGTGTTAGAATGACAATATTCAACACTCATTTATGATTAAAACTCTCCAAAAAGCAGGAATAGAAGGAACATACCTCAACATAATAAAAGCTATATATGACAAACCCACAGCAAGCATCACCCTCAATGGTGAAAAATTGAAAGCATTTCCCCTGAAATCAGGAACAAGACAAGGGTGCCCACTCTCACCACTACTATTCAACATAGTGTTGGAAGTTTTGGCCACAGCAATCAGAGCAGAAAAAGAAGTAAAAGGAATCCAGATAGGAAAAGAAGTGAAACTCTCACTGTTTGCAGATGACATGATCCTCTACATAGAAAACCCTAAAGACTCTTCCAGAAAATTAATAGAGCTAATCAATGAATATAGTAAAGTTGCAGGATATAAAATTAACACACAGAAATCCCTTGCATTCCTATATACTAACAATGAAAAAACAGAAAGAGAAATTAAGGAAACAATACCATTCACCATTGCAACAAAAAGAATAAAATACTTAGGAGTACATCTACCTAAAGAAACAAAAGACCTATACATAGAAAACTATAAAACACTGATGAAAGAAATCAAAGAGGACACAAACAGATGGAGAAACATACCGTGTTCATGGATTGGAAGAATCAATATTGTCAAAATGGCTATTCTACCCAAAGCAATCTATAGATTCAATGCAATCCCTATCAAGCTACCAACGGTATTTTTCACAGAACTAGACCAAAGAATTTCACAATTTGTATGGAAATACAAAAAACCTCGAATAACCAAAGTAATCTTGAGAAAGAAGAATGGAACTGGAGGAATCAACCTGCCTGACTTCAGACTCTACTACAAAGCCACAGTCATCAAGACAGTATGGTACTGGCACAAAGACAGAAATATAGATCAATGGAACAGAATAGAAAGCCCAGAGATAAATCCACGAACCTATGGACACCTCATCTTTGACAAAGGAGGCAAGGATATACAATGGAAAAAAGACAACCTCTTTAACAAGTGGTGCTGGGAAAACTGGTCAACCACTTGTAAAAGAATGAAAATACTGTTCTTTTATGATAATATTATGGTACACTTGTTAGATATTTCTATCATGTGGTTAAAATCAAACCTAACAATGTGACTATCCATGTTACTATTATCAGAGAAACATGAAAAAAATACTTTTTCAACAATATATTTGAAGAAATAATCCCCTAAGAAGAGCAAGACAGAACAAAATGTAAGGGCATAAACCCAAAAGTAACACAGACACACACACACACTCAAGTAATGCATAATGAAATCAACTTAAAATATTCCTCTAAATTATAAATCTGAACATGATCTGTATTCTCCAAACATAATGATTAAGGGGAAAGGGGCAAAGATTCAAATGATAAAGTATATGTACATATAAATTTTAAGCTAGTTTATTTGGTTATTGCATATGAAGGGGAATTCTTAAAATATTCTGATGCTCCAACAAGTTAATATTTTTACTATATTAGGTGATGCTAAAATAGACACTTTAATGAAAAGGGAAAGTATGCTAAACACAAACAAGCTTAAAATATTACTTTCAAAGTTTAGAGAGTCTCTGGAATTTAAGCTTACCCCAACAGCTATGACATAATGATATTCTATATATCAAATGAAATTAATACAAGATGAGATGACTCTTTCATCCCAGCAGGCAGACTAAAGTTAAAAAAAAAAAAATCCTGAATATGAATCAAAGTATTAGGCATTTAAAGGGAAACTCAGGTATGTAGCAATACAGAAATATTTATCTTGATCTGAGATTTTAATAGACTATATAATCAAAGGTACTTTTAAGAAATGACCTAGTATTTTAAGAATAACTACTAAATTTCAAAAATATTCCTTTTTCCTTTTCTTAAAAAAATGTACTTTAAAAATATAAAGTGATTTCTTTAGTCTATTTATAATGATTGCTATAATTATGTAAAGGATATGGTGAGAGAAATTCTACAGATGCCACATAATACACAAATCTCATTTTAAATAATTCTCCTATAAATGCTAATAACTTCATATTCTGACCTAAACATCCATTTATAATGTCTCACTGTCTATGATAATGTGCTTGATTTTCTGAAGTTTAAATACCATGCATCAAAGCAGAAACTCATTTTTAGTAATGTATGCCACCAATTTTAGCAAAATGCATAGTATTACCTAAACAAGAAAATGCCTATTTGTCATAATTGAAATACAAATAAGACTCTATGAAGTAAATTTATTCCTTGTTCATTAATTTCCCAAATATTAGCCATTACTTTGTTTCTATTAAAAATGCATAAATGCAAGAAATATAGCTGCAGCTTCACACTTGTATCTGTAAAATTGGTTAATTTTTATTTTATATACAAAAAGAATGTATTTTAAATTTTATACAAAGATATGTTCAATATGAGATACTGAAGTATGGAATACACAGATTACGCTTTTGTAGTTGGGCCCAAATATTTTTAAAAAATACATATTATTAAAAATAAAAGTTTGTTATAAAAATGTTTAAGTAACTTTATAATGTGTTTATGCATCTCCATGAACTGCTGATTTTTTTAAAAATTTTATTCCATCCCATCAAAATACATAAACATCTCAATATATGCAGAGAAAGAATCTGAAAAAATTCAACATATTTTCATGACAACAACAATAAAACCCCAACAAATTAGGAATAGAGGGGCACTTCCTCAACTTGATAAATCGTATCTTTGAAAAAGAAAGTGCAGGCCTCCCTGGTAACTCAGCTGGTAAAGAATCTGCTTGCAATTCAGGAGATCCTGGTTCAATTCCTGGGTTGAGAAGATCCCCCGGAAAGGGATAAGCTACCCACCCCAGTATTCTTGGGCTTCTCTGGTGGCTCAACTGGTAAAGAATCTGCCCGCAATGCGGAAGACCTGGGTTCGATCCCTGGGTTGGGAAGAGATTGTGGAGGAGGGCATGGCGACTCACTCCAGTATTCTTGCCTGGAGAATCCCCATGGACAGAGGAGCCCAGTGGGCTACAATCCATGGGGTCACAAAGAGTTGGATATGACTGAGCGATTTTTCAGTTTCATTTTCAAGTTCTTAATGGTGAAAGACTAAATGCTTAATGGTGAAAGACTAAAAGCTATCCCTTCAAGACCAGGAACAACACAAGAATGTTGTACCACTTCTATTCCACACTGTACTAGAGAGTCTCATCAGAGCAATTAGGCTTAAATAAAAGTGAAAGGCATCCAGACTGGAAAGGAAAAAAAGTTGTCTCCATTTGCAAATGACATGACCTTGTACATGCATGTATGCTAAGCTGCTTCAGTCATGATCTTGTACATAGATAATCCTAAAGGATCCACTGAAAAACTATTAAAACAAATTCAGCAAGGTTGAAGGATATAAGATTAATAAACAACAATTATATTTCCATAAACCAAAATGAGCAACAATTAAACTGAGAAAACAATATAATTTACAACAGCATCAAGAAGAATACAATACTTAGGAATAAATTTAATGAATGTATAAGACTTATATCCTAAAATGATAAAACATTGTTGAAAAAAAAAGAGACCTAAATATTTGAAGAGCTATCCCATGGTTATGATTAGGAATATTTAACTCTGTTAAAACTGTATACCAAATAGATCTAAGATTCAAAGAAATCCCTATTAAAATCCCAGAAACTGACAAGCTGATCCCAAAATTCATGTTGAAATTTAATGGACTCAGAATAGTCAAAACAAGTATTAAAAAAAGAACAACAAAGAATTAAGTTGGAAGACTTATTATCCCCAATTGCAAAGTTACAACAAGGCTACAGTCAATACAATACAATCAATCAATACAAACAATCAATACAATATGGTACTAGTCAGGGATAGACATAAATTAAGGGACTAGAATTGAAAGTCCAGAAATAAACTCTTACCTTTATAGTCAATTAATTTTCAAATGGGTGCTCAGGCAATAAAATGGAAAAGAATAATCTTTTCAACAAATGATACTGAGACAACAGGATATCCACACACTAAAGAATAACACTGGACACCGCACTCACACTAAAACAAAAATTGACTTGAAAGAGATCTTAGACTTTCTAAAAGCTAAAACTATAATATTCTTAGGAAAATTATAGAAATCTTTGGGTGGGCTTCCCTGGTAGTTCAGTTGGTAAAGAATCCGACTCCAATGCAGGAAACCCTGGTTCAAATCCTGAGTCGAGAAGATTCGCTGGAGAAGGGATAGGCTACCCACTCCAGTATTTTTGGACTTCCCTGGTGGCTCAGCTGGTAAAGAATCTGCCTGCAATGCAAGAGACCTGGGTTCCATCCCTGGGTTGGGAAGATCCCCTGGAGGAGAGGAGGGAATGGCTACCCACCCTTTAGGCCTGGAGAATTCCATGGACTGTATAGGCCATGGGGTCAAAAAGAGCTGGACACAACTGCTCGATTTTCACTTTCACTTGTGTCCTTCGGTTAGGTAATGCTTCCTTAGAAGTGACATTCAAAGCACAAGTGATGAAAGGAAAAATATATAAACTGGACTTCCAAAATTAAAAATATTTATTCTTCAAAAGATGCCATCAAAAAAATGAAAAATCCACCTACATAATATGAGAAACTATTTGCAAATCATACACCTCACAAGGGGCTTTTATCTAAAATCTGTAAAAAATTCTTACAACTCAAAAAATTAAAAATATGAGAACCCAATTTAAAAATGGGCATGGAATCTGAATAGGCATTTCTCCAAAAAATAACCAATTAGCACAAGGAAAGATGATAAATATCATTATTCATTCAGTTCAGTTCAGTTCAGTCTCTCCATTGTGTCCGAATCTTTGCGACTCCGTGAATCATTAGGGAAATGTAAAATCAAATCATGATATCACATACACCAGGATGATTACAACAAAAAGATAATAACAAGTGTTGATAAGGAAGTGGAGAAATTGGAACCTTCATGCATTTCTAGTAGAAATGCAAAATTGTGCAGTCATTTTGGAAAACATTTTGGCAGTTCTTTGAATATTAAACATAGAGTTACTATAAGACCTAGCAACAATGTGGTGAATTGAAGATGAAAGAATACCATCACATAAAAACTTATACCTACATGTTATAGCAGCATTAGTCAAAATAGCCAAAAAGTAGAAGCAACCCAAATGTTCATAAACCAATTAAGGGATGAATAAAGTGAAACATGTTCATATAATAAAATATTATTTTCCAATAAAAGAGAATGAAGAACAAAGTTCTGATGCCTGCTACAATATGGATAAACCCTGAAAACATTATGTTAAGTCAAAGAAGCTAGTGACAAGAGACTACATACTGTGTGTTTAAGTATATGAAATGATGAGAATGAATCAAAAACAGAAAGCACAGCAGTAGTTTCCCAGAGTTGGGAAAATGGGGATAATGAGTGACTGTTAATGGTTATGGTGTTTTGTGGGGAAGATGATGAAAATATTCTAAAATTAGATTGTGGTGATGTTTGTACAACTCTGTGAATATGCTTTAGAAAAATTGTTAATTGGCACACTAAGTGGGTGAACTGAATGGTGTATGAATTATATCTCATCGATGCTTTTTATTAAAACATAATGTCCATCTCATTATTTTCCCACAAGAAATACTACACCTACAATGTCTCAAACACACACACACACAAACACACACACAAAATCTTGGAGCTTTCTCTCAGCTATACCAACGTCTTTACATAGCAGTATTGAAATCCTGTGGAACTCATTCAGTAATCTTTAAATGTGCCCTCCTCTTCTCCAGACTCATTGCCCTTGCCTCAGTTAAGTAGGTCATAGTTTATTACCTAAACAATCACAGTAGACTCCCAGAAGTCCTTGCTGTCAGTCACCAGTCTCTGCTCTCTCCAGACCAGCTATTCACTGCCTATACACTTGCCCTTCTAAACGTGTTCTTAGAAATATTCCAGGGTTACCCTATAGCTCCCAGAATTAAGTCCAAAATTTTTAGCATAGATTCAAGGTAATTTTCAACCTGACCCCATACAACAAACTAGCCTAATGTCCCTACAAGTTTCCAACCAGTGCTCAGTACTCAAAGCAATCTTTCAAACAATTTGCAACTATTTGAATTTGTGCTGTGCTAAGTCACTTCAGCCACGTCCAACTCTTTGAAATCCTATGGACTGTAGCCTGCCAGGCTCCTCTGTCCATGGGATTCTCCAGGCAAGAATAGTGGAGTGGGTAGCCATTCCCTTCTCCAGGGGATATTCTCAACCCAGGGATCGAACACAGGTCTCCCACATTATGGGCAGATTCTTTACCATCTGAGCCAGCAGTGCTCTTTATGACTTAGTAACTTTGTATAATACATTGTCTCCACTCTCACCTTTCCTGTCTGATTAGATTAATTTATCTGTCTGATTAGTTATCTATCAATCAGGATGCAAGTTTAAAGGCCACCTTCTCAATGAAGTCTTATAGGAGACTCCTCAGTCATATTTAGCAGCTCCTTTCTTCGGCTCGGAAAGAATTTTTCCATATCTTCATTATAGTATTGAATACTAGGATATTGTTATATTATTTGTCTATATATCTGTCTCCCCCAGTAGACTGTGAGCTTCATGATGACACTTTTATTCATCTTTGATTTTCCAATCCGTCAAATAGAATGCTTGTTATATCAGGAAATGCTTAGTTAATACTTAACTATGAAATGTATACAGAAGTAATGAATGTGTATGCATACACATTTGCTTCAGGGTAAGTGGAGAATTTAACACTGGGGGATAAATCCTCCAAAAAACTCAGTCCTAAATTTATGACTTCACCCAGATTTAGCATAGTACATCAGAGCCAGGAGGATCTTTTGCTAGATTAGCTTGATAACCTAAAGTCAAAAGACACTTTCTAGAATCTTTAAAACTCCTAAATTTTAAATCCAAGAAAATTTTAATTCACAACAGGAAATATTTGGCCAATATTATATATTAGTGAATTATTTACTAAACAAAATGAAAGGTGTTTTCTGTTAACTGATAAAAAACTTCTGTCACATTTAATGTACCATTATGACTGAAAACAAAAGAAAATACATTGTTAAACACTGTCCAGAAAATGTGCAAGCTAAATTTGTAAACTCATGGATTTATTAGAGTGAATCATAATGATCATAAGAATTATGATTTCTAACAGTATGTTCATATGAATTAGTGATAATGTCATACATTTTGTTGGCACAAATTACATTCTCAGTAGATATATGCTAGGTAATTAGTACTGATTTCATTACTATGAGATAATGAAATACATATATATATAGAAAGTGATTGATAGAGATAAAACTGACCAGAACAAACAAATATATATGAAATACATATATATAATGTATATAATATGTATATGTATATAATACATATATATAATATATATCATGCATACAATAATGAAATACATACATTTAATATATAATGCATACAATAATGAAATATATATATGTATATATATGTTTCTGGTCATTTTATCTCCATCAAGCATTTTCAACACATTTTAATAGATGTTTAATTAATGGGAATCCCAGGGCTAAATGTCTAACTCAATCAATCTTTTATTCAGTATTTGGCTCCAGTTTGTATTTCAAGTTTGAGAGAAATTTGATTGAAACATTAATGATAAATAAATGTCTTATTTACCAGTAAATGGTACCATTTTGAGAAAGACAATATAACAAGTAACTGAAAATATAGAAGCTTTTAATAAAATTCTAGTTCAAAAGACATAGCTAAGCTTTTAGTTGGATAAAATGTTAATAATAAGCACTATGAAAATATTTGAAATTTTACGTGATAAACATTAGATGCATTAATCAGCTTTAGGCTCTAATATTTGCAATTACATAAAAATAATATTTCTAAAATTGAAATTAGCTGTACTAATATGATAATATAAATTAATAGCTGCAATGATAACTTCCAAAAGCTCAGGCATTATTAATAAAGAAAGATATTTTTTAATATTCAAGTGCAAAAATAAAATTTACTGTCTTAAATAATGACCGCACAAAATTAAATAAAATAAGAAGCATAAATCTTGAAAATGTATATATATCTGTGCATAACAATATAAGTTCAATTAAATTTAGCTTATTAAATTAAAAGAATTCAGAACACTTAGCAATTTCTCAGAAAACTTTCTATTTTTCTCCCATAATGATCTAAAGTAAATAATCAAAGGAAATCAAAACTTCTACAAACTTATAATCCAAAAATATAAGAAATAATCTACAGTTACATGCATAGATTGACAAAACACTTGGTATCTTTGTGCATCATATGTCAGTAATTCCATTTCATTTAAAATAATATAGGGAGGATAAACCTTTCCCCACAGCCTCAAGCATCAATCATTCAAACAGAAATACACATACCTGCCCACACCAATCAAATTCCAGCATTGTAGAGTTGGAGAATATAAGGTTCTCAAGATCCTGAATATGTCTGTAAAAGCTGTTGATTCATTTAGAAGGAATCTGTTATTTTCCCTCCTCAAAGTGTGGTTACCAACTACAACTTCTTAGACATCCACACTGCCACAATCCAAGCTTTGTTGTAACGTTGTACTCTTCCAGCTGAAAACCTGTTGATAATGAACCTGAACCCATTATTTTGAGTCAATGAATTGAAAGAAATAGGGCAAAGAATGAAAGCCACAGGGCCAATTATGAGCATTCTTTGATGTATTACTTGCTAGCACCCACCATATCACTTTGTGTCTTTGTCTTGATCCCCTCTGTTACTCATTAATTATTCTGGAAGGGTTAAAGTTCAGAGAGCTAATTGCACAAACCGTCTTTCTTGGTAGGGATTCTCCCTACTCTGACACTTTCCCCAACTGTGCCCAGCCAGCTTGTACTATGCCAATTAACCCAATTCTTGGCATTTTTGCTTGGACTTCCAGCACCTTTTTGAGCTTTGCCTAAAATATTTTCGTTGGGTTACATACAAAATAAATCAAGCAACTTTAAAATTTGATTAAAACTTACTTCATGACGTCATCTTTCATAAACTTCTAATGATACAATTACATTTTCTTCTGTACTAATTGTCATAAACACACTATTTGTAACAAAAATACTTCCACATATTGCTGAACATTTAGCAATTTTAAATTATTCATTCTACCTTCTTACGCTGAGTCTATGAGCTATGAGCCCATTCTACTAAAAAATGACTTTTTGCACATTTGTCAAAAATGAGATTTAGTTTTTTTACATCATATCGAGGTTTCTATATGGCTCAGCAGGTAAAAAAAAAAAAAAAAAAATTGCCTGCAATGCAGGAGACACAGGAGATATGCATTCAATCCCTGGATCAGGAATTCCCCTGGAGAAGGAAATGGCAACTCATTCCAGTATTCTTGCCTGGAAAGTCACATGGACAGAGGAGCCTGGCAGGCTACAGTCCATAGAATTGCAAAAGAGTCAGACATGACTTAGCAACTAAACAACAGCAACGTAATATATGAACTAATCCCAATATTATCAGGATATTTAAAGAAATCACCTCTGGTAAGTTACATAGTTTCTATAAATTTTTAATATTTGACTATTATCGTAATTCTGAAATAAAATTCCAAAAGTAAATAATCCTGTCTTGTAACACTTCCTGAGTTTGCCTTATATGTCTTATATTTTTTCAAAATCTTCAAGAATTCATTGCATTTCATGTTATCAATTTCAGTAAGTATCTGGCAACTGTTTGAAGGCATCTGTTTCAGAGTTATCATTAATTGAAAGAAAGAAAGTTAAGAAAGTGTTAGTTGCTCAGCCGCGTCTGACTCTGCAACCCCATGAACTGTAGCCTGCCAGACTCCTCTGTCCATGTAATTCTCCAGGCAAGAATACTGGAGTGGGTTGCCATTCCGTTCTCCAGGGAATCTTCCTGATCCAGGGATCGAACCCAGGTCTCCTGTATTACAAGTGAATTATTTACCATCTGAGACATCAGGGAAGCTCATCGATTAAGTACTCTATTTTTAGTTATTGCAGTTGTTTTCATTGAATAGGAGCTACTACATATCCAGCATTTGTTGGCTTCTATGGACAAAGGGTGAAAAAGTTTAAAAGAGTCTTTACTCTCACAGAACTTTAGGTTAATGGAGCTGTCAAAATTTCAACAGATAAACAAATGTTACCATAAATACTAACAAACAAGCTCCGTTGAAGAAGGAGGCCCATTAGGACACAGAACCACTAACCTGGGGAATGAAAAGGAGCCAGGCATGCAAGAGCAGGACAGATGGAACAGCATAGAAAAAGATAAGGGTGAGAAACTGAAATCCCAAAAAAAAAAGAAAAAAACTCCCCATTAGAGGCAAGCAAGCTGACTTTCAAAAACTGTTAAGCCAGTTTGCAGTATAGTAAGGGAAAGAAGAATGACTGGAGACTAGATGAGGAAAATAAGAACCAGATCATGCAGGGTGTTTTAGACTATGATACAAATTTATTTTACTTAAGGAACATGCCTATGATGCGCTTATTTTTACATTGTTGAGAAGAATACCTCAAAGCATTTTTTAAACTAAAAGAGAAGTGAAGGCAGAGATCAGTTTTTAAATACAAGTTTGTTTCATAAATCTTCTAATTACTGTTGTGATAAAGAGCATTCTTTGCACATACACATAAAACTTACTTGATTCTACTTTACAGAACCAATTTAACCGCATAGATTCTATTTGTTAATCTCCATTAAACAGATGATAGATAGAATCCTACAGTCCACAAAGCAACTGTGTCAAAAGAACAGGCCAATAACTTCTTGGCTTAAATAAAATATGTTTAAAAGCCCAAAGTACATAATTGTGGAATACATTTTTTAAGTTGGTTTATAGATTTTATTAAATGTCAGAAGAATAAAATAAGCCCAAGATGAAGCCAAAATGAAATGATTAGTGCCTGTAAAGTTATACCAATCATTCATTCAAAGTTACATAGATGTCACCTTTAACTGCAACCCTGTATTAAATGTGTTTGGTTAGTTCATTCACAGTGCTATCAAGGACAGAACTTTTCCGATTGACCTTTTGATAAAGCTAACACAAAAATAACCAACCATGATTCCAAAGTTATTAAATGTATCCTTTTAACCTCTCTTTCATAAGATGCTCTAACATTAACACTAGGATGGCAAAAATAGTTCCATGAATTAATTGACTCTTACATAACATCTGTAAAAATACATTTTTCAGGACTTGTGGCTTGCCTATTTCTCGTTTTTAGAATGCCAAGTATTCTCTTTTAAATTTAACTTCTTTCACTCATGATTAATTAAGATATTAAGCCATTCTTCTTAATATTAGTGAAAGATAAATGATAGTTTTAAAATGTAGTTTCATTCTAATGATTTCATCTCTTAACTCAAAGTTCCATACTTGTAAAGAGATGTGCTCTAGATTGATGTTAGCACTCCCCTTCCCAGCTCCCTCTTGCCCCCTGCAGAATTCAAAGAACTTATTTGCTTCATTCCATCCCCTTCATCTCCCCTGGCCCAGTTTGTCAAACTAAATATTTCTCTCTCTCTATTTCTGGCTAGTCATGTTATAGGTGCTATCCTAAAATAGTGAGGCTACATTTAGGACCAGGGAAATTGAAAAAAGACCAATTCCAAATGACCATTCAATTGTTGTTGTCCTCATTTTTTAAGATCTTGCATGTTTCTTTTATGATTACCCTCTCCACTGTTTTCCAAGTTGTAATCTTATAACACACAATAAAATTCACTGTCCTCCATTGAATTGCTAGCAAATGCAGGGTGACAATATCAATACTTCAAGAAAGATGGATTTTATCTTTAGGGATAAGATTCCAGAAGAATAATTCAGCATTCCACAGGAAAAAGAGAAAGAAGAATGCTCTGCCAACTCATGATTTTAAAATTCCCTCCTCTATTTATAAGCTACTAGTAAACTGCTTGCACTGAAATAGATTGGAAACTATATAATTAGGTAACTTCTGCCTCCACATTTGCTTCCTAACATCTCACAAGATATTGTTCTGACATATTCCCTCCTGGATGTATGAGTGAGATAGTTCTGAATCTGCCAAATGCATAAAAAGAAGTGAAATGACATCCTTACAGCAGCAGCAATAATATTTGAGTTATTTTCCATTGGTAATTTTATTATCTATCTTGACTTAATCTGCCTCTATTTGAACCATTACTGGGAACTTTATGGCAAAACTCTTTGGTACATGATCTGCAATCAGTCAGAGGTCAAAGAAGAGAAGCCATCTCAGTTAATGTTAAAAACTTCCATAGCTCCAACTCAAACCTATGGGTCCTGAATTTTATACAAATAAAATTATCTTTAAAATACATTTTTTCAGCATAAGCTATATTTAAAATGGTATTTAAACATTGTACCTAATCATTTAATATGGTAATTTTAAATTATTAAAATACATTAAATTATTTCTCTTTTAAGGGACAATTTCAGATAAAAATTAAAAAATAAAAAATCACTGCATGTTAACATCAGGGCCCTCCAAAACATGTACCCTATCAAGATAGAATGTCTAGAACACTAAAATATACTGACTAGTATTGCCTGTGATAATATCCTACTCTTCATATCTAAACTGAAATTGTGTACAATAAAAGACCGTAATTTTATATTCCTTCACTACTTTTTCAAAATGGTGATCCATGAGCTGTAAGACTGCTTACAAACTGAACTTCAACTATTATATGTCCTTTTCTATGGATTCTATAGTCAGCAACTCTAGACTGCTACATTCCACGGTCATTTTTCTTAACAGCACTCTCTCCAATCTAGTAATGTTTTCAGGGGTGAATGAGGTAGAAAGTACCTTAGAGAACATATTAAGTTACTTCCCAATGAAAGAAAGAAAAACGTATTTTTCAAGAAAGGAAAAATTTCCAAACTGCAGTTAAGTGCCTCCAGTAACAAAGATACCAAACCAATTCTGCTGTTGGATCAATCTAATAGTTTAAGTGTTTATGTTTAATCTTAAACTATAAATCACAACATTCTAACATGTCAACATGGTGATAAACATGTTAATTTCTGTTTCTCATTCTTCATTCAGATGAATGTGAAAGATTATTTTCTCCAATATTTCAAAAAATAGTTGCTATCACATCAATCCAATCTTAAATTTGATCTCTGAGATACTGCACTTATTCTTTCATGATTCTTTGTTGGACTTTATTGTCAAGTTCTTCAGGATTTTTCTCACATCAGAACTTTTGTACCTGCTGTTCCCTCTGCCTGGAGCACTATTTCCCCACCCGCTATTGTTCCAGGCTACCTCTCTCTCATTCACCAGATTTTAACGTAGGGATAAATTTCTTTGGGATGCTGTCTCTCCTCTTCTCAAAAACTGGATTGGATAACCACTCTCACCTTCACCCATAATATTACTATAGAACTGTGTGCTGACCCATTATGGAAATTTTCATACTGTCCTATAATTCCCCTGTTTTCCTCTATTTTTCAAATAGACAGCCAGCTCTCTGATGAAAGCAACTGCCTTAATCACTGATACATCTCCAAAACTGAGCACATGGTAGAAATCAGCTAAACATTTGTGAAATAACTGGAGAACTAACAAATGAGGTGGAATAGTGAACATGGTGTTCCTCGGTTTCTTTATACATAGAGTGAAAATCAGACCAGTATCCATTTACTGAGATTGTTGAAAAGATCAAGTGGGTCACTATACAAAAAAATCTTGGAAAAGTCCCTAGTACATAGGAAAGTTTCGATAAATGTTTTTTTTTTTTTTTTCATTTATTTTTATTAGTTGGAGGCTAATTACTTTACAATATTGTAGTGGTTTTTGTCATACATTGACATGAATCAGCCATGGATTTACATGTATTCCCCATCCCGATCCCCCCTCCCACCTCCCTCTCCACCCGATTCCTCTGGTTATTTTGTGTGTATGTTGTCAACTAAAACTCCTTTCTTTTTCACATAATATCAAACCATGACTAAACAATTTCGTACTTTCAGTGTTGATTTTTTAAAAATAGATGAAAAGCTTAACATTTATATTAGTTACTTGTCATCTTACCCAATTGTTCGAGGTAATTGAAATATGTATGTGTTTAGTATTTTCACTTAAAATATTAATAAATAAACATATATATATATATATATATAAATGTGCGTGCATACATGTTAAATCACTTCAGTCATGTCCAACTCTGCAACCCTGAGGACGGTAGCCTGCCTAGCTCCATGGGATTTTCCAGGCAAGAATACTGCAGTAGATCGCCATGCCTTCCTCCAGGAGATCTTTCAGATCCAGGGATTGAACCCATGTCTCTTATATATCTCAGACACTGGCAGGTGGTTCTTTCCCACTAGTGCGACCTGGGAAGCCCATATGTACTATATAATATATGTATATTTGTACATTATATATATATACATATATGTATGTGTATATGGAAACAAATGGAACAAATGTGTATATGGAAACACATGGAAAAAAAGACAGAGAGATGGAAGTGAGAAGAGAAGAAGAAAATGGGACAGGTAGAGAGGGAAATTTATTAGTTAAGTACAAGGATTTTGGACATAATCAACCACAGGTCCAAGTCTCAGTTCTTACACCCAATGATTGTACAAACTTGGAAAAGTTATTTGCTTGCTTCCATTATTAATCTCTTTGTTGTAGATGTTTAATCAACTATAAATTTACCACAGGGCAGTGAATTATCACTAGATCAATATTTCATTATGATTTTGGCATGCATTTGCTTAAATCTATAGTAACTACAAACAACCTCTATCTTCTGAACCTACAATTACTCTATAGAATTTATCACAGAGAAACCTGAAGTATATTTGATGAATAGTTAGTGTCATACCTGGTCCTGAAAATATGGTATATAAAAAGTAGTAAAGCAGTAACATTGGAAAAGTGAGAAAGGGACAGATTATTTAAGGCCTACAATATAAGGATGAATAATATTTGGAAGAGTAGCCAATGAAACCTTTTAGTGGAAGATTGACACAACTGGACCTCTACTTCAGGAATGTAATGTGTCACAGTATTCAAGATGATAGGATAGGGTGGACTCTTAAGCAAAGAGGCCATTTAAAAGTTTTTGTAGTGGTCTGAGCAAGAGATTAGCCAAAAGTGTTTCTTGAACCTCCATCAGGTACAAATCACAAACATTGACATATAATATTTAAATATAAATTAGCTTTATAAGTTAAAAAACTAATCAAGTAAACTGAGGAGTATAGATTATGTATATACATACATTTTCAAAACTCTAATAGAAGGCAGCTATGGCTACTCTTAAAATAGAAATTCAAATGATGATTTAGGAGAAGAGATATTAATTCCCACTGAGGGTGAAAAAGACGAAGGAAAATATCTCTGAAGAAGGATTATTAAAGCTGGGTCTTAAGATGGGTGGTTGTCAACCACTAGCTATGGTAGAAGGATGCACACAAATAAGAAACTGGTTTTAAAACAGAGAAGGTAAGTCCTTCTCTCTGTTCTACTAATCGGTATCTCTGGATATTTCAAGGAATACCCACTTTACAGTTTGGATCACATAAATCCAGTCCTCTGGGAAGAAGTCCCTAACCTCAGAGGATCAGCACTTCTCCCAGATATCAAGGATGTGGGTCTTCAACATAAGGTCTCAACACTGGGGTGGTAGCAGAGAGCACTAGAATTCTTACTCCTATTTTTTTTTGTTGTTGTTCTCAAAGATAAAAATATAAAACTATTTTTATTTGAAACTATATTAGTATGATATTATCAGTATAAATTTTTAAATGTAATAATACATAACTTAAAGATGTTCAAAAATGTTTTACCAATAGTCATGCAATGTTAAAAGATCAGAAGTTATTCTAGAGATTTGAACTGTGGACTTAAAAGAAATACACAGAAAATACTCTTTTTTCCAAGACTTCATGCATAAAAAATCCTCTAGGAAAATTCATTATATAGATCAGAATTGTGTGAAGAATATTGAATAACACAGTGGAAGATAGTCTTATCATGAAAAATGGTCTTTATAAAATCTTATAGTTTAGACTATACAAAGCTTCCAGTTGTTATAAACCCTATCAAATGATGTAAGATCCTAAATAAAAATACTGTGCAAATGGTGAAATAAATTATCAGTCCTGCCTGTCACATAAAAGTTTGGGATTGCATTTCTTCCCAGCTAATTTTTCTCTCAGTTAAGTCATCACTAACAGGAGATTTTTAATATAAAACAGTTTATAAATATTTGTAATTTCTGCCTTTAGAAAATTAGTACTATTTACATACACAATCTTTCCAT
Source organism: Dama dama (assembly GCF_033118175.1). Classification (NCBI taxonomy): domain Eukaryota; kingdom Metazoa; phylum Chordata; class Mammalia; order Artiodactyla; family Cervidae; genus Dama; species Dama dama. The sequence goes on along the minus strand of NC_083698.1, from coordinate 50,003,897 downwards.
GGAAGAATAAGAATAGAGACTCAAGATCCTATATAAACAAATATTTGGCTTTCAAATTGATGTCAACTTTACTGAGTTGCATTCTAAATGAAGAACACCTTCAACATGAATTTTTTTTAATGAAAATAAAAATAAACAAGAACACTAATCCTTTAGCCTAATACACAGAATTATCCAAGACTAAAAATGCATTTTGTTCTAAACTGCTCTTTTTATAAACATGTCTATTTTGCTGTATGGAAAAAAATTATCCAGTTGCACATTCCTTTGAAAAAAGAATTTCATAACTTCACTGAAAAAAAAAAAAAAAGCAACAAGACACATATATATCCATCCCCTTTAACCATTAAGCTAAACTGGCCCAAATGAATTTCAGAAACAAAATAGCTTCTAGGCTAGAATCTTGATGCCAACTTTAGCCTGGAGCAAATTTTTACACTGACAGTGTTTGCTCTGGAAAGTGGTGTTTTAATGGAAACACTGTCAGACCTTTGTCTCCAGTAGAGCTACTGGACCCATAAAGACATAATTTAACTTCCAAACACTGAGGCCTTTTTTACGTATTAATCGTCCTTTTGGAAACCAGATCTCATCCCAATGTCTCCAATGAATTGCCCTGTGAACTCAGAAAGCACTCTTTCACATTGCCCTAGGTTCAAGTGGAAAGAATAAATGGCAGAAGTTAGACATTACTATTTGGTTCTTATACAATATTTTTCTTCCTTTAATACTAGTTACAACTTGAACTTCACCTAACTGACAAGCCTGTAGAGTCCATTCAATTAGCTTTAATAGGATTAAAACACTGCCTTGGAACTACAGATTTTAATAGACAAGAATCTTGGCAAATACATCTTTCATGTATCCCATGAATTCTAAAATAAATATGCTACCTGAGGCAAAATAAGCATAATCAGATATTTCAGCATTTTGCTTTTTAGCTAAAGTATTTTTTCCCATTATTAAAATTTTAAAACAAAGTTTAAAAAGAAAGCTTGATGTGTCTGTGTGTAAGTTTTACTCAATATGCACTCTTGCTTGGTAGTGTTCTTTTGACTTAAAATCAGAGACATGGCTAAAGGAGATACTCACCACATTAATAATTTTAATTAATTTGAATTGGGCAGTCTCCACCAAGTAAACAAGACATATTTCCCTGATGGTCACTGCTGCTCTCTTTACCCATATTTTTTTAATGTAAAAAATATAGGTCACTTGAATAGCCACTGAATAATTGCCAAACTGGATCTCTAATCCTTATCCAAAAATATGTTGCAAACTGAATATGATCAACATTAGATAACTAGCCAACTTCCCATAGGTTCTATAAGTAGAAAGCAAGTTAAATTAAGAAATAGTCCCACCAAAAGCCCTTTCAGCAATTTAGGCCAGTCCTGAGCAAGAACAGATTAACCATTCTTAACAAAGGTGAAAGAATTTGCATCCCTTTCATTGGTTCATTTATTCAACAAATTAACATTTACTGAGTACCTATTGAGTTAATATATCAGAAAATGAATACTGTGAAGTTTCAAAGAAAGCAGTAGACTTGGATCTTTTCCTCAAAGGAAACTTCCCTAGTAAGAGCCAATGTATGACAGCCATGGAACCACGCTTACGAGAGCACATGAACTCTGTAGTGTGGTCTCTGGAAAACACATGCTTAAAAAATGGAAAGTAAAAGAAAAATCTACAGTTCCAGTTTATACAAGAGACCTCATTTTTGTTTTTTTAAGCAAAATTTCTCAAGGACACACATGTGAGGAAAAGAGATCCTAAAGGCACAAGGCAATCAAATAAGCAAAAATGGGCACTAGCAAGAAAAATAAAAAATGTGGAATCAGATACTTTGAATTCTAAAGGTTAAATTTACCTAATCTACAATTTAATACATGACTTATCCTGCTACTTGGTTTTAGAGCTATTTTGCTTTTGTTTTTTGTTTCTGTTTAATTTTATCACTTTGTCCTGTTGCTCAGCCTGCTAGGCTCCTCTGTCCATGGAATTCTCCAGGCAAGAATACAGGGTTGCCATTCCCTTCTCCAGGGGATCTTCCTGACACCTATTTAAAAAAGAGATTCTACCTTTTTTCTAACTATTATAACTTCATTGATTTCTGAAGCTTTAATAGTGAAACAATATCTAAGCAGATGTTAGGCAAATACATGCATAGGTAGATATAAATTAAGAAGAAAACAAGCTCTAGGTTTGTTATAGACATAGCCCCACCCAGAAGAAGGTCAATATCAGAAATTTAGCTATGTTCACTTAACTTGAGATACCAGATATTTTAAGATAGTTGCAAAATATAGGGTTTTGTTTTTTTTTTCATTTTCCTTTTTCCCCCCAAACTATACAAGTTGACAGAATTTATTGTAAAAGTGAGGTAAGTTTAGAAAAACAAATACCAAAAGAAGTATTTAAAAGGATAAAGAACACATTTTAAAACTGCTGAGATAGTTTGGAGATCAACAAAATAATATATGAAGTAGCTTTACATTAAGGAGGCAAAAAGGAACAAATTATCTTGATTCCTGAATATGAGATTATAAATACCACAGAGAATTTGCCTCAACATCTGGTAACCTGGACAATTTTATTTTATAAAAATCAGAATTAGTTTGAAGTCAGATGGCTAAGACCAACTGCTGTTAATGAGATTACTTTTTTTTTCTCATTATGTCTAGGACTAGCCTAGATTTCAGGTTTTAGCTTCCCATAAGTACTACCACGTAATGACAAATGTATTTTAAAATTAAAAATCAAAATGTTTTTTTATTGGAATGTAGTAGCTTTACAGATTACCAAACTTATGGATGGTTTCTCTCTACTCTTATTTTTTATTCAGTGGTCAACTTACTGTTCGTTATTATAATAACACCAGTATTATAGAATGAGCTCACCACACCTAACCTTTATCCTGTAAATTGAAGTTAAATTGCTAACTCCCATCAGATGCTAATTAAACTGACTATCACTGATTTTATGTAGCACATTGTGTTTTAAATATATATGCCTGGGATACCTAGCAGATGAATTGCTACTTATAGTTACTAATAATGAGGCTGTTGGGTTTTTTTTTTCAACTTTAATTAACAGTTGTAATACCCACTTGCAAAGATATCATTAAATTGTATCCAAGATTTACAGAATTTATTATACAAAGTTGGTTACTTAATATTCCTTTTAAAGGTTGACCTTTTCAAAATGCAGTTTAATATTTAACCATAAAACCACTGAATTTTCAAAACTCTGTTGCCTTAGCTCACCTCAAAACCTATTTATTTCTGTGAAATATTTCTGTTTCATTGAAATGAAAAAATATTTCACTAATGCCACTATACCAACTGCAAAAACAAAACAAAAACAAGTGCCTAACTTCTGGTTTTCAGTCCAAATATAAGAAGCTTAGAAGTAGCTTCCTAAAAATAAATAAAAAGCTGAACAAATTAAAAAATCAACAATTCTTCTTAGACATGTTTAAAACATGAAGTGATAGGAAAACTCTTGCCCACCCAAAATGGAGGGATAGATAAGCAGAAAACAAAGAATCACAACTTACTCAAGCAGATATCCATAAGCAGAAACCTCCTTGGGCACCAGAAGCATGGTAGAAAAACCTGAACTGTAACTGATGAATTATTGGAAGCTCAGGGAGTAGAGGGCTGTGATTAAAAGCTCTAAGGGTACACAGACATAAAGGGATTTCCCACTTTCATGGATTTTACCTCCAGGAGTTCTACCAGGTTCTCATAGTGAATAATCAGAGACAAATTCGCTCCTGCTTCCGGCAAGGGGAAGGGGATAGTAGCAATTTTAAAATAAACTAGAGCATTCTATTATTCTTAACAAGACCTTCCCTCACAAGAGACTACTTTACCAGATCCTAACCTACTGAAGAGAAGGAAACATACAACTTCAGCCTCACCTACCCATCCTGTCCCACCAGGGTATGCGGAAGTGGAGATTAAGAATGTGTGAAGTGCAGTACAGAGACTTAGGTTCACTAAAAGACTGGGACCTAATCACAGACTTTAAAATGTTTCCCTTACTCCCACAGCTTACCACTATGTTGCTGAAGACATTTTTATAGAAGATTCTTTCATGCAATACACAATGTCCACTTTAAAACAAAAAATTGTAAGGAATACTAAAAAGTGGAAAAAACACAGTTTGAGGAGATTAAATGTGTCAGATCCACAATAAAATATGGCAGGGATTTGTTATATAAAGCCAAGAAATTAAAAACAAAACAAAACTGTGATTAACATGCTAAGGGCTTTAGTAGAAAAAATAGGCAACATGTAAGAACAGGTAGATAATATAAACAGAGAGGTGGAAATGCTAAAAAAGAATAAAAAGGAAATGTTTCAAATAAAAAACTATCAAAAATAAAGAAAGCCATTGACAGGATCATTACCATACTGGACATAACTTAGGAAAGAATCGCTGCATTTAAGGATACAACCATGGAAACTTCCAAAGTTGAAAAGGAAAGCAGACAAAGGCTGAAAAACCAGAGCAGAATATTCAAGAATTATGGGACAACTACAAAAGGTTTAATGTACAAAGTAATGGGAATACCAGGAGAATGAAGAGAAAGAGGGGCAGAAGAAATATTTGCAGCAATAATGACAGAGAAGTTCCCAAAGTTAGACACCAAAATATATATCCAGGAAGCTTACAGAATATCAAGCAGGATAAATGCTTAAAAGACTATACCTAGGCATATCATGTTTAAATTTTAGAAAATCAAAGACAAAGAAAAAATCTTGAAAGAAGTCATAGGATAGAAAAACCTTACCTACAAAGTAGCAAAATAAGATTAACATCAAATTCTCTTTAGAAAACATGCAAGTAAAAAATACTGAAACATTCAAAGTGTTGAGAGGCAAAAAAAACAAAAAACAAAACAAAAAAACCCACCAACCCAGAATCCTATATCCTGTGAAATTATCCTTTAAAATGAAGACAAAATAAAGATTTTCTCAGACAAGCAAATATTGAGAAAATTTGTTGCCAGTAGACCTACCTTGCAAGAAATGTTGAAAGAAGTTCTTAAGAGAGAAGAAAAACAATATAGGTCACAAACTCAGATCTATATAAAGAAAGAGCATTGGAGAAGAACTAAGTGAAGGTAAAATAAATCTTTTGCTTTTCTTATTCTTAATTGATCTAACAGAAGACAGTTTATTCAAAATAATAATAACAACAATGTTTTATACATTTTGTATATTTATGTGTATGTTTATGTGTAAGTGAAATGGATGGTAGCAAAGATATAAAGAACAAGAAGAATTAGAATTATTTTGTTATTATAAGGTACTTGCACTACTGTGAAGTGATACAGTGTTATTTGAAAATGGACTTGGATTACTTGTAAATGTATACTGCAAACTCTAGATCAAACATTTAAAATTTTTTTAAGTATAATGAATATACTTAAAAAGGAGATGAAATATAATCATATAAAATGCTCAGTGAAAAGCACAAATGGTAGGAAAAGTGTGGAAGGGAAAAACAGAAACAAAGAACAGGATGACACAGAGAAAACAATAGCAAATATGGTAGATATTAATCCAACTATATCAATAATTACTTTGGCCAACAATGGTTTATATGCATCAATCAAAAGACAGAGATTGCCAAAGTGGATCAAAAACAAGACCCCAACTATAGGCTGTCTATAAGAAACTCACTTTAAATATAAATATTATATAAATAATAATATGTATAAATAAATATATAATAAATAAATATATATTTATACAAATGAAAATATAATTATATTATTTATATAATAAACATATAAATAAATAAGCATATATATTTCTTTACCACCTGAACTTCCCCAGTGGCTCAGATGGTAAAGAATCTGCCTGCAATACAGGAGACCCAGGTTTGATCCCCAGGTTGGGAAGATCCTCTGGAAAAGGGAATAGCAACCCACTCCAATATTCTTGCCTGGAGAATTCCATGGATAGAGGAATCTGGTGGGCTACAGTCCGTGGGGTCACAAAGGGTCAGACATAACTGAGTGGCTAACACTTTCACTTCACTTAACATACATCAAAAGTAAATCAATAAAGAAAGATATACCATACTAACAATAATCAAGTGGGAGTAGCTATATTAATTTTCACCAGAGTAAACTTCAGTCAAGGAAATTTAACAGTGAAGAAGAGAGGTGTTACACAATGAGAAAAGAGTCAATTCTCCAAGAAGACATAGCAATCCTTAAAATAGAATACATGAGGCAAGAACTGTTTCAAGGAGTAACAGATGAATCCACTATTATAGTTGCAGATTCTAACATCCCACAATCACAAGTGGAAAGATCCAGGCAGGCAGAAAATCACTAAGGACATAGCTGAACTCAACAATACTACCCATTGTCTGGATATAATGGACATCTGTAGGGTACCCCATCAACAATAGCAGAAAGTTCATTTTTCTCAGGCTCACATGGTCTGTTTACCAATATCTGGACCATAAAACACGTCTTAACAAGTTTAACAGAATAGAAATCAAACACTGTATTTCCTCAGATCACAGTGAATTTAAACTAGAAATCAACAAAAGAAAGATGGCATGAAATCCCAAAAAACTAGGAGATTAAGCAACATACTTCTAAATAATACATGAATCAAAGAGGAAAATTCCAGTAAAAAATTACTTTAAGCTAAATGAAAACAAGCATACAGTTTATCAAAATTTATGGGACACCATGAAAGCAGTGTTTATGCTATACTAACTTGCTTCAGTTGTGTCCGACTCTTTGCAACCCCTCGGACTGCAGCCCACCAGGCTCTTCTGTCTGTGGGATTCTCTAGGCAAGAATACTGGAGTGGGTTTCCATTTCCTTCTCCAAGCAGTGCTTACAGGGAAATACATAGCATTGAATGAGGAGACTAAAAAAAAATCTAAAATCAATAACCTAAGGGAAATTTGAAAAAGAAGAGCAAATTAAATCCAAAGTAACCAAAAGAGACATTACTTTGCCAACAATGGTCCAACTATGGGCCATAGTCAAGGCTATGGTTTTACCAGTGGTCATGTATGGATGTGAGAATTGGACTATAAAGAAAGCTGAGCACCGAAGAATTGATGCTTTTGAACTGTGGTGTTGGAGAAGACTCTTGAGAGTCCCTTGGACTGCAAGGAGATCCAACCAGTCCATCTGAAAGGAGATCAGTCCTGGGTGTTCATTGGAAAGATTGATGTTGAAGCTGAAACTCCAATACTTTGACCACCTGATGCAAAGAGCTGACTCATTTGAAAAGACCCTGATGGTGGGAAAGATTGAGGGCAGGAGGAGAAGGGGACGACAGAGGATGAGATGGTTGGATGGCATCACCGACTCAATGGACATGGGTTTGAGTGGACTCTGGGAGTTGGTGGTGGACAGGGAGGCCTGGCATGCTGTGGTTCATGGAGTCACAAAGAGTCGGACACGACTGAGCGACTGAACTGAACTGAACTGAACCCAAAGAAAATAAGTAATAAGTTAGAGCTGAAATCAGTGAAATTAAGAATAGGAAATCAACACAGGAAAAAAATCAATAAAAACAACAGCTGATTCTTTGAAGATATGAATAAAAGCAATAAGCTTCTGTGAGACAAAGAAAAAGAGAAAGACACAATTACCAATATCAAAAATGAAAAAGAGACATTACTAGAGAGCTGATAGACATAAAAAGACAATAAATACTATAAAAAAACTCTATAAGCAAATTTGATAACCTAGGTTAAATGGACTGATTTCTTGAAAGACATAATTTGCAAAAACTCACATAAGAAGAAATAGACAATCTGAATAGACCCATATCTATTAAATGAATTGAATTGATAATTAATAACCTTCCAAAAGAGAAAGCATGAGGCCTAGATGTGCTCATTGGTAAATTTTACCAAATATTTAAGGAAGAAGTTATACCAATTCTCTACAATTTCATCCAGAAGACAGAAGCAGAGGGACTATTTCCTAACTCATTGTATAAGGATGGCATTACCCAGAGAAAGAATGTTCAAGAAAAGAAAACTATAGACGAATATCTCTTATGAACATAAATGAAAAATTTTTGAACAAAATATTAGCAAATTAAATCCAACAATGCATACAAATAATTATACTTTGTGACCAACTGCAATTTAACCCATGTACACAAAGCTGGTTCAACATTTGAAAATCAATTAATGTAGCCCATCATTTTAAAGCTGAAGAAGAAAAATCAGATAATCAAATCAATGGGTGCAAAAAGGCATTTGACAAAATACAACACCCATTCATGATGAAAGTTTTAGCAAACTAAGAATAAAGAGAAATTTCCTTAACTTGATTAAAAAAAAAAAACACTACACAAAATCTGCAGCTAATATCATACTTAATGGTGAGAAACTCAAAGCTTTCTCACTAGGATCATAAATAAACCAAGGATTTTCCCTTTTACAAATGCTTTACAGCATCTTCCCAGATGTCCTAGAAAATGCAAGGGTTGTATACCAATAAGACATAGTAATCCTACATGAGAATCAAAATACATGAAACAAAAACTAACAGAACTGAAAAGAAGAGAAGACAAATCAATTTAACTAGTGATTTCAACACTCCATATCTGTTATAAAATTGAATTTGTGAATTGAAAACTTACAACAAATAATCTCTAAACCCAGATGGCTTCAATGGAGAAATCCCCAAACAATAAGTAAGAATTGTGGCACAGTAGTAAAGATTCTGCCTGCCAATGCAAAAGATGCAGAAGAGGCAGGTCCAATCTCCATGTCGGGAGGATCCCCTGGAGTAGGAAATGGCAACCCACTCCAGTATCCTTGACTGGGAAATCCCATGGACAGAGGAAACTGGTGGGCTATATAGTCCATGGGGTTGCTAAGAGTCAGACATGACTGAGCATTTATCACAGTCCGACAACCAGCTACATAATCTCTTCTGGATAACAGATGAGAAAGTAATATTTTCAAATTCTTGTTACAAAGTCAGTATTATCCTGATATTGAAGTCAGACAAAAACAATAGAGAAAGAAAGGGAGAGGAGAATGAAGGAAGGAAAGAAGGAAGGAAGGAGAGATCCTGGGCTTAGCCATGTTGGGTTGGCCAATGAGACATCAGGCAGAACAGAAGTATAAAATAACTTTCACATTAAGGCTGGCCCCTTCTCTTCCTACTTTAAGAACCCTGCTAGGTACGAAGAAGCCAAGTTATACTACTAAAGACAGACAATACCAACAACCAGACTTTTGAGTGAGGCTGTCTTAGACATCAATCCCCAGAATAGTCACCAGATACTATGAAAAATTAGCAGCAAAGGAATCACTAAAATGAACTGTCCATATTGCTGACCCAGAGAATCATAAAGAGGTAAAATAGTTGGTTTTGGCCACTAATTTTCACAACAGTAAGTATTGCAACACACAAAATTGATATAGCTTATTATTACTAAATAATTTAATCTTATTTAAACTTCAGTAAATGAGTTGATTTGATTATGTAATTGAGTACTTTTGACTTTAATTTTGAAAGCACTTCATAGTTATACAGTCTAACCTTTTTAAATTTGAAGTTGTTCATAGTATTATGAGGATCACCAAAGACAGTAACAATATCAATGGAGATGATTTGGGAAATTGAGTTAAGTGTGAATTTATTCAGGACCCACCTTACATAACATATTTTTAATTTGCCAGTACTGATTTTGGCTTCAAATTCTGCCTGCTTTCTGTATATCAAATGGCTAAAGATCAATAAATTGGCAGAGTTTACTCAGAACCAATTAATATAAGTTTTACCAATTATACCTTAATACCAACATTCAAGTCTCAAAGCACTGTGGTCTTCAACTGTCTTTCTTATCATCTTTTGAAATAGTTTAAAGAACAAGAACTAACTGCCAAACATGGATGTCAACACTAAAAAGATTAAAATGTTCATCTGTCGTTGTAACTGTGCCAAATAATGTTATTAAGAGTAATTTGTGGAATTTATTATTCAAGCTTTAGGTCAATCTAGTAAGAACATTAATATGAAAAAAATCTCCTTTTCACCATCTTTGCTACAATAAACATTAAAATATGCCAATCTTCATGCTTTAGGGCATAATTTGGTTACCAGCTGGGGTCAGGAAGAAATTTTCCCCATAGTATAGTATTGCCAATTATCATAGGTGTAGAGAGAACAAGAGAAAGAGTCAGGGGGTTACATGACCCTCTAAAGCATCTGGTATTGGATGCTTTCTGAGTGAGAATTCAGGACAAGATGAAGCATTCAATTGTTCCTGTGTATGTCAATTCCGATGTTCCTATGAGCTGCCGATATGACATTGCTGCCACAAGGGAGGGATTTCCTGCAGAACAGATGTCACTTACAGTATTATGTGGGCTATCTATCTCAACAAATAATTGCTTGGCACTTCTGCCCTATGGCAAGGGTCTGAAAATATGTTAGGGTGGGAACACACCATACAAGCAGATGGTCATATATAAAAGAAAGAACAAGAGCATACTGAATCTGAAATGCATGTGTAAAAGCCAGATGGGGGTACTGAAGCAGATGTCTTTCCTTATCTGCAGCAACTAAAGCCCCAGATCCGAATTTTCCAGCTATTAGTTATTTAAAAGTTCTATTCTAAAATTTCTTCAGATGAAAATGTTACATAAGACTTCAATTTATTGAAATCAAGAAACTTTGCCTTTTTGATATAAACTGCAATTTCCATTTGAAATGAATGCAATTTTTTCTGTAGGCCTGAAACTGATGTGCCAACACCAGTGCCCCCTCCTTTCAGCCCTCCTCCCCAAAAAAGAGGAAAAACCTAAGCTGGGATAAGAGGAGGGACACAAAGACTAACAATGAATGACAAAGTACAATTGAGATGGGACTTGCCTAAGAGAGACAGCAAGAGAGGGGAAAAAGTTCTTTTAAAATATCAATAAGAGAATCAAAGAAATCAAGATCCTTTTTCTGATAAAAGGGGAAAAGTTAATAACAGTGAAGAAAGAAGGCAATTACAGTATGCTCCAACTGTAGTGGAAGAAAAGAAGATGAAGGTAGAATCAGAAAGTAACCATTTTAAATAAATTTAACATATATGTAGCTTTCACATTTCTAGGATTAAAGTTTTAAAATTATTTAAACTATTTGCCTCAATAGCAGACCTAATTGACTATCTAAGTAATTGGTTGGAGAAAGAGGAGAAATATTTTTGTTCACAAGAACCAGAAAAGGAATTTTTACTTTTAAAATAACATTGGCTCCAGAAAAAAGGGACTTCCCTGATGGCTCAGAGATAAAGAATCTGCCTGATATGTAGGAGACCCTAATTTGAGCTTGGGGCTGGAGTGGGGAACCATAATAAATATAGTATAAATTATTAACAGGAGTCAAGTGAAATCTCAGAACTACAAAATTCTTCAGGATGTTACAGATGTATTTCTATGAGTATAATTAGACACAAGTATTAAGTACTTAGAAAATTTTGGGACAAAAGCAATTTGGCCATTCAATATTGTCTGAAAACTCTGAGTCAGCAAAACATTTGTTCACGTGTTAGAGCAGATCCAAAGGTGATTCTTAAAGAAAATTCTGTTTGCTTGCTGGTATCCCTTTGTATGTAATTTAACCTTTAGAAATATAATTTCTATCATAAGATATTAATCCTACCATGTTCATCTGTTTTCAAAGTTTAATAATCCATCCACAATTGTCTATATGGAAAAACAGGATACAAAGTCCTTATTTGAGACTCTAATCTTAAAATTTTATTTTAGCTACAGTCCAGTTGGCAATAATGTAGGGGAATGTAGGGGAAATTGCCTAAGGATCAACCATACACTCTTCTGAGGACTCAAAGCCAGAAAGGTAAGAGGAATAAAGGTACGCTGTCACCTCCAGGCCACTTAAAGAGCTTAGATTTCATCTTAAAAGGAATGAGAAGTCACCAAAAAGCTTTCGTTGGGTGTGTGCTTGGGAGAAGGGTACCACAGTCACACTTACACCATGATAAATCCCTGAGAATATATGGTGGGGAAAGATTGGGGAGTAACGTGACAGGAAGCAAGGACACCAATGTGCAGCACTGTAGTAACATAGATGAGAAATGATGACGACCTTACTAGGATTGTGGCTGCAGCAATAGAGGAGTGGAGCAGTTTGAAAACTATTTATGAGGGAGGCTCAACAGTATAAGGAAGATTCAAGCAGTAAGTTGCAATAAAAGAGATGAGAGGGAGAGAGGAGAATGGAAGGATGATCTCTGTTTAAGGCTCGAGCAAGGGCATGGAAAAGTATTCCAGTTATGAAATACAAAATTCTGAAGATGGATCAGGGTCTTTGTTTTGGTTTTTTGTGAATGCATTGGGAGAAGCTACTAATTCAGTTGGATTAAGTTTGAAGAGGTATCTAGATAAAAGCAGTTGGATATTTGGATGGGTAGCTCAGAGAAGGGCTGTAAATTGGAGACAAATATTTTTAGGTAAGCAGCATTTACTTTATTGAAACCATGGTAGCAGTTACATTTGCCTCAGGATGATGTGAAAAGACAGAAGTAATGAATCTCAAAAACATTTTCAAGGGAAACAATTTATAAAACAAATATTTTGTAAGCACCTAATCTGTTCTAATGCCCAGAACTGCATCTATAACAGAAATAAGGTCCATTCACTCATGTAACATACATTTTCAGGGATTGAGCCAGTTAAACAGTACATAAATAAGAGCGAAAATCTCCAACATGATAGATACTCTGAGGATTTGTATAGAAAACAAAACAGCACATGGTGATAACAAGTGCCCAAAAGATAGTGGAACACTTTAAAGGAGAGGTGAGAAGATGCAGCAAACAAAGGAAAGCTTTGTTTGGAGAGAAGGGCCGGGTCCCCAGGGAAATGGGGCAGGAACAGGAATAGGTTCTTTATGGACAGAGAGAGCTGCTGCAATTCAGACGCCAAACAAGATGCAGAAAACAGATAGGTTTCTCTCTAATAAAACCACCAGAAAGTAAAAAGTTTGTCTGCCCATACTGCTGCTTACACAGCATGCAATCAACTGGACATGTCTCAATAAAGTTGTAGAAAAAAAGTGCCTTGAATCTAAACTCTAGAAAGTTAAAAGGAAGCTAAGGAGAAATTGGGAACTGTTTAACCTAGTGAGCTAAAACAATTAACAAAACACCAAGATAATACCTTTCCTTAATATAGTTATATATTAATATTAAAAGTGTAATTTGGAATGGAAATGCACACTATTCCCGCTTTTCTCAATTATTCATGTTTGATATTTCACTCACAGGATTAGTTACCACATCTAGACACTATGATTTATCTATTGGAAGCTACTGAAATAATTAGCCTCTGTATATCTGGACTTACATATTTAAGAAGTAATTTTTAATGATGATAGCTGTGTTGCCATTAGAATTAGCAAAACAAATTTATAGGTTGAACACATATTATTTTAAAACTCTAACAAAATTTTTTGGTTAATCCCCCATGATGCAATCTCAAGCAGCTATGAGAAATTTGAAGATTCATTGGAATGTGAAATAAAAATAATTTGAAATCATAATAATTTATTAAAAGCCTCAAAAGAAGACATACAAGGAAAAGTTGAAAGTGGACAACAGTATTCACCTTTATGGAGGAAGACTGTAAAGTTAAAGGTGACCTATTTTCTATGTTTCAAGATAAGTAAAAGGAAATTAGGCTAAACTTATAGGCCAATCAAAGTGAATAAAAACATTAATATTATAACTTCTATAGATGCCACAATATATTACCCCAAATTCTCTCTGCTTCATTACCTAAAACCAATAGAGGCCCTGAAAAGGAGGATTAATAAGAATCACAGTGCCAGACTATCTTATACCTGAGTCTCCAAGAGAACAGGTATCTCCCATTCTTGTGCCCTTTGGCTCCAGTGAGCCATTCTACTCCATTAGGAAGCTTTTGAGCTATGAAGATATTTCACAGGGTATTAGATGCTACTAGTCTCAGGTGTATACTAAGTGTTATTCAGAAAATACCATGGGGATTGGGTGTCTTCTTGAGACTTCTGAAATTGATCATAACTTGAATGAGCTTAGTTAAGCCAGAGCTACCATTTCAGTTCATCCATTACTCATAATCAGATAGTAGTAGCTCCTATTGCTCAGATCCAACCATTCATTCCTCACATCTAAACAAAATGGAACTTTGTGGAAAACACCTCCCCACTCTGGTCAAAAACATATTTTTATAAACAGTGCATCATTTCAGTTTAGTTGGTCAGTTGTATCTGACTCTTTGAGACCCCACGGACTGCAGTGCACCAGGCTTTTATGTCTATCACCAACTCCCAGAGCTTGCTCAAACTCACTGTCCAACTAAACAGTGTATAGTTCTCCCTTTATGTTTGCAGCTCTTCAGCTTCTGTAATTTCTATCCCTCTCATCAACACTAGAGGCGGAGGGGCCTTTAGAGTATGTTAGGTATAATACACAGGCCGCTTGATATTTCTTTTTTAAGTCTGAATTTTACTAGGAAAAAAGAGAAGGGTTTTAAGAAGCTTTTGAAATAGATAACTTCAATAATTTCTTCAGCATAAATGTAAATGGAATCTATGTCTGGAGGAAATGACTAAATCCTATAGGTTATTTAACAAATTTAGAACATCCAAAGTAAAACTGAAGAAAGTGATCTAAGCATGAAAGATTTAGCAACTGATTCTGTGAGTGGATTTTTGGGTTTTTTACTCTTTTCTTTTTTTCTTTAAGTTTTACCTCTGCATCAGAGTTAATATAGAGCTTCCCAAGTGGCGCTAGTTGTAATGAATCTGCCTGTCAATTCGGGAGGTACAAGAGATGTGTGTTTGACCCCTGGGTCAGGAAGACCCCCAGAGGAGGGCATGGCAACCCACTCCAATATTCTTGCCTGGGAAATCTCATGGACCAGAAGAGCCTGGCAGGCTAGAGTCTATGGGGTCTCAGAGTTGGACACGACTGAATACAGCACAGCACAGTCAACACAATTAATATCCTTGATACACACCTCTTGTGGATTTTTCACTTTTTGTATCCCAGCTTCTTTCCCTGCAGCCCTCCTGCCTTATGACTCCAGAGAAAAGTAAAGACAAATGCCAACACTAGAAAAATGAAGACATAGAAAGTTCTTGGCAGATCAAGCTAGAAGTAATATGTTTTCACCAAAAGAAAAGATATATATAGTAAGAGGACAAAAGGAGACAAGATGACAGATATGAGGGTCCTAGTTCCCTATTCTGGGACAAACTCATTTTTGTGCATGCAGTTAAGAGTTAGAGAGAAGAAACATAAACAAGAGGGATTTTGCTCCATTTTCCATTTTTGATAGTGTTAAGTCACCACAGCCGATCAGAAATAATGACTTGACAAATATTCCAGCAGATCCCTAGGCTCTATGACTGATGTTCAAGGTCCACTGGCATTGACCATTGATGCTGCCTCTGCTGGAGGCAGATCATGAATCTCATTAGCTCCAACTTGGTAGTAGGAGCTAACAGGAAGCCTAGTAGCCATACTAAGCAAAGAGCATCAGGGAGGAAGTTACCCAGGTTAGAGAGTTAAATTTTTTCCCAGTAAAATTTGCCGTCTCCTCTTCTCCATCTATTAACATTCACAACCACCCAGTAAAATACAATATTGGAAGTAAGAAATTCAAGGAAAACGTTAAATCATTATAGAAAACAAAAGAGTGTGGTTTTTTCATAATTTTTATCCTCTCTACAATTTATCAACAAAGTGAAATTAGACAATCTAAGAGGATAGATTCTGAGAAAGATTGAAGGCCAAAGGTGAAGAGGGCAGCAGAGGATGAGACAGTTTGATAGCATCACTGACTCATTGGACATAAATTTGAGCAAACTCCGGTAGACAGTGTAGGATAGGGAAGCCTGGCATGCTGCAGTCCATGGGGTTGCAAAGAGTTGGACATGACTTAGCAACTGAAAAACAACAACAAAGAGGACAGAGCTTTTCACTTAGACTCTCTACATTCATACTTAGCATAGGATTGGCTCATGACAGTGCTTAGAAAGAAATAATTGTTCTACTTTAAAGAGGACTCTGTTTCACATACTTTAAAAGAGCCAAATTTCATTCTTTAAAATAAATTATAAATATTTCTTGAAACTTATATTAAATATGTTAAGAAGCCTCACAGTATTTAAAATGCATTTAGCACAGTATGAGTCACTGAAGTTTAGCCTCTTTTACAGTGGTGTGCTTCAACATTTAAAAAGTCAAAAGTGTGCTCTGACTGATGACCTCAAACAGAGCTTCAAAGTGGGAAGGCCTTCATAAAGTCAGACAAAGATCTGATCCTCAGCTATTTAAACCCAGAAATTAAATTTTTATCACATCACGAAGCACTGATAAGTCTGAGACACTAGCACATGCTAATGAAAGCCGGAGTTGACAAAATGGGCTCATTGTGTAAGGTGTGCCTATCCATATATTATTTACACAAAATCTAAAAACTATCCATTGCATTTTTATCTTTAGTTCCTTTCATTTTAGAAGTTGGTTCTATTTCCAGTCAGAAACAGAATTTTCTACCTTAGATAAATAATAAATGTTTAAGAAATATAAAATATATCTGACTCAAACCAGCCTCATATATTCAAAACAAATTTGACAGACCTCAGCTTAATGGACAAAATTAGACAAAGCCGCCTACCCTGAGGATGTGATTTAACAAATATAATCAGTTAATGTGTTTACAGGCAGAAAGTTAACTTTGGTAACAAGAACAGGTATCATAATGGCCTGTGTTAATAGCTACAAGCTGGAATGACGGCCTGACTCATGGTATTTCTGGAGCCATGTTTGTAAAGTGCCCCTTCCTTATTCTAATAACATATTGTTCCTTCCATCTCTCCCTACAGCCACAAAAGTGAATACCTGATTAATGAAAACTGATCATATCATCACCATCACCTTAATGACCAGGTCAAGTGCTGGAAGTGAGATCCCAGCAAATTTTTATCTGAAATTTTCCACACTGAAGCTGAGTAATTAATATAAGCCTCTATATTCCTATTGACAAGTTGTGAGGATGTGGGCCTAAACAGAATGAAACCCACACAGTGTGCTGCAAGGAGGAGTTGGCAATATGCAGAAAAAAATACAGATGAGAAATGAACGCTCCTTAATGGTATTTGAAGTTTCTTAAAAGAATTCCAGGGACAGAGGAGCCTGGAGAGCTACAGTCCATGGGGTCACAAAGGGTCGGACATGACTGAGCAACAAATACTTTCACTTTTTTTGTCAATAGTATTCAGTTCCAGTAACCTCTGATATCAGCTATCCTTCGTACTAATAGGGGTCAACATGTTCTCTTTGTGACTTAATCTACATCCAACTGGGTTGTTCCTACTGGACATCACCTTAGTCCTCACTAATAAAGCTAGTGATAAAGTGGTAAACCTCAACCAGATGGACAAATAATAACTGCCAACAATGTAGTGGTCATAGAACAATAACATTTTTTTCTAAATATACAATTTTGAGCTAATTTCTTAAAATCTCTGAGCCTCAGTCTATTACCTGAAAAATAGGGCTCATAGCTACTCTACTGGATTATTAAAAAATTAAGAATAATGTTGGAACGTATTAGCAGGGTGCTTCTTAAAAAGTGCTAAAATTGGGAGGAGCTAAGATGGTGGAGGAATAGGATGGGGAGACCACTTTCTCCCCCACAAATTCATTGAAAGATCACTTGAACGTTGAGCAAACTCCACAAAACAACTTCTGATTGCTAGCAGAGGACATCAGGCACCCAGAAAAGCAGCCCATTGTCTTTGAAAGGAGGTAGGACAAAATATAAAAGACAGAAAGAGAGACAATGGAGCCCATTATACAGAGTGAAGTAAGCCAGAAAGAAAAACACCAATACAGTATACTAATGCATATATATGGAATTTAGAAAGATGGTAACGATAACCCTATATGCAAGACAGAAAAAGAGACACAGATGTATAGAACAGACTTTTGGACTCTATGGGAGAAGGCGAGGGTGGGATAATCTGACAGAATAGCATTGAAACATATATATTATCAAGTGTGAAACAGATCGCCAGTCCAGGTTGGATGCATGAGACAAGTGCTCGGGGCTGGTGCACTGGGATGACCCAGAGGGATGGGATGGGGAGGGAGGTGGGAGGGGGTTTCAGGATGGGGAACACATGTAGATCCATGGCTGATTCATGTCAATGTATGGCAAAAACCACTTCAATATTGTAAAGTAATTAGCCTCCAACTAATAAAAATAAATGAAAAAAATAAATTTAAAAATTAAAAAAAAAAAGAGTTAGGGGAGGAGATCCATCCCGGGAAGGGAGTCTTAATAGAGGAAGTTTCCAAACACCAGAAAACCCTCTCACCGGCGGGTCTGGGGGAAGTTTTTGAATCTCGGAGGGCAACCTAACCTGGAGGAAAAAATATATAAAACTCACAGATCACATACCTAAAAGCAACTCCCAGCAGAAAAGTACCCCAGACACTCACATCCGCCACCAGCAAGTGGGGGCTGAACGGAGAGGAGCAGGCAGCATTGCTTAGGGTAAGAACCAGGCCTGAATGCCCTGAGAGCAATTGGAGGGAGCTAACCTGAGATAGCAACTTAAACTGTGGGATAGCGAGAGAGAGAGAGAGAGAGAGAGAGAATTAACCTGCGAAAAGCCCTAACCTAAGGCACTGCAGGCCCATTCCCAGAACAAAGGACTGTACCTACCAGAGAAGAGCAAGCGCTGCGGACAGGCCCATCCCCATCCCCCGCCGGAGGCAGGAGGCAGGGGGGAGGAGAAAGGGGCAAACTCGGCCCCAGAGAGGGCATCCCCTACCAAACTGCAAACAGCCTTCCAGTTTCTAACCAAAGACTTCCTGAGATTCTGGATGGCTGACATCCGTCAGGAGGGTCGCAGCCAGAGATCAGCTCCCCAGAAGAGACACAAGGCGCATCAGACCAGCGCGCGTGGAAACCGAGGCTGAGACGGGGAGGGGAGAAGTCGCGCTGCACGTGGGGAGAGTGCGCTCCTCAAGCTCCTGGTTCCCTGAGCTGAGGGGAAGGCACAAAACGCAGGCCCAACAGAGCCTGCGCCTTTGTGGAGTACCCAAGAACCTGAACCTGAGCAGTGTGCAGGGGAAAGCACACACGCTGTGAGCGTGGGCAAACCCAGTGTGGCCGGAACACTGCGTGTGCTCCCCACACATGCCAGTGACATTTGTCTGCAGAGCTCCTCCCTCCCCGCAGCACGACTGAACAAGCGAACCTAAACAGGAGACCACCTCCACCCACTTGTGTCAGGGCGGAAATTAGACACTGAAGAGACCTGCAAACAGAAGCCAAGTAAACAAAGGGAACCACTTTAGAAGTGACAGGTGCAACAGATTAAAATCCCTGTAGTTAACACTGATTACACTGGAAGGGGCATATAGATATTGAGAAGTATAAGCTGGAACAAGGAGCTATCTGAAACAGAACTGAACCCACACTGCCCACAACAGCTCTAGAGAAGTTCCTAGATTTATTTTTACTATTATTATTTTTTTTAATTAAAAAATTTTTTCTTTTTCTTTTTTTTAAGGTCCTCTATTACTCCTTAATTTTCATTTTTATAACCCACTATAACCTTGCACACACACAAAACAGGACCCTATTTTTAAAGTGAACTTCATATATATTTCTTAAATTTTTTGTTTTTGGTTTTTTTAATATTGTATTTTTAAAAGTCTAACCTCTACTCTAGATTTTTAATCTTTGTTTTTCAGTATTTGATATCAGTTTTGGACATTTAAGAATCCAACCTTCAGTACCCATTTTTACTCAGGAGTGTGATTACTGGTTTGGTTACCCTCTCCCCCTTTTGACCCGCCTTTTTTCTCCCCCAGATCACCTCTATTTCCTCTCTCCCCCCTCTCTTCTCAATCCAATTCTGTGAATCTCTGTGGGTGTTCTGGGCTTCGGAGAACACTTAGGGAACAGAGTAATGCGTAGATCTGTCTCTCTCCTCTTGAATCCCCTTTTTCTCCTCCTGCTCACCTCTATCTCCTTCCTCCCTTCTCCTCTTCTTCATGTAACTTTGTAAACCTCTCTGGGTGTCCCTCACTGTGGAGAATCATTTCACCATTAACCTATAAGTTTTATTATCAGTGCTGTATGGATGGAGAAGTCTTGAGGCTACTGGAAGAATAAGACTGAAATCCAGAGGCAAGAGGCTTAAGCCCAAAACCTGACAACACCAGAGAACTCCTGACTACAGGGAACATTAATTAATAAGAGATCATCCAAAAGCCTCCATAGCTACATGGAAACCAACCACCACCCAAGAGTAATAAGTTCCAGAGCAAGACATACCACGCAAATTCTCCAGCAACACAGGAACATAGCCCTGAGGATCAACATACAGGCTGCCCAAAGTCACACCAAAACCATAGACCTATCTCAAAACTCACTACTGGACACTCCATTGCACTCCAGAGAGAAGAAATCCAGCTCCACCCACCAGAACACCGAAGCAAGCTTCCCTAACCAGGAAACCTTGACAAGCCAATCGTCCAACCCCACCCACTGGGAGAAACCTCCACGATAAAAAGGAACCACAAGACTACCAGAATACAGAAAGGCCACCTCAAACACAGCAATCTAAATAAGATGAAAAGGCAGAGAAATACCCAACAGGTAAAGGAACATGAAAAATGCCCACTAAGCCAAGCAAAAGAGGAGGAGATAGGGAATCTACCTGAAAAAGAATTTATAATAATGATAATAAAAATGATCCAAAATCTTGAAAAGAAAATGGAGTTACAGATAAATAGCCTGGAGACAAGGATTGAGAAGATGCAAGAAATGTTTAACAAGGACCTAGAAGAAATAAAAAAGCGTCAATTTAAAATGAATAATGCAACAAACGAGATCAAAAACATTCTGGAGGGAATCAACAGTACAATAACGGAGGCAGAAGATAGGATAAGTGAGGCAGAAGATAAAATGGTGGAAATAAATGAAGCAGAGAGGAAAAAAGAAAAAAGAATCAAAAGAAATGAGGACAACCTCAGGGACCTCTGGGACAAATGTGAAACGCCCCAACATTTGAATCATAGGAGTCCCAGAAGAAGGAGACAAAAAGAAATACCATGAGAAAATACTCAAGGAGATAATAGCTGAAAACTTCCCTAAAATGGGGAAGGAAATAGTCACACAAGTCCAAGAAACCCAGAGAGTCCCAAACAGGATAAACCCAAGGTGAAACACCCCAAGACACATATTAATCAAATTAACAAAGATCAAACACAAAGAACAAATATCAAAAGCAGCAAGGGAGACACAACATATAACACACAAGGGGATTTCCATAAGGATAACAGCTGACCTTTCAATAGAAACTCTTCAGGCCAGAAGGGAATGGCAGGTATACTTAAAGTAATGAAAGAGAATAAGCTACAACCCAGATTACTGTACCCAGCAAGGATCTCATTCAGATATGAAGGAGAATTCAAAAGCTTTACAGACAAGCAAAAGCTGAGAGAATTCAGCACCACCAAACCAGCTCTTCAATAAATGCTAAAGGATCTTCTCTAGACAGGAAACACAGAAAGGTTGTATGAACACAAACCCAAAACAACAAAGCAAATGGCAATGGGACCATACTTATCGATAATTACCTTAAATGTAAATGGGTTGAATGCCCCAACCAAAAGACAAAGATTGGTTGAATGGATACAAAAGCAAGACCCCTATATACGCTGTCTACAAGAGACCCACCTGAAAACAAGGGACACATACAGACTGAAAGTGAAGGGCTGGAAAAAAATATTTCACGCAAATGGAGACCAAAAGAAAGCAGGAGTCACAATACTCATATCAGATAAAATAGACTTTGAAATAAAGGGCATGAAAAGAGACAAAGAAGGACACTACATAATGATCAAAGGTTCAATCCAAGAAGAAGATATAACAATTATAAATATATATGCACCCAACATAGGAGCATTGCAATATGTAAGGCAACTGCCTACAACTATGAAAGGGGAAATTAACAATAACACAATAATAGTGGGAGACTTTAATACCCCACTCACAACTATGGATAGATCAATTAAACAGAAAGTTAACAAGGAAACACAAACTTTAAATGACACAATGGACCAGTTAAACCTAATTGATATCTATAGGACAGTTCAGCCCAAAACAATCAATTTCACCTTTTTCTCAAGTGTACATGGAACCATCTCCAGAGTAGATCACATCCTGGGCCATAAATCTAGCCTTGGTAAATTCAAAAACATTGAAATCATTCCAGTCATCTTTTCTGATCACAATGCAGTAAGATTAGATCTCAATTACAGGAAAAAAACTATTAAAAATTCAAACATATGGAGGCTAAATAACACGCTTCTGAATAACCAACAAATCATAGAAGAAATCAAAATATGCATAGAAACGAATGCAAATGAAAACATAACAACCCAAAACCTATGGGACACTGTAAAAGCAGTGCTAAGGGGAAGGTTCATAGCAATAAAGGCTTACCTCAAGAAACAAGAAAACAGTCAAATAAATAACCTAATTCTACCCCTAAAGCAACTAGAGAAGGAAGAAATTAAGAACCCCAGGCAGGGTTGGTAGAAGGAAAGAAATTTTTAAAATTAGGGCAGAAATAAATGCAAAAGAAACTAAAGAGACCATAGCAAAAATCAACAAAGCTAAAAGCTGGTTTTTTGAAAAAATAAACAAAATTGACAAACCGTTAGCAAGACTCATTAAGAAACAAAGGGAGAAGAACCAAATTAACAAAATTAGAAATGAAAATGGAGAAATCACAACAGACAACACTGAAATACAAAGGATCATAAGAGACTACTACCAGCAGCTCTATGCCAATAAAATGGACAACTTGGAAGAAATGGACAAACTCTTAGAAAAGTATAACTTTCCAAAACTGAACCAGAAAGAAACAGAAGATCTTAACAGACCCATCACAAGCATGGAAATCGAAACTGTAATCAGAAATCTTCCAGCAAACAAAAGCCCAGGACCGGATGGCTTCACAGCTGAATTCTACCAAAAATTTAGAAAAGAGCTAACACCTATTTTACTCAAACTCTTCAAGAAAATTGCAGGAGAAGGTAAACTTCCAAACTCATTCTATGAGGCCACCATCACCCTAATTCCAAAGCCAGACAAAGATGCCACAAAAAAAGAAAACTATAGGCCAATATCACTGATGAACATAGATACAAAAATCCTTAACAAAACTCTAGCAAACAGAATCCAACAACATATTAAAAAGATCATACATCATGACCAAGTGGGCTTTATCCCAGGAATGCAAGGATTCTTTAATATCTGCAAATCAATCAATGTAATACACCACATTAACAAATTGAAAGATAAAAACCATATGATTATCTTAATAGATGCAGAAAAAGCCTTTGACAAAATTCAACATCCATTTATGATTAAAACTCTCCAGAAAGCAGGAATAGAAGGAACATACCTCAACATAATAAAAGCTATATATGACAAACCCACAGCAAGCATCACCCTCAATGGTGAAAAATTGAAAGCATTTCCCCTGAAATCAGGAACAAGACAAGGGTACCCACTCTCACCACTACTATTCAACATAGTTTTGGAAGTGTTGGCCACAGCAATCAAAGCAGAAAAAGAAATAAAAGGAATCCAGATAGGAAAAGAAGGAGTAAAACTCTCACTGTTTGCAGATGACATGATCCTCTACATAGAAAACCCTAAAGACTCTACCAGAAAATTATGAGAGCTAATCAACAAATATAGTAAAGTTGCAGGATATAAAATTAACACACAGAAATCCCTTGCATTCCTATACACTAACAATGAGAAAACAGAAAGAGAAATTAAGGAAACAATACCATTCACCATTGCAACAAAAAGAATAGAATACTTAGGAGTATATCTACCTAAAGAAACAAAAGACCTATACATAGAAAACTATAAAACACTGATGAAAGAAACCAAAGATGACACAAACAGATGGAGAAACATACCGTGTTCATGGATTGGAAGAATCAATATTGTCAAAATGAATATACTATCCAAAGCAATCTCTAGATTCAATGCAATCCCTAACAAGCTACCAACAGTATTTTTCACAGAACTAGAACAAATAATTTCACAATTTGTATGGAAATACAAAAAAAATTGAATAGCCAAAACAACTTTAAGAAAGAAGAATGGAACTGGAGGAATCAACCTGCCTGACTTCAGGCTCTACTACAAAGCCACAGTCATCAAGACAGTATGGTACTGGCACAAAGACAGAAATATAAATCAATGGAACAAAATAGAAAGCCCAAAGATAAATCCACATACCTATGGATACCTTATCTTCGACAAAGGAGGCAAGGATATACAATGGAAAAAAGACAACCTCTTTAACAAATTGTGCTAGGAAAACTGGTCAACGACTTGTAAAAAAAAATGAAACTAGAACACTTTCTAACACCATACACAAAAATAAACTCAAAATGGATTAAAGATCTAAATGTAAGGCCAGAAACTATAAAACTCCTAGAGGAAACATAGGCAAAACACTTTCTGACATAAATCACAGCAAGATCCTCTATGACCCACCTCCCAGAATATTGGAAATAAAAGCAAAACTAAACAAATGGGACCTAATGAAACTTAAAAGCTTTTGCACAACAAAGGAAACTATAAACAAGGTGAAAAGAAAGCCTTCAGAATGGGAGAAAATAATAGCAAATGAAGAAACAAAGAATTAATCTCAAAAATATACAAGCAACTCCTGAAGCTCAATTCCAGAAAAATAAATGACCCAATCAAAAAATGGGCCAAAGATCTAAACAGACATTTCTCCAAAGACATACAGTTGGTTAACAAACACATGAAAAGATGCTCATCACTCATTATCAGAGAACACATCACTCATTATCAGAGAAATGCAAATCAAAACCACATGAGGTACCATTTCACGCCAGTCAAAATGGCTGCTATCCAAGAGTCTACAAGCAATAAATGCTGGAGAGGGTGTGGAGAAAAGGGAACCCTCTTACACTGTTGGTGGGAATGCAAACTAGTACAGCCACTATGGAGAACAGTGTGGAGATTCCTTAAAAAACTGGAAATAGAACTGCCATATGACCCAGCAATCCCACTCCTGGGCGTACACACAGAGGAAACCAGATCTGAAAGAGACACGTGCACCCCAATGCTCATCGCAGCACTGTTTATAATAGCCAGGACATGGAAGCAACCTAGATGCCCATCAGCAGATGAATGGATAAGGAAGCTGTGGTACATATACACCATGGAATATTACTCATCCATTAAAAATAATTCATTTGAATCAATTCTAATGAGATGGATGAAACTGGAGCCCCTTATACAGAGTGAAGTAAGCCAGAAAGATAAATACCAATACAGTTCACTAATGCATATATATGGTATATGCATTTTTTTTTAATTTTAAAATTTAAAAAGATTGTAAGTTAAAAAGATGGTAATGATAACCCTATATGCAAGACAGAAAAAGAGACACAGATGTACAGAACAGACTTTTGGACTCTGTAGGAGAAGGCGAGGGTGCCATGATCTAAGAGAACAGCACTGAAACAAGTATACTATCAAGGGTAAAACAGATCACCAGCGCAGGTTGGGTGCATGAGACAAGTGCTCAGGGCTGGTGCACTGGGAAGACCCAGAGGGAAGGGATGGGGACGGAGGTGGGAGGGGGGATCAGGATGGGGAACACATGTAAATCCATGGCTGATTCATGTCAATGTATGGCAAAAACCACTACAATATTAGCCTCCAACTAATAAAAATAAATGAAAAAAAAAGTGCTAAAATTTTAGGTTTATGAAAGTGAGGATTTGAGGATAATGATGAAGACTATCTGAAAAGATAAAGATTATAAGACTCAAAAAAAAAATCATAGAACTCAGAATCTTGTGTAATTTTTATATTAAAAGATGCCAATTACACATATTTTAGAAAGAAAGTTACAAGAACTATGAAGAGAGGCATAATATAGCCAGCAATAATTATAAACAAAACATCTCCATTATGTTAAGAAGCAATGATTTTTAAAAGCTTACTTTGCAACAAATAAGCATTTATGTTCAAACTTTCCCTAGAAGTTAAAGAAATAGTCTTACTTTTAATAGATTTAAGATAAAAACAAGCAAATGTGAGTGATATAGTTATTCCTGAGAATGGAGCAAACCTTTTAGGCCCAACTCAAATGCCTCCACAATAATAAAGCCTTTCATGATGTCACCAAACCTATGTACAATTATAAGACACCACACCTATGGTACTTTAGTTTTTCATTGTATTTATTTATTTCCCCTCTACATTTACAAGATCTACATAGCAACAAGGTCTCTCTTTTTCATATTTGTACACTATAACTAAAGCTCAAGAACTTGGTCAAAAGTAGCCACTCAAATATTAAACTGAACTCTAGAAGTTTACTGGGAGTCAGAAGAAATGGTTTTCTATCTTGCCTCTGTCATTGATTCAGTGTTTTCCTTTTTAAAAGTAAAAATTACTTTTTGTAGAGGGTCTGTTAGGTACTCTAGCCTCCTACTTCAGTGCAAAAATTCCATCTAAAATGCATTTGCTAGGTTTGCACACTCAGACAGACCCTCTACAAAAAGTAATTTTCAAAATTCATAACCACTTTTTCACATAATTATTATTTCACACTGAACAACTCAAGAAAGCAATGCTTTAAAAGACCCAATATCATAGTCAGCAATAGAGACCCAGAATTTCAACTCAAAGATGGCATCCTTTCTTTACACTTTAGCACTTACTTGTGTTTTAAAGTCTTAAAATGACTTGAGAAAGCTTATCACTCTTAATAAACTTCCTATTCACATGGCACAACTCACCAATTGGTTTACATAGTCAAATAAGATGATATCACAACTTCTTTGTATAGTATAAAATGCTCCAAAATATCAAGTAGTAGCCTTATCCAGAAAAACATCTATTTCTGCTTTATTGACTAGGCCAAAGCCTTTGACTATGTGAATCACAACAAACTATGGAAAATTCTTAAAGAGATATGAATACCAGATCACCTGACCTGCCTCCTGAGAAATCTGTATGCAGGTCAAGAAGCAACAGTTAGATGGACATGGAACAACAGACTGGTTCCAAATTGGGAAAGGAGTATGTCAAGGCTGTATCTTGTCACCCTGCTTATTTAACTTCTATGCAGAGTACATCATGAGAAACACTGGGCTGGAGGAAGCACAAGCTGGAATCAAGATTGCCGGGAGAGATATCAATAACCTCAGTATGCAGATGACACCACCCTTATGGCAGAAAGCAAAGAACTAAAGAGTCTCTTGATGAAAGTGAAAGAGGAGAGTGGAAGAGTTGGCTTAAAACTCAACATTCAGAAAACTAATATCATGGCATCTGGTCCCATCACTTCATGGCAAATAGATGGGGAAACACTGGAAACAGTGACAGGCTCTATTTCTGGGGACTCCAAAATCACTGCAGATGGTGACTGCAGCATTAAATTAAAAGACACTTGTTCCTTGGAAGAAAAGCTATGACAAACCTAGACAGCATATTAAAAAGCAGAGACATCACTTTGCCAACAAAGGTCCATCTAGTCAAAGCTATGGTTTTCCAGTAGTCATGTATGGATGTGAGAGTTGGACTATAAAGAAAGCTGAACGCCAAAGAATTGATGCTTTTGAACTGTGGTGTTGGAGAAGACTTGAGACTGCCTTGGACTGCAAGGAGATCCAACCAGTCCATCCTAAAGGAGATCAGTCCTGAATATTCGTTGGAAGGACTGATGCTGAAGCTGAAACTCCAATCCTTTGGCCACCTGATGTGAAGAATTGACTCATTCGAAAAGACCCCTGATGCTGGGGAAAATTGAAGGTGGGAGGAAAAGGGAATAAGACAACAGAGATTGAGATGGTTGGATGGTATCACCGATTCAATAGACATGAGTTTGAGTAAACTCCGAGAGTTGGTGATAGACAGGGAGGCCTGGCTCCTGTAGTCCATGGGGTCTCAAAGAGTCGGACACGACTGAGCAACTGAACTGAACTGAGCATTATCTTAATGATAATATTGATTATAATGATGATGATAGGAAATAGAAAATTATGTACTTTGAATGCTTTATTGCCCTGATATTTACATGCTGTTAAATGAACCATTACTGGGAATTGAGGGGAGGCTCTGGAATTTTATACTTATTTTCCCACCAATATTTGAGTACAATTTAAATGTATGAATGAAAAAGTAGGTGATTACCTACTACATTTACTTAGAAATTATGGCTATATATGTATTAAGATAGATAGCTTGAAAAAGGATGGTAACTGACTTGAAGAAATTTCTGGTCTTATTGGGAAAAGTCTCTGAAACATTGGTTTGTATGAAAATGGCATGAGGAAGTGTATGTGCCACCCTGGCTTCCTGGCTGAACTGAAGTCTCCTCTCCTTTTCTCCTAACTGCTCTTACACTTGAAATTGGAGTCTGGTCCAAGTTTGTAGCATATTTTTCTCTTCTTTTCACTATTAATGATTTGCGACCAAAAAGAAAGAAAATGAAGCTCTGCCAAAAACATGCAAAAAAATATTTTCTTTTATCACCTGAGATTACATGTCCTTAATCTAGTAAATGATAGGGGAAGCATCTGAAATAGCAAAACAAACACATTCTTTAATGGTTATGGTTCACCCATAATGATGCAATTCTTGATGCTCAAGTTAAAAAAAAAAAGAAGATGAGAAGAAACAGTTGGCATTCAGCTAACAATTGTGTTTGGAGATTTGCGCCTGACTTTGTTATTCTGAGCAAAGCCAGGTACCAGTCTCTTGGGATTATGTACAAAGGCAAGGAAAAAAGTGGACATGTACAAACCTCAAAGGTGACTGCTGGGTTAATAAAACAGTCTGTTTTCTGTTCACCCACTCTTGCTCTCAGTGTGCAAGTATATTAAAATATGTCAAAAGGAAAACCATTCGCTGTGCGAAAATAATTCAACTACAAGTCACAATTTTCAGCTGCTGGAGTGCCTTAAGTGCATTTAAGCGCACTAACAAGTGACCCATACATCTCCCTGGATGAAAGTTGTATCCTCATTAAAGGAGAAACAAACAAAATAGGAACAATTGTCACATAGAAAAACAGACCACAATAGATGCTACGTTTTTCCCTGTCCGTTTCTGACTTGAGCGATCACAGACTGAAGAGCAACACTGTCCTAAGAAGTCACCTCTTAAAAAGCCATGAAAGTAAAACAAGGAAGCTGCTAGAGGAACTGAATGTGTAGCTAATAGCTATTCATATCATTTCTGGGAAAAAACTATTATTTCTGTTCAATGTATTTCTGGGGAAAAAACATCTTTTCTCTCTAGTCTCTATAAAATCTCTCATCACATAAGACACTGTAATAATGAGAAGTGACTGGATTAAACAAATGCACCCCAGGGAACTCAGAATTAACGCTCTAACATATCTTTAAATAACCCCTTTTATATAAACTCTGGCTTAAGCATTTATAAGATATCATACCAACCTTTGCTTTTCTGATTTTTCTCTAGAGAACTATATCGTTGATACGAATCTGCAAAAAAAAAAAAAAAGAAGAGAGAGAGAGAAGTTAATGTTCAATTCTAAAGATACTGTTTTTATTTGCTTACTATGTCTATATTACTGTAAGGCAAAAATAAAAATTAGATGCTCAGTGTGATAGCTCCAGTCCTCAACATAGCACACTATACTGTTTAAAAGCATATGCTTTTAAAAACTAGATAATAATTTGAAAAAATAAGGGAATAATATTGCAGAGAGTGTAACTAATTATAAAATGGCATTATTTTTTCAAACCTCAGTATGGTCCTCTTCTTTTGTACAAGGACATCTTTGCTCAACAACTTTTGTAGCAGTTACTGGGCATTATTATAGTTCCCTATTTACTCTATTGTGCCCCCCATACTAGGATGCAAGTTCCTCAAGAGCGAGATTTCTTATGTCATTTTTTATGTAGTTAGAACCCCCATCTGGACCATAATAGGAATTGAAAGACACTTTATATTCCCCTTTGAACTACCAATCTTTTCCTGGAAGACAGAAAAATTTTAAAGGGGAGGTGGATCTAGGAAGACATCAACAACTTCTGTGAAAAATAACAGCCCAATGGATATACAAACAGAAACAACGGATATACACACAGAAGAACAGAATGACTCAATTCTGAACAATGCTTTAATCTCAAACATACAGAGCCACCATTAAAAGGAAATTGAAGCCTAGTATAGGAGGAAAGGTAATAAGGGATCAGCAAACCAATCTAAAAAAATTAAATTCCTGTCCAGGCCCAGAATAACTGTGTAAGCTTAGAACAAGGAAATTATATGAGGAACCAAAGTTAGTGATAAGAATAACTTATGGAAAATGGGAAATCATATATTTGGATACCAAGAACTAGTGAGCTTGATTTTTAACCTCCATGAAATTCAAAGCAGATTTATTAAACAGATAGTCTAGGAAGCCATGAAAAATAAAGTGGAAATCATTAGGAAATAGTATTGCATGAAGTCAAAAGAAATTGTATGAAGACAGAAGTCTTGGGCTCATGTTATATATGTGTACCCCAGTTACTTTAATGGTTTCTCTTTCTCCCTATTTGTTGTGGGATGAACTGTGTTCCCCTCGAGAATCTGTTATGTCCTAACCCCCGGTACCTGTAAATATGACCTTATTTGGAAACACATTCTCTTCAGATGTAATTAAGTTGCAAATTAAGATGAGGTCATACTGGAGGCTTCCCAGGTGGTGCTAGTGGTAAAGAACCCATCTGCCAGTGCAGAGACATACAAGACGCAGGTTCAATCTCTGGGTCAGGAAGGTCCCCTGGAAGAGGGAATGGCAACCCACTCCAGCATTCTTGCCTGGAGAATCCCATGGACGGTGAAAACTGGCAGCGTACAGTCCATAGCATCACAAAGAGTTGGACATGACTGAAGAGACAGCACAGCACATACTGGAGGAGGGTGAGCCCTTAGTCTATATGCCTAGTGCCCTGAAACAAAGAGGAGAGGAGACACAGAAGAGACAGACACAGAGGGAAGAATACTTTCTGAGGACAGAGGCAGACACTGAAATTGTGCCAGGAGAGGAGCATGAAAATCTCCCTCTCCATTCTCAAAAAGGAAACACTCCTGACAACACCTTGATTTGGGACATCTGGCCTCCAGAACTGTGAGAAACTAAATTTCTATTGTGTTAAGTGACCACATTTTTTGGTAATTTGTTATGACACATCTACAAAACTAACACACTATTATATAAAATGAGATTAGTGATATATCTTCCTGAGGTGATTGTCAGAAAGACATCAGTTCAGTTCAGTTCAGTTCAGTTCAGTCACTCAGTCATGTCTGACTCTTTGCGACCCCATGAACCGCAGCACGCCAGGCTTCCCTGTCCATCACCAACTCCCAGAGTTTACCCAAACCCACGTCCATTGAGTCAGTGATGCCATCCAACCATCTCATCCTCTGTCGCCCCTTCTCCTCCTGCCCTCAATCTTTCCCAGCATCAGGGTCTTTTCAAATGAGTCAGCTCTTTGCATCAGGTGGCCAAAGTATTGGAGTTTCAGCTTCAACATCAGTCCTTCCAATGAACACCCAGGACTGATCTCCTTTAGAATGGGCTGGTTCATCAGCAATTCTTAATTTCAGTAAAGCATTTCACAAAGTTTCTTGCAATGCACTAACTAATAAAATAAATCTATGTGAGCTCAATTGAGTTAGGTTCAAAGTTGTTCAAACTGTCATTCCCAAGAGAGGTGATTAATAATTCAACATAAATGTTAAATTTTCCAAAAACCCACTTATTGATATGTTGAAAATAGCTCTCAGGCCTTGGATAGCCATATTTTAGGGCCCTTGGAGACAAATGGACAGAAGTTGGGAAACTGATCTTGAGGAACACTTGTAATGGTGGACACAGGACCTCCATTCACCTGTTGCTTTAAGACTTAAAAGAAATACACAGAATGAATGCCACCCAAATATAAGGAAAAAATAAGTTGGGAGAAAAAAAATTGACTGAAAGACAAACTTAACATTTGAAAATAAAATTTGTATTATTATCTTAATAACTATTTATTATTATTTTATATTATAGTATAATTTAGTAATCACTATTGTAAACAATTAAAAATTTAAACCCCTAACAGTACACCTACTAGTACTTGATACATAATAGATACTCAGTAAATTATTATTATTATTAATAGTGTGGTAGCCTAGAATAATGGGTCAAACTCACTTAGGTGGAAAATACATACCATTTCATTTGGGTTCAAAATTATTAAAGTATGTAAAGTGGAAAATATCTAAGTTCACCATAAATGCATATATAGTATATCTGGAGATTGCAGTTGAGCAAAGTCTCAGTGTCCAGTTTATTGTAGCCTCTAAAACAAAAACAGAACAAACAACAAAAGTGAAAATTTGATATGAATGTAAGACTGTGATAATCTGATGAAAGGGAGGCTAAGAGGTTTTGTTTTCCTAAAAGCAGCAATTCTCCTCTTTACATTTCACAGTAGTCTATGTGATGGAAAAAGAAGAGAGACTTTCAAAGGAGATGGAGGTTTTCTGTACATTCCCATCCAAACTTCAGGAGAATAAAAAAGGTAGGCTCCCAAGGCGTGCAAATCAATGTCACAGGGAGATGTGGGTGAAGGCTAGATTGCTTCAGTTGAAGCAATGGAAACAATTGAAGCTCATAATAGCAGCATCTAAGAAATACAGCAGTTTTAAGAAACACCAGTCTCCCTCAGCTAAGATAGAAGTATGTAAAGCATGGCCACAGGCATTTGGCAGGTTAATAGAAAAACACCAGCTAGGAAGAGACTTTGGAGCACATCACTCTCCGATATCCAAAGGAGATCCCAAAAGTAAAGAGGAAGGCAGGACATTTGCCAGAGGATGAAGACAAAGGCAGGCAAAGAGAAGCTCACACTGTCACGAACTTTGGCGACGGCCAAGAAAATGGGACAAAGCAGGGCAGATCTAGTGTTGTTAGTGTAGCTTTTTGTCAATTAAACCTCTATTTCAAGGCTCTTAGGAATATCACATGCAATGGGGAACCTTCTGGATGTAAAATGTATTTTCCTAGATGCTGACTGGGACACAATGCCTGTAATAATGATCACAAAAAGTGACTCGGGTTCTTTATACTTGAGTTCTTTTCAATAACAGGTTTCAAATGGTTTTAGTGATTCACTGAACTAGTTTCTATGGATGCTGTAAAATAATAACCAAAACTTTGGTGGCTTAAAGAACACAATTTTAATTTATTTTTCTCTTATAGGACATCCGAAATTGGTTTTCCTGGGCTTAAGTCAAGTGTTGGTCATCAGAGCCTCCTTCTAGAGTCACTAGAGAATCCATTTTCTTGCTTTTTCAGATTCTAGAGGTTGCCCACATTCCTTGGCCTGTGACCCCTTCCTCCATCTTCACAATGGGCCACTCCAATCTCCTTCTGTGGTCATATGTCCTTCTCCCTGACTCCGACTTCTGCATCCCTCTTATAAGTACTATGGTGACTACATTGGGCTCATCCTGATAATCCAGAATGATATTCCCATCGCAAGATCCTTAATTTAGTCATATCTGCAAGGTCCATGAAAGCATAATCTAGTTAGTTTTGCTTACTTCACAAACACTTCTAATGCTTTTTACTTAATCAGATGCTTTCCTAAATGCTTTAAAAATATTAACACATTTAATCTTTATATTAGTCCCTAAGAGATGGGCTTCCCAGGTGGCTCACTTATAAAGAATCTGCCTGCCAATGTAGGAGACACAGATGTGGGTTCGATACCTGAGTCAGGAAGATCCCCTGGAGAAGGGAATGGCAACACACTCTAGTATTCTTGCCTAGAAATTCCCATGGATAGAGGAACCTGGTGGGCTGCAGTCAATGGAGTCACAAAGAGGCAGACATGACTGAGCACACACAAGAGTTATGAGAGTCCTGGGAGGTAGGAATTATTATAATCCCTACTTCACTTACGAGCAAACTGAGTCACAGAAAGGATAAATTACTTGTAGACAGTTTTGTGGGTATTTAGAGGCAGTATGAATCCAAATCATGCCTTTTAACGGGATGGCCTTCATACAGTGTTTTCACTGGGAAAATTCTATTTTATATGATTGTTGAAAGGGGTTAAATAAAATAATGTATATGAAATAGTTATCAGTGTTGTTCATTCAAAATGTACTCATTACACTGTAAATGGTAAAATAAATAAATATATCAGAGGCATTGACCAAAATAAAGACTAACCCAAAATAGGAAAAGAAGAATAAGCATGGCTAGGAATTGGAAATGCTATCATCTGGAAAATTATAGTTTAGCTTGGAGAAGAATTATGGGGACATGATAGCTGTCTTGAAATATGTGATGAACTTTCATGTGAAAGAGGAAGTAGATTTATTTTAATGTCTCTCCATAAAACCAAACTAAAACCTAAGGGTAGAAATTATATGGTGATAAAATCTGCCACAAAAAAACAGAAAGATCTAATAATTAGAGTGATCTACCAATGGAAAACGCTGCCTGAGAATTTTGTAAGCTTTTAGTCCATTGGAATGTTCAAGCACAGGCTAAGTGACTTTCTGTAGTACATAAAATATGGAAAGGATTTCAGCAATGAAAGGAATAGTAAAATACAATCGTGCATTTATTCAGCAAATATTTACTGAACATCTTCTGTGTACCGTGCCTGTAAGGCCCCTTAAAACCCTGAAAATAATAGAAACTACTATTCAATCAATAAACAAAGAACACATGTTACAAAAATGGGCATAATTTCAGGCTGACTCGCAACGAGTTTACCGATTCTTTAGCTTCTAGGCTCTCTGGCCTGGTGTAATCTGCAGGAGCCTTTATTTTCACAATCACTAGTCACAGGGAGACTTTTTCTACAATAAAGAGTCAGTTTTTTACAGTCAAAATCACTCATTTTGCATTCCAACAGCAGGGGCTTTTCTTTGAAGGAGAGAAGAGAATTTTATTCCTCAATAGTTAGTTTATATTCCTTTCAGCCTAGGCAAACAAGTATAATGATAACACCTTTTAATCCAAGAAGGGGAAGACTGGGATTCTTCTCATTTGATCTGAAGAACATGCCACTTCTGAAGAGTCTGTGCTTTGCCATTGTCTTTGGAAAAGTTATGCAAAGGCTTTACTCACTCTTGTGGATTCAGAAACAAATTAATTATGGTGAGAATCTACTAAGTCCAATTTGTCCTGGGAATTATAAGAAGCTGTCTACCTATCTCTCACCTAACCTCTCTGGCCAAGGAAGACTGTTTTGGAGAATGACCCAAAATTACACAGGTAACCTGAGAAAGTCTCCAACCACTAGCAAAATGTTCCCAGTGTGTGTACCACCCATATGACATTTCATCACACGGCACCCACTGACATTTATTATACAACTGCCAGTACGTGTCAGAATTAACCAGATAACAGGATGGCCCTCTATACGATTTTTTCTGCTCACAATATTTTCTTTGTAGAAGACACAAAGCAGAGATAATAATAACCCTAATACAAGTTGACCTTTAATGAGGTCTTACTATATGATGGTCACGTCATGTGAACCATCATAGGCAATCCTTTCAACACCCTGTTGAACAAATGTTACCCTTATCCTTGTCTAATGAATGTGATGAAGTCAAGATTAGAATGCAAAGTGACATGCTCTTGAGTTCCCATTGACTGATAAACCAGTCTTTACCACCTCCCTAACAAAGACCAATAAGTTAGAAGAAATGTTAAAATGTAATTACAAGTCTGTATTTAGACGTCCTTTATAAAAATAAACCATGTGCCAAAGATGGGGTTAGAACCTAATTCTCCAGATAACAGTGTTCCAAATGACTATTGACTAATTTAAATATAAAAAGCACTGTCAGCCCCTGTGGGCTAGCGAGTTATTAAATATCATGCAAGAGCCTGTATAGGTAAGAACTTTTTTAAAATATGGTAAATTTTCTTCTCTTCCCCTTCAAAATGCCCCAAGGCACTCATATACATTATGGACACCACTGGCCTGAAAATTCTCAGTTGAGGGAAAAAGAAATCCAAAATCCTTGAATTATAAGAGGACTAAAAGAATCTAAAATGATAACTATTTTGCCCCTTTAACACCAAAAGATCAACTGATTTTTATTTTTCACTTGGAGTTGACCTTTATTTAACCCATGGCATGCCAAAGTTATGGCCTGAAGCAATTTTTTCAGTGAATGCCTTGACTTGGGACAAGAATAGACAT
This sequence comes from Dama dama, assembly GCF_033118175.1. Taxonomy (NCBI): domain Eukaryota; kingdom Metazoa; phylum Chordata; class Mammalia; order Artiodactyla; family Cervidae; genus Dama; species Dama dama. Next base: position 49,967,523 of record NC_083698.1, on the reverse strand, counting down.
TTCTGCCTCTGAATCATTGTTTCATACCAGCACTGATGGTCAGTCTAACAAAGAAAAAACATTTCTGAACATTTAAAGAACACTAAAACTTTCTACTCAATTATGTATTTCCTCCATTTCAAATACATTCAGAACTGTAAAATATTTTTAAATTCCAAAATAATCTACATTATTCAGAGTTATTATTAAGCTCTTCACTAAAATATTTGTGCTCAATTATATATTAAAAATAACCAACTGATTGTGTCTGCAATTTTTCAGAGTTGTAACCATTTTTTTTTGATCAACCGGCTGCCTACTGGCATCTCTTCCTAATGGAGAAATTAATTTCAAGGCATTCTGGTGCCTCTTTCACTCCCTAGATAAGTCCTGTACCTATACACAATTGTTCAGGTCTATCCTATTATTTTGAAAGTAATAAATGAGGTATATTTAAAGGATTTAGACATGATTAGTATAGTCTAACAGTCCTTCTCTAACAAAAACAAACTCAATAGTTGCATATCATAAAAGACTGAGATACCAAAGAAAAAAGTCCAAAAGTACAGTAGGAGATATCTAATTTAGGGATTAAAAATTTATAGCAATAAGGACTGTGAGGCACCTCTGTGAGTTATCTAAGGGAGAAAGCAGATTCTTTGGAGGTTATTAATAATATAAACAGTTACATTTCTGAGCTGGCATAAATACTATCCTAGTTACAGGCAGACAGAATAATAAAATAAAATAACTGTGTAAAAAAGTAGATATAATCTAGCTCAAGGATGTCCAGAAGAAACTGTTCAACAACTGTGTATGCTTATATGAACATAATTTAATAGTAGCACAAGTCTTCTGTTGTAATATCATCTTCACATAGTTTTTTTTTTTTTTCCTGGGCAGAATGAATCTTTAGAAATTCATTTAAAAAAGATATCAGTATCATCTCATATTGAAAATTTGTTAAGCACTTTGTATCTACCATCTCTTTCAACATTTTCAATAAGCTTCTTTATAAATGTTCTTTATTGTTATCAAATGGAAAAACTGAAACACAATAATCACAAGTAGTTTGCCCCATGCTACATATTTAATAAACTGAATATTAAATTCATATCAGTTTAACTTCAAAATATATGTTCCAAACTCCTGTATTATATAGCAAAATAGTCTTAGCAATAATTGAGTAAAACTTGAATCCAGCTACTACATTAGGTCAGGAAAGAGAAATGATTTAAGACTGCTAAAAGGATACATGATTATTTTTGTAAATGATACAAATAGCTATATAAAAAAACCTAAGAAAAATCAACAATCAAAAATTTAAATAACCAGTTTAATATAATAAATTAATATAATAAATTATAAAAATGTTAACTATATGCACAAACTTATAAAAATACTTTGAAAACTATTGAATTGTGTACTTTTAGAGAATGAATTTTATAGCATATAAATTGCATGTCAATAAAAAGTTAAAAAAAATAAATGATTATACTACCAGTTAATATTTACTGATGGTATAAATGTAAATTAGAACATTTTTTCTAAAGCAAATTAAACTTTGTTTATTAAAAGTCTAGTTCTTATCAACAAATGTCTAAAAATGTATTCTAGGAAACTAATTGGAGATAAGCCATTAGATTTAAACACAATAATATTCATAGTATTGTTTGTAACAGGTCCCAAAAGAATTAAAACAATGGAAGCCACACAAATCCAGGAACTCTAAATTATACTTCAACATATCCATAAAAAAATCATGCTTCAGAGTAGTTAATTACGTTGGAAATGCTCTCAATGTTAAGTGAAAATGGAAAGATACAAATAAAATTAATTAAAGGTTAAAAAGAATTAGAGCTGTAATAAATAGTATAAGAGAAGAGGATATTTTTGCAAAAATATTTTGGACAAGATAAAAGAAGCTGATACAAAGGCACACTTGGGTCTAAGAAAGAATTAGTTCATCTATTGGTGGGAAATAGGTTGGTGGAGTCACCAGAGTAAAAGGGGGCAAGGAATTCCAGCTTATTCATTGTAGTGTATTTCTCCCTCTTATATGTAGGGGGGAAAATGGATTGACGTCACTCTATGTCACTTTCCCTCAGATACACCAAGCCTCCTTTCCCCATGGAGCCTTTGCAAGGGCTATTTTCTCTTCCTAGAAATTTCTTCTCCTAGATTTTAACCTGGCTGGGTCCTGATGCACATTCCACATATATGTCACTGAAGAAAAGTCACTTACTAAACTGCAGGGTCTTTTCTGCCCACCCAAAGCATCCTGGTCATCACCTGGGAATTTGTTGGAAAGACAAAATCTCATGGTCCACCAAAGACCTACTAAATTCAAATCTGTAGTTTGACATCAACCCTAGGTGGTTCTCATGCACACTAACATTTGAGAACCACTGACTTTATAGTCTATGATAGATAACCCACACTAATTTCTTTCATCATTTTCTTCATAGTTCTTATTCATCTCTAAAATTCTTTCTCCATTCTGGCATGTAGTTCCATTAAAGCAAAAATCTTCTTGTCTTTTTGCCTGTGTCCTTAGTTCTCAAAATCATTCTTGATACACAAATGGAATCCAGTGAATGATGAGTGAAAGCACAGGATAGAGAGAGTGATTTTGACTGAAGAAATACCATTTCATGTTTCCTTAACTATCTAAATTACTCTGTCTTTCAAGCTTTCCTATTGTATATAGAGACAAAAGCTAATGGATAAATATTCTAACCCAAAAGACATCATGTGAAAATAATATTTCATGGTTTGTAATAAATTTTATCTAAGAACTTTCTGAAGAATAACCAATATCAGCATGTATAAAATAAAAAAAGGTTTCTAAAAGTTAAAACTAGAATTACCAAAGGACCTAGTAATTTCACTCCTAGGTAAATACTCAAGAGAATTGAAAACAGCTGTTCAAACAAAAATTTGGACATGAATGTTAACAACATCATTGTTCATAATAGCCAAAAAGTGGAAACAATTCAAAAGCCCATCAGTGGATGAATGGATAAACAAAAATAAAAATAAAAATAAAGAGTACAACCACAAAAAAATAAAAAAATAAAAAAAATAAAATAAAAATGTATTTTATACATATAAAGGAATATTATTCAGCCATAAAAGGGAATGAAGTACTGATACATGTTACAACATGGATGAACTTTGAAACTACTAGGTTAAGTGAAAGAAGATACAAAAATTAAAAAGATACATACTGCTTGATTCCATTTATACAAAATGTCCAGAATAGGCAAATCTACAGAGAGAAAAAGGTTAGTAGCTGTCAGGGGTTAGAGGGAAGGAGTAAAGAGGAGCCTGCTTAATGGGTATGGGGTTTCTTTTGGAATTAGATATTGATGATGGTTGCATATTACTGTGAATTTACTGTAAATCACTGAATTGTACAGTTTAAAATGGTGAATCTTATGTTGTGGGAATTTTATAAATAAATAAAAGTAAATTACTAATTTAAAATATAGTAGCATAAATGTACTGACTTGCTAAAAAAAAACTTTGTGCTACAGACTCACTTATTTCAGGGGTCAGAGTTCCAAATGATGAATAATATGTGATGATTATCTCTACTAGACAGAGATAAAGCAGGGAAATAAGGTAAAAGAAATGAGTCTGGGATTTGCCCAAGCCAGGACTCAGATTTCTTGGATTCTTGCCTAAAAGCCCTGATTGGCCCAAAAGGTCAAATGGAAAGAAAAAAGCAGTCAAGAATAAATCAGTAAGATAAAAAATTCATTAAAATCTTGCTATTGGAGAAAAGGAAGTAACCTTCCTTTCTTCTACTGAAGAGAAAGTTGACAACCTAATTTTCAAAACAGGTAACAGATGTACAGCTATAGCAAGGTGCCCAGAATTTCTTCTCTGCTGGGAAATGTTGGAAATAAATTTAGGAGGAGCCTTCAGACTTACTGAAGTCACTGAAGTTGTAATTGTTACAATTGCTAGGGTTTATTAAAGATCATCAGGAAGCTTAACATTAAAAAAGTATTTGGATAGATAAGACCCCTGTTTGCACTTTAAGGCTTTACTCTTAATTACATATTGCTGTGACTAAGCACTTCAAAAGTGACTTTTATTAACTGTGCTATTATTTAATTTAATAATAACTTTGAATAAAGTCACAAGTTAACCAAAGTTCACTAGTAAGTTAAATGTTTGGAGCTCAGAAAGCATTTTCCCACAGATCAGTGTTAGCATGGTGGTTGCGTCCATGGGGTACAAAGGACCAGGTAATCGATACTCAATAGTACTAAAGAGCACAACACACATGTAAAATGATTTCCATGAAAACGTTCATTCAGCATTCTGAGAGCAAGACCACCTCTTCCCTCCACTGCATTACTGATGCTCATTCATTCATTCATCATTCCATCATTCATTTAACAAGTACTGGTAGTGCCTGCTATGGACCAGGCCCATTTGACACGTTGTCTCCCTTTCCATTTGACATGTCAGAAACTTTCTTCAACTTGGAATAAGTACCTTGTGGCCTAGCTTATAAACTCCATCAGGTAGGGTTCCTCTAGGGGCAAAGATGAGGCTCTGGAGCAAGGAGACATAATAAGGGTTGGGAACAAGTAAAACAAGGTGATGGCACAGGAACCATGAATCTGCCAAGCTGCCTGTTCCCCTCTCCCCACTCATCACACTATGGCCACACTGGCTTTACAAGAGGAAAGCTCTAGGAGGTGATACCAATAAAGCTGATACAATAAAGGCCAATAAGATAAAAAATGCCTTTTCCTGATTCATTCTCCCATAGAGAAGTGACCAGGAGGCAGAAATGCCAGGAATAATGTTAAAAGCCAAATAGGTATAAGGACTGATATCTAAATATTTATTTCTTTCCTATTTCCCTTACCTGAGAGCACAGACATAAAAGAATAAAGGAGAAGGAAAGAAATTTCTAGAAGTATATCCATAGGTTTCAATGTACATTGGAAATTGTGTGAAACAAAAAAATTGAGTTTTCCTCCAACTGTTGATCTCCTATCAAGGAATCATGAGTTACGAACTAACAAAGATCACCACCTAGTGGCCCCAGCAGGATAATTGCACTTAAACAAAGTGCATTGAAATTCAAAATATTAGGGTTTGTTACAAGAACGTAACATAACATTGAAGCTTCTCCTTTTGTCCCTTGGATTCCAACCTCCTATTTTCCTTTCTGTCTTGGTCTTTCCTAGTTTATAATCCCAAATAGTCTCTAAAGCCTTCTATTTACAATTATCTTTATTTAATCTTTACAATTAGCTGTCTACTTTGTCACATTTTAAGTCCTCTTCTTTTATTATATGCCATAAGCCCCTATGAGTCTTAACTGAAGTCAGCTTCTTGAAGCATCATTTTGTCATACTACTCCCCTATTGAAAGCTTAAATTCTTAAGTAGGTCCTGTTGTGATCTTTAACAAGCCTGATCTAACCCACAGAACTCCACACTCCACTTAGCTAATGTTGCCTGCCCTTGCTAATGTTCCCTGGCTACTTTCCTCACTGTTGCTTCAGTCTCCAAATCTCAGACACAACCACCCTTTTAGCTATCTCTGAGTACTCAGATCCAATTCAAACTGCACTTTTTCCATCAGTTTTCACCTACTACCCCTGCCAGGGTTCTTTCTCTCTAACTTCACACTTACATGGTTACTACCACTGAGTTCACTATTTAACTATTTTCTAATTGCTTTATATATATTATGTCTGCAAAACATGTTCTGTAGCTTAAGTATATCTGTATCTCCCATAAATCTCAGCAAGGTATTGAACATAACAGAATGCAATAAATAAGTTATTTATTTAGAAAGGGATAGAAAAGAATTTCTGTAATTAAAGTGCTTTTGGTGGTCTGATAGAGAGGGATAAGGGAACAGGAGGGAAAAAATGGAATGGGGAAAGATTGCTGTAATTATACCTTATGAACTGAAAAATGTTAATTCTATCCTCCTTTATCATGTAAAAGAGCAGTGACAAATTAAACGGAAAAGTATCCCTCAAAATGCCAGGATACATTTAAACTAATATTTCAAAATATGTAGTACAATTTAATCATGAACGTTTCAGAAATATAGTTGCTTTGGGTGTGAACAGTGAGAGAAGCTCACCTTACAGATAAAAAGAGGAGGAAAAACAGGAAAAACAAACCGTTATTTAAAAGGTAATGAAATGTTAATTTGCATTCTAAGGTAAGGCAACATTTTAATTCTTGAGCAGGAGGAGAAAGTCTGCTTTAGGGATGTGGGTTACAGACAGATTAGGCAGCTGCAGAGCTGGAAGTAACACGACCAAGAGGAAGTCTTCTGCACTCAAACTCTGACATGCAATTCAACCAGCTTCGAATGTGAACAGAAATATTTTACCCCCAAAATGTGAATAATAAAACAAATAAAATATTAAATAATCTGCTCAAATGAAGAAGTCTGCAGAATAAGTAATGTGAACTTGAATAATCTCATTAAGTGACACCAGAATTCTATTTCTAGTGCAACTGCAAGTAGTTTTATAACTAGGCCTCCAGGAAAATAATTAGACTATTTTAAGGAGTAGGAGCTGATTCTATTTTGAGGAGAGAGAGAGAGAAAAGGGCTTCTCCAATGTAAATCACCCCCCCTCCGCCAATTCTTCAAACTGACATTTTCAAAGGGATCAAAAAAGAACAACTACTTATATCTGTATATATATTGCTATTCCACCACAAAAGAGTGATATATACACAAGGCCTTGCACAAGATACTATAGAGGGAAACAAAGAATATAAATGACAGGACCCTGTCCTCAAGTATCTTACTGGGGCAAGAGGCCTATGCAATTTAAAATTTAACAGATAGTAAAAAATTCCATGGCAATTTTTAAATATACTGCATCTTACACAGGGAGCCTATATTTTCACACCTCAACAAATATTAGGTCACAATTAGCAAGATGCTATACTAGGTATTTGGGAATAAGAAGTAAATCAATTACACAACTGACCCTCAAAAGCAGTATTCCTAACATAAAACACATGGCAGATATGTTAACTAGGACAAGAGAGTACTTGATAGAAGAGGCAGATTTTGTGATTCACCTTCATGTACTTACTTGCATGCTAAGTCACTTCAATCCTGTCAACTCTTCATGACCCTATGGACAGTAGTCCGCCAGGTTCCTCTGTCCATGGGATTCTCCAGGCAAGAATACTGGAGTGGGTTGCCAAGCCCTCCTCCAGGTGATCTCATATTTCTCGTATGTCTTCTACATTGGTAGTTAGGTTCTTTACCACAAGTGTCACTTGGGAAGCCCAGTTATGTCTTATATAGGGCTTCCCAGATGGCTCTATTGGTACATAAGAGATGCAAGTTGATCCCAGGGTCAGGAAACTCCCCTCGAGGAAGTTTCCTGTATTCCCCATTCCAGTATTCCAGTATTCTTGCCTGGAGAATCACATGGACAGAGGGGCCTGGTGGGCTATAGTTCATAGTGTCACAAAGAGTCAGACGCGACTAAAGTGATTATATGAAATATGAACCAAGAGAATCATCTCAAAGATGATGCCACTTAGGGAAACTAAGAACAGAAGAGGGGTCAGCTTGGTATCTATGAGGAGTTAATGACTTTATTCAGACATATTTTCAGCTTGAAGTGCCTTTCAGAATGAAATATCCAGATAGGAATTACAATGTAGGACAATTGAGATCAGAGATTAAAGTTGTTGATTTGGAAAACATCCACAGTGAGTATAAAAGAACTGAACAAACTGGAATCTCAGACCTTATACAAAGGACAGCAAGAAAAGGCAATATGATACCAAAGAAATCTAGTAGTGAAAATAGGGAGATCATGAAAAAGGGTAAATAGAATCAGTCATCAGTTAGCTCCCCATGTCCTTGCTGTACATTTAGTACTCTTCCAACATGGTAGGAGGTGTGAAATTCACTCTAGAGAAATTAAACCAAGTAGGACAAAAGTACTTCCTAGTAAGAACATTACAGGAAAACAAACAAACAAAAAGACTTAAAGTAAATGAGACTTAAAGTAAATTTCAAGTAAAAGGCTTGAAGTTAGCCTCAGAGCGATAAAAGAATATATTTTATGAAATGATAATCAGAATGCACTAAAATGGAAAAAAATCCATTTCAACTAACTAAACAAATAAATATGAGGCTACCCAAAATGCAAAAATAAAAAAGTGATCAAAATAGGAGAGGAAAAAACAAGAACTACATTAGGTAAACAACAAGGAATTCTGGAATGAATAAAGAGGGAGCTGTTAAAATAATCAAAGAATTAATAAACTAATAAATAAAATTCCACAGAACTTAAGCTCATTAATTTCCAGATTGAAAAGGCCCTCATGGACCTATCAAAAGTAATGACAAAACCACACTATTGAGAAATTTCAATGAAAAACAGTTAGAACTCCAGAAGGCCAGATGGAATTGGTATCAGTAACCTAAGAAGCTAGAACATAATGAAAGTATGATTCCCTAAAATGTGAGGGAAAATGACTTTTGGTCTAGAAATCTTTACCAGGTTAGTTACTAGACCTAGGTTTCAGGGTCAAAAAAAAATCTTACAAACATGCGAGATCATGAAATTTCATTTCCCTTTTGCATACTCTTCTGATTACTACTGAATAAGTCACTTTAGTCAATTGTGGAAGTAAATCAAGAAAAAGAAGAGAGTGGGATTCAAAACTAAAAGTTGAAAAAAATAAATAAACAGAAGCTGGGGCTCCAACCTTAGAGTAATAATTTAGGTAGGTATATAAATTTTACATTATAATTATTTTCCCTCCACTACTCTATTGTTTTCTGGTCTCTATTGTTGCTGATGAGAAATCTTCAATTATTCTAATTCTCACTCTTTTAAAAAGGTAATCATTCTTTTCTCACTACTAGCTTTAAATATGTCTGCTTCATATATGATGTTCTGCTGGGTATGCAATTAGATTGGTTTAACTTCCTGAATATGGTTATGTGACTCCAAACTAGTATGCTCACAGCTTCAGTTTTATTGGCCATTTTGAATTTTGCTTCAGAGTATGTTTGTTTTTAAAAAACTATATATCCCTTTTGAGTTACCTCTTTTTTAATAGTTTATCTTCTTATCTTTTCTGTGGTTTCTAGCTTTGGCTGTTTATTTAGAAAGGCCTTATAAACCCAAAGAATATGGTAAAAAAAAAAAAAAAAAAAAGGCTATTTTGACAAAAAAAAGTGTTATTTAAATGCAAGTGAGTAAAGATTAATATAAAAGTGGTATGTGGATGACTGGGCTTGAGAATGCAACCTGTATAATGTGCAGTAAGAGTCATTACTGAGAGATATAAGGGAAACAAGCACAAATTTACATTTTCTTTTGCATATGTTGCTTTAGACTGGCACACCATACTTCACTAAGCATACAGAGAATATCAAATGTAATCTGTGTATTGAAGGTAATATAATTGATTACTAAGACTAACCAATAAAGTGGTGAAAGAACAAGGTCTAGAACACAACCCTCTTTGTATGGTGTTTTGTATGTAACCACTTGTTACTTTTGTGGTTCAAGGACATGGCAATCCACTCCATTCTTGCCTGGAGAATTCCATGGACAGAGGAGCCTGGTGGACCACAGTCCATAGGGTCGATGCGAAGAGTCAGACACATCTGAGCAACTAAAACTTTCACACTTTTGTGGTTCCTAGTATTTTTACATTTCTATAATTTCCTTTTGTGTGTGTGTGTGTGGTCTGTTTTATTTTTAATTGGATGATAATAGCATTATAATATTATGTTGGTTTCTGCCATGCATCAACATGAATCAGCCACACACATACATACCCCTCCCTCTTGACCCTCCATCCCACCTCCCTCCCCTCTAGGTTGTCACAGAGCACTGGGTTTGAGCTCCCTGGGTAATACAGCAGATTCCCGCTGGCTATCTATTTTACATATGGTAATATATATGTTTTTACGCTACTCTTTCAATTTGTTTCACCTTCTCCTTCCCCCACTGTGTGCCCAAGTCTGTTCTCTATTTCTGTGTCTCCATTGCCACCCTGCTAAAAGGTTCAGCAGTACCATCTTTCTAGATCCCATATATGTGTGCTAACATATGATATTTGTTTTTCTCTTTCTGGCTTACTTTACTCTGTATAATAGGCTCTAGGTTCATCCACCTCATTAGAACTGGCTCACATGAGTCCCGTTTTATGGCTGAGTAATATTCCATTATTTATATGTACCACATGTTCTTTGCCTATTCATCTGTCAATGAACATCTAGGCTGCTCCCATGTCCTGGCTATTGTAAATAGTGTTTCAGTGAACATTTAGGTACATGTGTCTTTTTAAATTATGGTTTCCTCAGGGTATATGCCCAGTAGTGGGATTGTTGGGTCATATGGTAGTTTTATTCCTAGTTTTTTAAGGAATATCCATAATATTCTCCATAGTGGCTCTGTCAATTTACATTCCCACCAACAATGCAAGAGGGTTACATTTCCCCCACATTCTCTCCAGCATTTATTGTTTGTAGATTTTTGATGATGGCCATTCTGACTGGTGTGAGGTGATATCTCATTGTAGTTTTGATTTGCATTTGTCTAATTATGAGCATTACAGCCATTAAATTAAAAGATGCTTACTCCTTGGAAGGAAAGTTATGACCAACCTAGATAGCATATTAAAAAGGAGAGACATTACATTGCCAATAAAGGTCTGTCTAGTCAAGGGTATGGTTTTTCCAGTGGTCATGTATGGATGTGAGAGTTGGACTGAGAAGAAAGCTGAGCACCAAAAAATTGATGCTTTTGAACTGTGGTGTTGAAGACTCTTGAGAGTCCCTTGGACTGCAAGGAGATCCAACCAGTCCATCCTAAAGGAGATCAGTCCTGGGTGTTCATTGGAAGGACTGATGCTGAAGCTGAAACTCCAGTACTTTGGCTACCTCATGCAAAGAGTGGACTCATTGGAAAAGACCCTGATGCTGGGAGGAATTGGGGGCAGGAGGAGAAGGGGACAACAGAGGATGAGATGGCTGGATGGCATCACCGACTCGATGGACTTGAGTTTGAGTAAACTCCGGGAGTTGGTGATGGACAGGGAGGCCTGGCGTGCTGCGAATCATGGGGTCGCAAAGAGTCGGACATGACTGAGCGACTGAACTGAACTGAATTATGAGCAATGTTGAGCATATTTTCATGTGTTTATTAGCCATCTTATATCTTCTTTGAGAAATGTCTGTTTAGGTCTTCTGTCCATATTTTGATCAGGTTGTTTGTTTTTCTAGTATTGAACTGCATGAGTTGCTTGTGTATTTTGGAGATTAATCCTTTGTCACATTGTTTCATTTGCTATTATTTTCTCCCATTTTGAGTGTTGTCTTTTTACCTTGTTTATAGTCTCCTTTGCTATGTAAAATTTTTTAAGTTTAATTAGGTCCCATTTGTTTATTTTTGTTTTTATTTCCATTATTCTAGGAGGCGGGTCATAGAAGATCTTTGTCATTTGTGTCAGAGTGTACTGCCTATGGTTTCCTCTAAGAGCTTTATAGTTCCTGGCCTTAGTCTTTAAACCATTTTGAGTTATTTTTTTTGTGCATGGTGTTAGGAGGTGTTCTAGTTTCATTCTTTTACATGTAGCTCTTCAGTTTTCCCAGTACCTCTTATCGAAGAGACTATCTTTTCTCCCATGTGTATTCTTGCCTGCTTTGTAAAAGATAACATGATGGTGAAAGAACAAGGTCTAGAATACAATCCTCTTTGTATGATGTTTTTCTAGTTACCTTTGTGGTTCCTTGTATTTTTAAATTTTTATAATTTCTGAGGCCAATTCTTGGCCAAATTGAGAAGGGGAGAGTTATTGTCATTCCCCCAGATGTCTTTTCCTGAGGTACTTTTCCCCCAGATGGTGGTTCCCTACCACCTTCAACTCCCAGTGCTCTCCTTGTCCTCCCAATATGATGTTAAGGATTCAGGACATTTTTTCTCCATTCTTCTTTATGCCACCACATTCCTGATACCACAAATGCAAGAACATACACACACATTTGGGCTTGGCAAATCAGCCACCACAGACTTTCTTCTTGGGTAATATGGATCCACTAATTAAGATTAATCTGTTACTGGCTGAATTAACAATACTATCATTCAGAACATATATTTTCAACTTTGGCCACAAAGATATCATGAAAATGCATATCTAGAAAAGATTCTTATTTGTCAGTCTAACAACATTATACTTATTGTAAAAACAAGTGTAATCATATTAGTTCATATTATTTTTACTAAATCCAGATAAAATATTACCTCATAGAAAGAATAATCTAAAATAGAGGGGAAAAGAATGATTTTAATTAGTCACATTTATTATTTATATTTAAACATATTTTTCTAGAAAATATGACAGTTCTTGAAAAAGTTGTTTCCTCAAATATTTTGTTTCCTCTTTTTATATAATTTCCATTATCATAAAGGAGATTTCTAAGCAATAATAACAATTAGGATGCGTCTTTGCCCTAGAAGCACTCACTGCCAGTGATGATTTGCAGTATTTAGTACCCTTGAGAAGTTAACACATATTAAATATAAAATTGCTTGAGAGAAGCTTTTCTCTACATGGCACAATAAGATGGTAGGAAACAGGTAGTTAATTATGGTTGCCACTTTCTGCCCACCTAAAAATGTTCCTTTTAAGTTTTACTCTTGCCTGTAATCTTATTAGATCATTATACTTCACTTTATGCTCCAAAAATTTGTAGAGATGGAGAGGTAGGAATAATTGCTTTTTTAAAATGATAAACTAGTTCTAGATGATGTTCCATCACCACATGAACAGCAGGTGATGGGATGTACTGTGGAGCAGCCAGTAGCATCATTTTTAGGATTTAGTGCCTAAAGTTGACTCATAAATCCAAAAACAAAAAAAAATGTACAGTTGACCCATAAATCCAAAAAATTACTTATGGAAATCCCTTCAATCAACCATAATCTGTATACTTTAGTGTTGTCTACAACACTGTTCAAAAATACCATTTCTCAATGTTTTCTCAAGGATTTGAGAAAATTCTACTTCTTTGGACATCAGATGAAATACTTGGCCATTTAGGTCTACACTGAATGAAAACTACAAATGCAAAAAAGATCAAAGTTATTATCCAGAAGTTACTTGGAGTATTATCAACAAAGTACAATTCAAAAAATGAATATGTTCAAGGATCAGAATTTAATAAAGTTAATATTTACTGCCTCATCAAGGACATTCTTAAGTAAAACTGGTAATATTTTTCTTTAACTGTGAGTAAATGGCAGTAAATAACCTAGCAGCTTGGTGCCACTGCCTTGATTCATGAAAATGCACCAGACATTTCACTCACTATTGCTCTTGACCCATCATCAGTACACATATCAAGAGTGAAAATGGCAAATAACATCTTACAATTAATATGAAAGTACTTTTGACAATGTAGTTCTCCTAAAAGGGTCTTGGAGATTCACTGGGGATTATGGAACACTCTTTGAGAACTATAGCATTTAATCAAAACTTTAACAAACTATAGAATATTAGTAGCTGAAAAAAGTAATTTTATGGTGAATGTTTATGTGATAAATGTATAAAATTTAAGCAATATAATAGGTAATACTTTGAAATCACTTTTATTTTTGCTTTTATCCCATTTCTTATTTGTCCTTTTTCCAGAACAACCTTAATTTTAAAGCTGTGCCAGTTACTTTTTAATTTTTTCTTCAAAATAGTTTTTTTTCTAGACTAGGAGATGAAGAAAGCCATTATTACAGTAACTAAAGGAGAAATAAATATATGCAATACAACCTGTCATAAATCTTTATGCTTATAAATTTTACTGCTTATAATATTTTAGGTTTCTGTTGATTTTCAAAAGTTATATAGTTATTTATATAGTGATAAATAGTACTTTAATATTTGTTTAAATCACAATGCCTTATGTTAAGATTTCTGGTAATAAAAAAAACTGCAAAATTTCTTATTTAGTAACCAAAAAGTAATTCCTTTCTTTATTAGAAAAGTTTCTTTAATGATAAATGTGTTTGGGAAACTATAACATAACTTAATCATTTAAAGATTGTTTTCATGCTAACCTTGTTGATTTCCAAAAAATTCAGCCTTTTCTATCCTGACTGAAGTGTACTTTGAAATAGTTATAAGAAAATTTTACATTTCTACCTCTTTATTTTTCACTTCCTCGCATTATTTTTCGAGGTTTAACCTATGCTATTGTAGTAAGTGTTAATTGAAGCCTAATGTGGAGCAGCTTATTAGATGCCTAAGACTTTTTAAGATTTAGAACAATGCTGATGAAGTAGAACACTTGAACTCATCGAGCAGATAAAAGAGAATGGGTCATGAAAGATAATAACGCAAAAAAACAAACCAAAAAACTCAAGGTTGACACAAGCTTCTAACATGTAATCACTGACAGGAAAAGCCTGCAAATCAAGGCAAAAGACAGCAGTCCAGGCAAACCAGTCTGAAAGCTGAGGCTAAAAATAACTACCTAACTAGTCTTTGTAGAAAAATTCTGCATGCTAAACATGTCAACGTAAATGTGTCTGGTTTATGAATAAGAATATTTAAGAACAAAGACCGCATACATTAAAACAAATAAAATTAATATAAAAGACTGAGTCAAGTAAGTGATCTATGTAAGTTCAGAAACTTTTCAATTAAATAGTTGTAAAGCTGTTAAACTAGAATTACAGCTTTTATCTTTTATCACACGTTAAGCAAGGAGTCTATGCTTGACTTCCATTTTATGCTAAAAATAAAGAAGAAAATGACATTATAAAAAAGAAGAGGGAACGAAAAGATGCACCCTTCAATCAATGAATTGTACACAAACTGCATTACTTCTTAGAAGTTTATCAAAAATGTTACCGTGTACAGCAGTAACCTGTCTTCCCTCTCAAATTCAGTTCAAATTCTTCTCTGTAGGTCTCTGACATTATTTTCATGCTTTTGACAGTCAGTTTTATACATCAAGAGGAAATGTGATTATTTGTGAATCTCTTATTTTTGGAAGAAGAAAAATTTTGTTAGAAAACTTTCAGATTAATAAGATTATAAGCATTACTATTTGAAAAATTAGAAGTCCTGCTTTTGTGTCTTGTATTTGGATAGCTGAATTAAACATAGGGCACAAATACTTCTCTATCTATAGACATCTTACAAATGTGGTCATACTAATGGAAAACAAAAGGTATGTTTTAGCTTCAAAGCAGGGTGGCAAAAATGTACCAACCTATATTTGAAGTTTTAGACAATTTTATAATACTGGTCTTTGAAACCAAAATAAATGCCTTATTTATTAAGAGTCAGGAAAGCCTCTTTAGCTTCTGTTCAAATATGTTGCAACATTTGAATAATGCCAGTCTCTGTAGGACTGATATTAGACTATGAATATTTGACCTAGAATGTCATTAACAACTTATACATTTTAAAATCACGTTTTGAAATGCAGCAAAACTAAGATTGCACTGAATTTAATTTCAAAGTCATACTATCCCTGCTTTTACACTGTATGTGGTAATCCTTGATTTTTTACACTGATGCTAAATGTTAATGAACAGAGCCACCGTGTACCATTTCACCTGGAGCAATGAAAACATTAAAATCTCTTCAGAAGCCTGAATAAAACTTTATTTTATAAATATAATCCATGTTAAAGCTCCACCGTTTCACTGTACTTTTGAATTAAGGGCACATGGAAAATATGGAAGCGTTTCCTTTGAGATGGCTAACTAAAGCTACAAAATGAGCACTGTACGGCATTTCCAAGGAACATGGTTCAAAAGTTGTACGATTACTACTAAGGTTGTTTTATTCTCTACCACATTTGGAACAGGAAGTCTGTGTTGTTCTTGAAGAATTCTGAAAAGCAATGTCACAGTCTGATGACCTCTTCTCCTCATTAAAACGTTCCCAAAGACAGCGCTCTGCATGATGTTTTGTAGCTTCAGCAGCCATGAACTAATTTGTACCTCTTATTTTGATCATGCACTGGTGAAAGCACCAAACAATATTTTTCTTTAAACACAGAGAGGTCTTTCAACAGCTCAGCATGCACTTCTACCCTCTTTTTAATCTTGGAGCACCTATTTATTTGCTCTTTTCACCACTAAATCTTCTTTGCTCCTTTCTGCCCCCTGCAAAGCGGCTAGTTAAAAATCTTCAGTGTTTTTTCTTCATAGGCTTAAACCATTAAAAGGGTATTACCATAAAAACAGAGATGAGGGCTTGTAGATACAGTACAAGGAGAATTTGCATTTCTAATTTTTAATCCAATTAAACTAAAATGATATTTATTTAGTTACTACCTTCCTATAATGTGCATGATCACTAAAACTATGTGAAAAAAATATAGCTTTAGAAAATTAGCTTTTAGAGTTCTCTACAAAGACAGACTGGTTCCTCGCTGTGAAAAAAGAAAGCTTTACTTGAAGCTTATTAGTATGTATGTGATTCATTTGTTTATTTTATATACCCTTACAGTTTCTTTCCTTTCAGTGACATAAATCTTTTCTATGTATTTTTCTATATTACAAAGATGTTGAGATTATTGTATGCATTACACAGGAAATTGGTTTTAAACCGTGCATTTAATTTACTCAAGAAAACAGGAGGGCTGGGGGAAACCATAATATGACATTGTTAATGGATATGATTTGTAAGTAGTAATATTTTGAACTATATTAATGAAAATAACTCCAAAACACTTAATGATTTAAAGATATTGCTTTAAAATGTATATTAATTTATATTAATTGGAGTTACATAAAAACTCACATATGGCTAAATGCTAACAACTGATTAATTTTTGGTAAATTTCATCAAGCCAATTATATAGCTGTAAAAAGACATACTTCAAGGATTATAGATCTAGTTAAGGTGAAATCTATAATTACACACTAATAAGTGGATTCTTTCTCCACCATGAAAGATTTACTCTTTCAAAATGTAATTACTGAATACAATAAATTTCCCTTAACATAATCAAAGATAATAATGTAAATATTTCACCATTAATGTAAATCACAGTATCTCTTCAAAAACAATAGAAATTTAAATACTAATATTATTTAAAATATTAACTCATTGACTTTCAAGTTCTCAAAAGACAATTGATTCTTAAGCACTGTTTTATATAAATATGCAATTCATCCAAATAGTTTCTCAATTTATTTGTAAAATTAAGCATTTGTATGAAAATAAATGAAATACCAAAAAGGTGTTGTTTCTAATGATATGACCAATATTAATGCTAGTGATATTTTTAAAATATTTTTATCCAAGTAAAATTAGTCAAATCAATGTTATCAAAATAAATTTATGTGACTTTTTAAGTCACCCCATTTACTTAAGTGATCTTTTTTTCTGTTCTATATTGCTTCCTAATGAATAATTTTTATTGCCTTATACATTTTGAAGGCAAATGAGAATGTGTAAAAATTACTAATTTCATGTACTATTCCTTCACATTTAATCAATTTTGCTATTTAGAATTACTTCTCCCATAAATTTGTCCTTGATTATTTTAATCTTAAAATATACTTACATGTCCTATTGTGTTTCTATCATATCTTAAATATCATTTTTTATTAATATAGATTTCATAGGGACCAGCAATTGTCATAAATTTTCTTGGTCTTTTCCCTCAGTAAAAGACTCATCAAGTTGTTTTAATTTATCTTTTAAAAATAATTTTTAAGAGATCTTCTGAGATATTCAACTCTAAGTTGTATTTATGTGCCTATGTTTTTATGTTTCCAGAGGTCTAGTTCGAACTTCAGGAATATCTACCCACATGATTCTGAAACTTCAGATGAAATAAACACACAAGACACCAGCTTTCTGGGGTTCCTCGGCTTGGTTAAGGGATGCTTTTCAGTTTAGTATAACAAAGTCAGAGACCTGGATGTGAACACAGGACCAGTCACGGACCTTCAGATGATCTTGAGCAAGTTACTTCACTTTGAGTCTTAACTTTCTTAACTTTAAACTGGGTTTAAACAATCCTTTTCTGCAAGGTTATTAAGATGGTTACAATGATTTTTGTAAAGGATATGGTAATGGTAGGTGCTAGCTGATAGTTTCTAATTGTCTGTTTAGCTGGGCGCCCCAAACATTAAGAAATTTACTGGCATTGCACCAAGAGTGATATTTCCTAGAAGGGTGTCAGAATAAGTGCCAAGAAATCTGGATTATTTCTTCAGTGCACAAGTCCCCTCACCTTCCTGAGCATCAATGAATAAGATTTGAACTAAATAACAGGACATCTTTACTAAGTATTATATATAAATTTTATATATAAATAATGCTAAGTATTATTATATAAATTTATATAATAGTTGTGAAAAACCATTGAAACGTATCAATTAGAATAAAAAACAAAAGTAATATTATAAAAATAAGATCCCAGATTCCAAACCAGAAGAAAACACTTTTTTAAGCCCCTATCTTGAAAGAAAAGAGATCTAGACAGGCTTTCTGAAAATTACATAACTAGCCAAATAGTTAATCAATAGTTCATCTGTTCTATGTAAATCTGCTTTTCTCAGGTTGATTGTAAGATATCTCCTTCTGCATGAAAATTGTATTAAATTATCTAACAGTGCCACAATAAACTATACCAGATTAATCAAACAAGATAAGCTATTATATTCATAAATAGTTCAAAATAATATACAAAGTTGAAAACATTTCAAATGAACCTAACATCTTATCTTCAGAGCAAGTATACTGATTTTGGTATAGGAAGGACATTTTTCCTGATTTTTTTTTAAGTATGTTATTTGAAAGTGAGGATCATCCTTGGATGTAGTTTCACGGGCCATTCTGACTTTTTGTCCACTAGATGTCCCCAGTGCGTCATACAGAAGCTCTGATCTCAGATGGGGCCTTGTTAGAATCTGCATCTACTGTTTCCTTTTGAAGTGAGTTCCTGAGATACCTTGTCAAGTGATTTTTATTCCTGAGTGCATTTCATCCTGAAAATTAACAAGCTACTAATCTACAGAGAAATGCAATCATTTAAAGATTTTTGTCTAAGAGACAGAATATAACTTTGCCAATTTGAGACGCAATTAAAGAACATGTATATCTTCTTTTCTGAAACGCATTGAAGAAATCAAAGACTTGAAACAAATTCAAAATCCTTAGAGAAAAAGTTCATAGCCTTGAAAAGAACAACTCTTAACACAACTTTTAATTGTATTGGTTTCAAAGGGTGAATAACATTTACACAAAATAGTTCAGAAAACTTTGGTAACAGCAGGAGCCTTGTTTAATTTGAACTTTAATAAATTAAAGAAAAAAATGTAAAAGCCCGAACAGTCACCCAAAGCGTTCCCTCCTAACTCACACAAAAACCTCGGTAACAAAGGCTACAAGACTGAAATACAATAATAATTGCAATGTGGGGATGTTCAATTAGAACTAGGCTTGCAAAATGCAGTCTTTTTCTCCCCCAAAGCCCAGTGAGCCCATATTACAGGAGGCTTCTGCCTCTAACTGAAAAATAACACCCTCTGGGGTTGCTGTGGCAGATGGCTGCTCTAGAGGACTGAGAATCTAGTCTTCTAAAGCAATTCAATAAGGATTCCTACAAGGTGTCTCCAAATGGAAGCACTCAGGCAGCGTGTTTCTGCCTCGCAGGGCAAGAGGTAAAAAGTTCAGCTTATGAAGTAGAACAGTTTCTGCCCCAGAGCAAGAGAGAGAAAAAGTACAAGAGCGTTCTGATGAATTATCTCTTACTCAGAGCTAACACCAGCTTCTCAGGAACAATGACCAAGTCTAACCAGAGTTGACAGCTCCATTCACTGCCCAGCACTTCTTCCCACATGGTGTTGAACAATGGACCATTCTCACTGCTTCCCAATGTGTCCCCAGCCTTTCAACAAACTTTCTCCATTCAAGAGCCACTTCTTGATCATGCTTTCTTTGATTAAAACTCACTTTTCATCACTCTAGCATTTTATTGTTATTATTTAGAAGCATGCCAAGAATAAAGGTAATGTCATAAAGAAGAGTTTAAACCATTGAGCCCTGAATTTATTTAGTTAATTATCAGGGTTAGGAATGTCAATTCAATCATAAGAAACAATTAGAAAACAATTTAGTAATAACCTATTGGATCCTGGCAAGAATTACTATGGTAATTTCACAGGAGACTCTATTTGTATCCTAGAAAAGAAGGGATTAGAGAGGAGTAGAGGCTTGAACTAAATCTTAAAGCATTCATGAAACTGGGAGGGAAAAAAAGGAGGCAAAAGGAGAGGCCAGATGAGAAATCATCAAGTAAAAGGACACAGATACAAAAATGACCATTGAATAAGCCAAGACAAAAAGAAGCCAACTGGACCAGGAATTCAGAAGCACTCGGACAGAAATGGACATAGCCTCCAGTAGACTGGATTGTAGAGGTTTAAGAGGAAAAGGTCCACTGGTTTAAAAAGCAAAGGAGAGCCAGTACAATGTTTATGCTGGGGACGTAAGGCAATAGAAGGAATGTTCTAAAAATACAGTCACAGCAGGTATTATATCATTAAAATAAATAATAATGAAAGAAGCTATATGCAATATATAAAGCAATGACATATTGGCAGTGCCTTACAGTACATGAATGGCAATAACTATTTTAAATGTATTACTTAAACGGATATGGTAGTCCACACACCTAGACTTAGAGGCAAATGATATATCAGGTGAAAACTGTTTTCAACTTCCCCTTCCCATTTGTGACCCTCACCAGACTATATACACTCTGGAGATAATACTATTGCAGTCTTCCCATGATTTAGCCAATATTTAGAAAGCAATCTCATAATGTTGAATATGACACAATCTACACCCTCTGCTTTATTGACGATGCCAAAGCCTTTGACTGTGTCGATCACAACAAACTGTGGAAAATTCTTCAAGAAATGGGAATCCCAGACCACCTGACCTGCTTCCTGAGAAATCTGCATGCAGGTCAGGAAGCAACAGTTAGAACTGGACATGGAACAACAATCTGGTTTCAAATTGGGAAAGGAGTACATCTAAGCTGTATATTGCCACCCTGCTTATTTAACTTATATGCAGAGTACATCATGAGAAATGCTGGACTGGATGAGGAACAAGCTGGAATCAAGATTGCTGGTAGACCTATCAACAACCTCAGACATGCAGATGACACCACACTTATGGAAGAAAGTGAAGAAGAACTAAAGAGCCTCTTGAGGAAAGTGAAAGAGAAGAGTGAAAAACCTGGCTTAAAACTCATCATTCAGAAAACTAAGATCATGGCATCCAGTCCCATAACTTCATGGCAAATAGATGGGGAAACAATGGAAACAGTGACAGACTTTATTTTCTTGGGCTCCAAAGTCACTGCAGATGGTGACTGCAGCCATGAAATTACAAGACACTTGTTCCTTGGAAGAAAAGTTATGACCAACCTAGACAGCATATTAAAAGCAGAGACATTGCTTTGCCGACAAAGGTCCATCTAGTCAAAGCTTTGGTTTTTCCAGTAGTCATGTATGGATCTAAGAATTGGACTATAAAGAAAACTGAGTTCTTAAGAATTGATGTTTTTGAACTGTGGTGTTGGAGAAGACTCTTGAGAGTCCCTTGGACTGCAAGAAGATCCACCCAGTCCATCCTAAAGGAAATCAGTCCTGGGTGTTCATTGGAAGGACTGACGATGAAGCTGAAACTCCAATAATTTGGCCACCTGATGCAAAGAACTGACTCACTGGAAAAGACCCTGATGCTGGGAAAGATTGAAGGCAGGAGGAGAAGGGGCTGACAGAGGGTGAGATGGTTGGATGGCATCACCGACGCAATGAACATGAGTTTGAGTAGGCTCCAGGAGTTGGTGATGGACAAGGAAGCCTGGCGTGCTGCAGTCCATGGGGTCACAAAGAGTGGGACACGACTGAGTGACTGAACTGAACTGATGCCTTCAAGGCACTTGCAATCTAGTGTCCTTTCCAGACTGGCACTGAATTTTCCCAGCATCCAGATATCAGCCACATGTGTATTCAAAAAACTACTCTGCATAAAGTATCAAGCCCTGTGAGACTCAGGAGAAACCCTTCTATGTGGTCAATACTCTCTGGAACTTACAGTCAACAAATCACACAAGTACATAAACAGAATCATACCTGTTAGATATAATGAATACTTCAGGGTAAGTAAGTGCTGCAGAAGTTGTCCCAGGAATTCACAGGAGGGGTATATCAGTTAGTCATGATGCAGCAAATAAAAGTAAAAATTTAAAGGCTAATTGTCATTTCCAAACTTAAATTACTTGAGTAATTTTAAATATCTGGAACTGTGAAAAGGAGCTAGAGCCATTCAAGCTATTATATTCTCATCATTGTGTTAATGTCACAAATAATAAATATTCTTTCGTGGGTATTTGTCCAAATATTTAATAATTTTTAAGAGCAGAGTAAAAAATGAAGTTTCTGTAACACATTCCCTCGAGGGGCTGTCCCGGTGGCTCAGCAATAAGGAATCTGCTTGCAGTGCAAGAGATGCGTGTTTGATCCCTGCGTCGGGAAGATCCCCTGGAGGAGGACATGGCAACCTGCTCCAGAATTCTTGCCTGGAAAATCCCCTGGACAGAGGAGTCTGGCAGGCTACAGTCCATGGAGTTGCAAAAAGTTGGACAAGACTGAAGCGACTTAGCAGGAACACAAGCAATCATCTTCCAAACAAACCAACTCACCAGCCTAAAAACATGCTCAGTACATCTGTACAGAAGTTCAAAGGGACAAAGAGTCTCTGTGTAAGCGCCTGTGCATTTATAGTGTTTTGTTTTGTTTTGTTTTGTTCTTTCAGTCAGATGCCTTAGAGATGCATCACCAACCAAGGACTGTGCTACAGTCAAACAAAGTTAGATTGATTACTTGCTGCATCCAGAGAGACCATGTTCCATGGGGAACTGGGAAACACCTCAGTCCAAGGGTGTTACAGGGAGCTGGTTAGAGGGGTTGGGCTTGTGTTAGCTGATGTTTAAGAACAGTTCAAAGACGCATTCTTAGTTTTAGATTGAATGTTATCAGGATCATTCAGTGGTTGGATACCAGTATAGGAATCAGGGAAAACACAGATTGTCTAAACCTTTAATTGGTTAACAAATGTAGTCATTCCTGTTAGCCATTAGAGGGAGTTGTTTGGCCATTTTTGTGGGCTTGGTTTTTGTTCCTTTCTTTTTGATCCCAGGGTGACCTCAGCTCACGCTGGTGCTGTTTTGGATAAACAGAACACCATGCCTTAGCTGCTGGAATCAGGTCAGCTACCGACTGACAGCTGGAGAGCTGCTCTTTTTCCTCAAGCACAAGTTTCTGTGATGCAAAGACTGACCATACAGTGAGAAAATGTACATCTTCAGAAGTAATTCTTCATTTTCGTCACAACTCCCAACTGATGAGAGTTTGCTATGAATTCTGCTTGTCCCTAGGAGCACTCACTTTATCAGTAAACTGGAAGAGCTAGGCACAAAAGATAAGGGCTCTCTTTGAAGTGCTGGATTACTATGAAGACTAATAAGGCTGGCACTGTGGACACAGTCTAAGGAGCACCATCTTATTTTTCCGAATGCATCCCCATACATCATGGGGCTCTACCAGCTACAATTGCATCATTCAATACCTCTTTGCCACAATTAAGTGGACAGAGATAGAGACTTGACCCTAGATGGACCGAATTCCCCTATCTAGAAACCAAAGCTGGAATTGGGATTCAGAGAAGCCAAATGAGTTCTGCATGCTGCTGGAATTTTCACATGTTACCACTGGGACTCTGCATGCTCTTTTCTTTATGTGGCCTGAAATCACAAAAAGGTAGGCTATGGCAACAGAACGAATCAAAACTGCAGAAAGAAGCAGAGATGCAGACATGGGAGGATTCTGACAATTTCCAGTTCCTGTTTCTAGTCTCTTCCTGAGGTCCAGCTGCATTCTCACACTTGAGCTCTCTGTGTCTTTATAATACATTCTCCATTTTTGTTTCAGCCAGCTCAAGCATGTTTCTATTATTTTAATTTTTTAAAAACATCTCTCAGCTAACAGTAATAAACACTTTAATGCCAAGTGTAAGTGTAGCACAGACCACTGATTGTAACCCAGTATTCTTTCTTCTCCCTTCTTTTACAGCAGCGTCTGGGTTTTGGATGGGTACATGGTTGTCAAGCTCAAGCTTTCACTTCCTAGCTTCTTTTGCAGCTAGGTGTGACTATATGACTGAGTTCAGGCTAATATGATGTACGTGACATGGATGCATGCAACTTTAGCATTATCTCCTTCAGACAAGCAGCCTATCCTGAATTTTCCTCTTTTCTCATTGTCTGGAAAACAGTGACCACTGGAACAACTGTCTTGGACCAGAAACAGAAACACATTTGAGATGACAGAGCCGACTCACCAACCAACGTACCTGGTTGACCTTTAGGAAAAAGATTCTGCTACTTTCTCCACCTGCCTAACCAATTTTCTTGCCTAACCTGCCTAACTGATTTTGTGGAGGACTTTTTGCCTAATAAAAATTGTATTGCTAGGCATGCACCCCAATGCTCACTGCAGTACTATTCACAATAGCCAAGACACGGAAGCAACGTAAATGTCCATCAACAGAGGAATGAATGCATAAAGAAGATATATACAATGGAATATTCCTCAGCCATTGAAAAGAATGAAATAATGCCATTTGCAGCAACGTGGATGGGCCTAGGGATTGTCATATTGAGTGAAGTAAGTCAGACAGAGAAAGAGAAATATCGTATGACATTGCTTATATATGGAATCTAAAAAGAAATGATACAAAACAATTTACTTACAAAGCAGAAAGAGACTCATAGATTTGGAGGATGAATTTATGGTTGCTGGGAGGAAAGATGGAGGGAAGGGATAGTTAGGGAGTTGGACATGTTTACATGATTATATTTAGAACAGATAACCAATAAGGACCTACTGCTGTATATTGTCACCCTGCTTATTTAACTTATATGCAGAGTACATCATGAGAAACGCTGGGCTGGAAGAAGCACAAGCTGGAATGAAGATTGCCGGGAGAAATATCAATAACCTCAGATATGCAGAATACACCACCCTTATGGCAGAAAGTGAAGAGGAACTGAAAAGCCTCTTGATGAAGGTGAAAGAGGAGAGTGAAAAAGTTGGCTTAAAGCTCAACATTCAGAAAACTGAGATCATGGCATCTGGTCCCATCACATCATGGGAAATAGATGGGGAGACAGTGGAAACAGTGTCAGACTTTATTTTTTTGGGCTCCAAAATCACTGCAGATGGTGATTGCAGCCATGAAATTAAAAGACGCTTACTCCTTGGAAGGAAAGTTATGACCAACCTAGATAGCATATTAAAAAGCAGAGACATTACTTTGCCAACAAAGGTCCATCTGGTCAAGGCTATTGTTTTTCCAGTGGCCATGTACGGATGTGAGAGTTGGACTGTGAAGAAAGCTGAGCGCCAAGAAATTGATGTTTTTGAACTGTGGTGTTGGAGAAGACTCTTGAGAGTCCCTTGGACTGCAAGGAGATCCAACCAGTCCATCCTGAAGGAGATCAGTCCTGGGTGTTCATTGGAAGGATTGATGCTGAAGCTGAAACTCCAGTACTTTGGCCATCTCATGCGAAGAGTTGACTCGTTGGGAAAGACCCTGATGCTGGGAGGGATTGGGGGCAGGAGGAGAAGGGTACGACAGAGGATGAGATGGCTGGATGGCATCACTGACTCGACGGGCATGAGTTTGAGTAAAATCCGGGAGTTTGTGATGGACAGGGAGGCCTGGCGTGCTGCGATTCATGGGGTCGCAAAGAGTCAGACACGACTGAGCGACTGAACTGAACTGAACTGAACTGTATTGTACATGGAACTCTGCTTAATGTTACATGGCAGCCTGGATGGGAGGGGAGTTTAGGGGAGAATGGATACATGTATATATATATGTATGGCTGAGTCCCTTCCCTGTTCACCTGAAACTATCATAACATTGTTTGTTAATTGACTATTCCCCAAAACATAATAAAAAGTTTAACTAAAAAATTGTATTGCTAGGAAAAATTGCAATCCTGGTTTACTTTGGCAAAAAAAGTAAAAATAACTACAAAAAAATTACATGCTACTAATAATTGCCCATTTTCCTCTGATCTTAGAAAATTCTGGCTGCTTATTCTTTCACAACAGTAAATTGTCCAAACAAGGTAAAATTGATTCCTCTTCTTTCCCTAGAAATATATCTGTCTGAAATCTCTTCCCCCTAGACTCTCAACCTTGGGAAATGACATTTACTTTATCTTATAATCAAATCCATGCTAAGAAGAGAGCAGGCTGATATCTATAAATCCTGCCCTTTCCCTGAACTATCTGAAGATAGTCACTCCTGCTTTTGCTGTATATGTAAAGTGGCTAAAAACTGTCATCACTGAGCCACAGTTAAAAAGAGGAGGGAATCATTTGGTCAGCAGGCATCACCCAAAAAATCACACCGCAGAGCCCACTTCCTTTTCTACATGTATATAGAATATCATAATTGCTAGACTCACATCCAGGAAATGCTCTGGACTCAATGATTACAGACAATTCTTAGAAATAGGGTATTTCCAACTAAGTACCAAGACTCCAAAGCCAAAAATGAAGGTTTGATTTATTAGAGGCAGGAGCTATAACCAGGTCTCAAGTAGTTTCAGTTTCATAAATACTTGCAGGAAATAAAGTTAGTTTGGATTAATTTAGGTCCACACACAATATTCCTCAGTAACTTTGTCTCAGAAATACCCATAACACCCACTAAAGCAAGGTATTAATAATTCTAGAGTAGGCAAAACTTCTCAAGTTGCTTACAAATTGAAGTACCTTAATTTCTGTGACATTTCAAAGAGCAATATTTTAAGATTCAAGCATAATACATGATAAAAATCAGTCATTATCCATTTCTTTGCATATTCAAATTCAAAATAAAATGGAGAAAAACATTTAAAATTATAAACAAGATAAAACACTGAAGTTTGAATTGTTTCTGGCAACTATGAAGGACAAGAAATCAAGTGAAAAATTTTTCAGTGTAATATACCTAGTACAGGTGAATAGCATTTTTAGAAATCACTTTAATGTCTGTCTGAGCAAGAGGAGACAATTAAGAAATTCCTCAACCACCAGAAACAAAAAAAGACTGCACACTCAGAGGAAATAAACTCCAGAATAGGAGTCTGTCCAGGACTGTTTGCCAATCCCTGACAAACTAACGATCAAACTTTCAAAGGCTCACAGTTGGCGGAGAGAGACAAAGGTCTAGGACCTAAGTCGTTCAAAAAAAGTCCACCAAAGTCAGAACCCCTGAAGAAAGGACGCTATGGTCAGTGCCTGAAAGAAACTGCCCTGTTTATAGAGCCTGTAGAGACACTTGCATGCCACAGCTTTATCTCTGAGTGGAGAGCAGAGAGAGGTTAGAGAAATGTAATGGCCTTCCCTTCCTAACCGCAAGCCTGTCTCAGAAAAATCAGGCTATCTCTATGGTCCAAAATACCCATATCTGGAAATGTCAATTAAAGTGATCCAGGTTTGGTAGTAAACACAAGTTTCTGGCAAAAGCATCTATATAGGTAAACTCACCTTAACATATCTCAAAAAGTCTCATGGTTAATGCTTCAAGGTTGGCTCACAGTGAAAAGCCATAAAACACTAAAGGATCAAACAACTATAAATGAGAGCTAAGATATAAATCAAGAAACTGCCAACTCAGACTCTTAAAGATGGTTAATCTCATCATGATTAGAAGAAGCCTACAAAATGAGTTTACTTGTTACCATTAAATAAATAAAAGAGACTATTATCAACTACAATCAAAGAAGAAGAAATTATGGAAATAAATTAATAATAATATCCAATTTTGAGGATTATAAATAATTAATATTAACTATTATACTGTGTAAGAATAGCACACAAGTAAAGAGAGTATATGACTGGTGTACGTATGTATGTACAAATTCAAGCATCATCATTTCTCAAGTTGCAAGGATCAATAGAGTCTTTCAGAGTTATTTCCAAATAATAATAACATTTGATGTTATATTTGGGAATATCTTCAAATTTCAGCAGAAAAATTCATGCTTTTCTCTCATTCTCCCAATTCCCACATTTTACACTCAGCAAAAATTTATATAACTTTTTCAGTCTTGGGACAATAAAGAACTGGAAAAAAGACATTAAGAGGTACTGAACTCAGTAACTCACCATTAACTCCTCAAATATTATGTCTTGCCTCTAAGTAATGGGGCATTCATACTGTAATTCCTTTACAACAGCCAATGTGCAACCAGATGGAAATCAGACTAACTCAAAAAACTTCCTCCTCCCTGTCTTGATTCCCCACCAAGTAAATTAATTCCAGACTTTAGATGTTAAGTTGACTTTTTAAATTCAAATAATTACACATTCCAACAGACCAAAACATTTGTCACACTTAGTCTAAAATTTCTTTTTTGTTATACCTTGTTTAATTGTTATAGTTTACTACTCATCTCTGTCTCTTACTTAAAATTGCTTAATGTTAATCAGAAGACCTTACTTCTGTTAAAGCTCCTCTTCTGTGGGTAGTGAAACTATGACTTTCCAACTCCCAACTTCTTTCTAGTTTCAAAATTTTCAATGATACACATGAATGAGTTTTATAATAAAAATAATTAAATCTGTTTTTAAATTTGAAGTCAAGGGATAAATTATATCTTCTGAGGCCTCCATTACAATACTGAATACAATGATTATGAACTTTCTTATCTTTAAATTTTTAGAGTCATTAGAACTATGATTCAATGGCCTTAAAGAGAAAAAAAATCCACAGCTCATCTTTCTGCACAAAACCTACACCATTGCAGTCACATGGTAATATACAAATGGTTAAGGATTATATTAAAACAATGACAATAAAAACAACAACTACCTTGGCATCTATATGTTTAGAGAATATGTTTGCATTTTTATTGCTGTCACATTACTTTCTTGTAGAGTGTATATTTAGAGGAATACTATTTTAATACTGTGTTAACTGGAAGTGAAACTGACATTAAAATTTCATGAGAAGAGTTTTTGTGTTCTCATATTAGCATTCAGAGGTAGAGTAAGGATGATTGGAAAACATGTGGGTGTGACTCAAACTCAAATTATATTTGTTCATATAGAAATAAAGCCCTTGTGAGGTATGATTTCTTGGCTCAAAGCTTAATTTGCTAAATATTAATTTTGATATACATCTCTTTTAAAAGTGAGTATAATTAATAGTATAAAATCAACTTTTGAGGTTTTAAAGTTATAACTTCTAAACATTATTTTATTCAAACTACTATTTGGAGTCTTGGTACTTAGTTGGAAATACCCTATTTCCTTTGAAAATAATGCAAGTTTTGTGCAGCATTCCAAATACCCCATTATTAGCACATGAAAATGAATAAATGTGTGACAAAGTCTGAATTTCTTTTGAAAGATTGACTGATGAATCTTACTTTAATTAAAAATAGATTTTTTTTCTAACATTTATCTGAACACAGAATATTTTCATTTGTTATTAGCTTTTGAAATTTTTACTCTCTAATTGAATTTTTCTCCTTAGCAGGGTTTGTTTTTTTCAACAAGTGTGAAAACTTGTTACAATGGAATTTTCTTTTATTCAGCAGGACAAATGTACTTGTCTCTTTATATAATTATACAAATTTTCATAATTGGAAGATGTGCATTTTTGATGAAGTAGTGAAAGAACACCTGCAGTGCGAGATACTATAAAGTCACCAATTTAGTTAGTTCATAACAAAATCTGAATTGATTTGTTTCACTGGATTTTAGTATTTTCTTCACCAAGACATCCATGATAATTCAGTAAGCACTAGACTTCAGCAAAGATTAAATTTCTGGAAAATGTTTCTATTAGTTCCCAATGTAGGAAATAGAATAATTCAAACATAAATATAGGCCTTTCTGGTAATTTTGTCAAAAATATGTATTAAAACCTTTTCAAGTAATACTCCAATCTCTCCAAGTGTACCTAGATTAAACTTTGAATTTAAAAAATAGCATTTATGAGCAATGTATTCATGAGCTTTCGTTTGGGAAAAATGTCAAGGACTTTCACTGCCAGCCAATATAGAAGAACAAGGACCAGATTTACACCCCTATCTTAAATAACAAAAAAGTGAAACAAGATATACCAAACAATGATTTTCAGACACTGGACAAATGGCAACAGAAAGCAGTGATCCCTGAGAGAAGGGATATAAATTATTTAAGTTCTATGGTTGCTCCAGCTTACTTCCTGGAGAGAGTTTCCAAACCACAACACAGGGAGAGAGAATCCAAACAGAACCCAGAGTTCTCTCTGAATTGAAGAGACAGACAAGAATCCGGAGAGGCCAAGGCGGTTAGAACTTGCATGGCAGAGAAGAGCCACCACAGCAAAAAGAGCTACAGAAGGAGAGCACTCCCGAGGTACAGAGTTGCCCTAGAGACCTGCTGAGCACTGATCAGAGCATAAGCAAACACCTTTTGTCTGGGCAACACACTGTTGTAAAGAAGCAGTAGGAATAATTTCTAGAGATCACACAAAGCTAGGAATGGTTCATGATCCCAAGAGCCAGGGTAGAAAATACACAAGAGCATCAGGAAGGGTACCCAGAAGGGTATTGCCTTACTAATTTGGGACAAATTAGCCCTAGACTTGGCTCAGTTAGTAAAGAGTCTACCTGCCATGTAGAAGACCCAGGTTTGATTTCTGGATTGGAAGATTCCCTAGAGAAGAGAATGGCAACCCACTCCAGTATTTTTGCCTGGAGAATTCCATCACAGAAGAGCCTGGCAGGTACAGCCAGGGGGTCGCAAAGAGTTGTACACAACTGAATGACTAACACACACATACACAGCCCTAGACTAAAGACAGCTTTGATTCCATCTGGCAAAAATTAGAGCTAGCTGTGAAAGAATCAATATGTTCCCAAGCAGCTTAAGCTCATTCCGGAGAAAACCTCAAGAATGTTTCTAAAAATGCCAATACTCGCAATGCTTGATATCCAATCAAAAATTACAAACAAGTAGGTAAATATGAACAACAGTGTTTCCCACACTGTTTTAATAACTAATTTAATAAAAACAGACCAATGAATAATACAAATGTCAGCAACAGTAAAACGCACGTTAAGGCAACTACTATAACCATACTCTATAAGTTCAAGAAGGTGGAAGAACGAACGAGCCTATTAAGGAAAGAGAGGCCTGAGAGATATTATTAACACCAAAGATCTAACTCTAAATTCTAGAAAAGGAAAATATAATGTCTAAAATAATATTTACTCTGGTTAATAAAAATCCAAGCCTGGCAACTAGAGAAGCTTGCAACCAGAAAACACAAACAGGTTGGACAAATAGCCCTCATATTCCTATCCTTCGAGCAAATTAAGTAACAATGATAAACTGGCTATATTCTATTACTTTGATGTTATAGTTTTTATAGTTGTAGTTTCTTGTTTTGTGTTTTTCATTCTACCTATGATCATTTGCCTTACCCATAGTGATTAGCAATATTTAGACAAAGGGGAAAAAAAGCTCTCTGTTCCTTTGTTGTTTGAGCAAACCAAACAAAATATATATTGAAGTTAAAAAAAAAGGATTAAAAGCAGATTTGACACTACATAAGGAAAGATCATTGAATTTAAAACATAATAGCAGAAATTATTCAAAATTAAACTAACAGAACAAGTCTAAAAAAATTAAGGGATTACCAGTGAGCTATGAGACAACTTCAAGTGGATTAATATACATGTAATTAGAGTCACAGAAGGAAAAGGGAAATAAAAACATTTTCTAGGTTTTGAAAGCTTTCATCTGTGGCCCATTCCTTGAAGCAGAGGATTTGACGAAACCATAAGGAGAGAAGAGTGATCCTGCCCTAGCATAATGGTAAACAGCACAGTGTTCACTAAACACTGTCCTACAATAGACATTAGGAAGATCATCATTTAATTCTAGTTAATAGTTTTGGTTTTTGTTTTTTTTTTTTTTTTAATTTTTATTATTATTATTTTTTTTTTCCAGTGGGTTTTGTCATACATTGATATGAATCAGCCATGGATTTACATGTAGTTTTGATCTACAGTGACCATTCTTTATAAGGTGCCTATCTTCCATTTCTGACAAAAATCTTCCCAAGTAGATATGTGTACTGGAGTGGCCTACACGATGAGACGGTGAGATGACTAAAGCAGTTAAGACAGGCTGAAGAAAAATTTATAAACTGAAATTTATAATCTGAAACTCAGTCACTTACTAATATCCTTCCTTTCCTTCCTCTCTCACACCTCTATGACCCTACTTTGTTTAGATGGAGGCCTTATTATCTCTTGGTACATCACAGAGCTCTTATACACAGTGGCATTGGAAGGAGCACATAACTCTCAGTGGAGATCATGACTCTTGAAAGTATAGAGGCAATAACAATATTCATCCATATATTTTTTAATTTATTCCAAATCTTTTATGGGCCAAGCACTACGAAATGTGTTGGAGATATATTAGTGATTAAGGGAGATACATTCTTAACCCATGGAAATGACAGAATACCGGGAGAGATTGACATTACCCTGATAACAGCATTAATTAATATATACTTGGTTAGTATACTAGCATTAATTATTTGTCTGAGGTCAATCACTTTTTTCCTTGTTCTGTGCTGTATCTACAGGGGGCCAGAGACCCCCAGAAAATATATTTCCCAGAATTCCTTGCTAACTGACTTCCAGTTAGGTTTGGCTGATAAGAGGAGTTGATACGATATTAGAAGTTGACAGGAGAGGGAAAGTCTTGGGTTTTCCTCTCTACTGGGCATTTATTCCTCTTTGTTCTCTTTGTGGTGGTGTCTCTGAAGGTGGCTATGACACTTCTGGGGTCCCATAATTGGCTGTGATTTCCCTAACTCAGCTATAGCAGTCCATGCTAAAATGTCCCCTTCGGCAGTTCTAGCACTCTGGTAGGCACCCCAAGAAGTCAAAAACACACCCCCAATCTAGGCCACCTCACCTTACTCTTACAGTTCCTAAGTATAGCCCATAAATTCCCCCTTTTCCAATTCACTGTCAATTGGCCCCAGTCTAGTTCAAAAAGGACCCAGAGTATGGAACCAATGCTTTTACCACTTGTATAACTAATTTGTTCTATCAAATTCACCTTCCTTGAAATTTCTAGTGTGATTTCTGTTCCCCTGACTGATACATTTATCATTTTGATTAATGTTAAGTACACGGTCCAAAGAACACATATAATGGGAGATCTAATCTCTACTGGGGAATCAGAGAGAGTTTCCTTGAAGAATTAATGTTTAAACTAAGAAATAGAGTATGAATAGAAGTTAGCCAGGTAAAGGGAAGTCGGATGATCAAATATCACATTATTTAAGATATCAAAGGACTATTCTACAAAAGACACTTCCCTGTTATACAGTTGACATAGTTCCATGGTGTATTTCTTACTGTGTTACTGAACCTACAGCCAGCCTGCCAGGGTCTACTCAGAGGGCTAACACAAAGAGCTGTTTTGTTTTGTTCAGGACTACTTCTAAGATTGCAATTAGCAAAATACATTTCAAACATAGGAAAACAAGATATTACAAACCACAGAAATATTTATTTTCATGTGGGCTTCCCCATAATTCTACCCATCCTCAGCCATGAATCTCTAAAACAGTTTGGCCATGTAGAAATGGTCACATATATTTGTAGCCCTCTTTCTTGTGATTCTCTAGAATTTCTGCTTGGTTTCTCAAGGGTTTACTTTTTATGTTTCCAGAGTGTAGCTCACAAATCTGACATTTTCCATGTTAATGTTAATTAAGCCTCAATTTAAAGGGAAGAGAACCCAGGCTATGAAATCTAGGCAGGACTCCTAATGTCTCCTTATTTGTACCTGAAAAACAGATATTTAGGCCTCCGTTTCCTCATCTCCAAAATGAAGGTTTTGGACTAAAAAATCATTAACATACTTTGTCATATTCACATCCTATGACCAGGTAATTCTGTTACATACATGCATTTTAGACCACATGGAAGACAGCGTAAGTTGGACTCATTGGCACTCTATCTTCATCTCTGGCTTTGTGTGTAAACTTTATTTTGCAGTAGAAGTAGGGAAAACCAGTAGGCCATTCAATACTTATACTTCACAGTGCTCAGTCACGTCCAACTCTTTAAGAACTCATGGACTGTAGCCAGCCAGGCCCCTCTGTCCATGGGATTATCCCAGCAAGAGTACTGGAGTGCATTGCCGTTCCTCCAGGGGAATCTTCCCAACCCAAGGATCAAACCCACATCTCCTGTGGCTCCTACAGGCAGATTCTTTACCATTGAGCTGCCGGGGGAGCCCTATTTTGGAGTATCTTCAATTAAAATTGGTCAATTAGAAAGTAATTTGGGCACTTCCAATAGTAGCAAGAGTTCTGATATCGCACCTTAGGCCTCCATCATGTCTCAGATGATCTTTCCTATACTTTCTCATGTTCTATCTTTAAATTGTGTCCTTGGATCATATTCCCTAAAATGTCCTATCTCAGAACACCTTCCTTTCACATGTAGAAGATTCACAAGCATGTGAAAAGAACTAGGTTATCACTGTTTATATTTCTTAAGAAACTTTTCTTTTTCCTCTCTCTCCCTCTCACTGTTTCCCTCCCTCAGCTGTCTTTTCTCTCTCCATTCTCTTCTTTTTTCTGCCTTCACTTGCTTTTCCTATTTTCTTCCCATTACTCCTATTAACTTCCCTTATGACAGTTGGAAAGGTCCTAGATGTTCAGTTCAGAACATAAAAGCAAGTAAAATAGCATTACAAATTGAATTTTAATTTGACAGTATAGACACAATGCATGCTATATTCAGTGCATTTGGAATAACATAGTAAGGAAAGTATATGTCATAACTCAACTGTGTTAGTTATTATAAATAATATGTGATGACAAAATACACTTAGTAAGGAATGAACAGGGTTTAGGGGGAGAGAAACCAGGAAACGGATGGAGAAAATTAAAGATAAGTGTGGAGGTGGGGATAGATGACAGCTGCAAAAATAACTGAAAATACTTCCCCCCTGTTTTGGAAGATTTGTCTCTTCTCAACTTTCAGAACTCTTGCTTCCTCTCAGAAGCCTTACCTGAGCACCCCATATTGAATTATCTATTCTCTCCTTTTTCTCACTTGTATTCTAATATTATTACACACTTCAAATTCTATCACACAGAAAGGCATTTATTTATGTGCCTATCCATTGTCCTGCTTTCCACTAAACATGAGTTTCCTTGAGGACTCACTGTATAGTTTTCAACTTTAAATTCTTCATCTGACACATATGAGGTAGCTTGTTTCAAATTCTATGTCCCCTATTTACTATTCATGTAAACATACACTAGTTTTTAAGATTTTTCTGAGCCACAACCTCCTCTTTTAGAACATTAGGAAACTACTGTGTGTGTGTGTTACTGGCTCAGCCGTGTCCAACTCTTTGCAACCCCATGGACTGTAGTCCACCAGGCTCCTCTGTCCACTGGATTCTCCCGGCAAGAATACTGGAGTGGGTTGCCATTTCCTTCTCCAGAGGATTCTCCTGACCCAGGGACTGAACCCAGGACTCCTGAATTGCAGGCAGATTCTTTACCATCTGAGCTACAGGGAAGTCCCAAAGTCACTCAGTCGTGTCCCACTCTTTGTGACCCCATTAACTATACAGTCCATGGAATTCTCCAGGCCAGAATACTAAAGTGGGTAACCTTTCCCTCTTCCAGGGATCGAACCCAGGTCTCCCACATTGCAGGCAGATTCTTTTACCAGCTGAGCCACAAGGGAAGCCCAAGAATACTGGAGTGGGTAGCCTATCCCTTCTCCAGAAGATCTTCCCCACCCAGGAATCAAACTAGGGTCTCCTGTATTGCAAGCGCATTCTTTACCAACTGAGCTATCAGTGGAGCCCAGGAAACTACTACCTCAGGATTAAAATTACATAGCTAGGGTTGAGCTTTCCTTAAGCACCAGGGAATTAATCAAACTTTTAATTTTAAAAGCCTCAAACTTTTAATGACATTAAACTGAATTCTGTGAGAAGGAAAGCCTCTGAAGGTTGATGACAAAAGCAAATTGTCTAATGCCTGGTAGTTGGATTCCTGAGGTTTGGTGGGACAAGATGGTGGCAAGTTCTACAGTGCAGTAGACCTGCCTCCCCGACACGGCAGGTCTCCCACAGCGCCTGGAAATATCAGGGCACTGACGGCAAGGACCTTCGAATGGATCACTGCAGACTCCCAGAGTCTCACACTGTCTTCCCTGAACCATGTAAATCCAATAATAACCCAAAGAATGAAGAACGAACCACAAAATAACTAGATTTGGTGAGTGGGGAACTGAAATTTTATTTTACTTTGCACTATGAAGAAATATAATGACTCTTACTTTTTCATCATTTTCAAGCAGTTCCTATGATAAACCTGAGGTTTCTGATCAGTGTGAACTTGGCACTACAGTACAGAGAACCGTTAATTGTTTGGGGGAAGCTGAGTGGGAGGGGCTTTTTCCTAACTATTAATAGAAGCTTTGTGATTTCTACTCTGAGCTAGAGAAGATTACACTAATCTCACCAGCAGAAAATCTGGGTAGGATTTTAGTCAACAGCTGACATTTTAGAAATTATTTCCGAAGATTTTTGAAGCATATTCTCTGAAAGTTGCAATCTCTGTGTTAGGCCGCCCATAGCAGATCTCAGAAAGTCCTTACTACTCAAATACTTAAATTATTTCACCTTTCCATAACTGATGTCTTTCCATATACATTTAAAATCCTTTCTATGTTTTCCACACTCATATTTTTTTCTATTAATGAATGTGGCTCACACCCGTCACTATTTTCCCTCAATAATTTTTCTTGTCTCACAAGAGTCTTTTAAGAAATAGCAACAGTACCATTCAAATTTCACAGATTTAACTACAAATACTTTTTAAATGTTTTACAAAGTTATGAATGGGTAAAGGTAATAAGCAAACAGAAACTATTTCTGAAATTCAATCCTATATCTGTCACGTAAGCTTCTCTAATATAATTCTATTAAAAGATATTTCTGACTTGTTTCACAGCCTTTTGAGTATTTTTTAGTGATTATTTGTTTATGATCTCCTTCATTTTCAACAAGAAATATCAGCTAGAGAACTTAGCTTTAAATGAGCATTATGGACAAGAGAAGTCATATCTAAACTAAGTCAAACTACTTAGCGGAGTGAAAAATTATGCAAACCTCTGAAGTGTGTATTCCCTTTGCCTGTCGGCCTTATGTAATTTAAGCAACTGAATATATTTCTAGACAAATTTAACACATTCACATCTTAATTATGTTCTCAAAGCAATTTATTTTCTATTTCTAAAAAATTCCCTCCTAAGGTGAAAGAAACACTCAGGGAAATTTAAATGCTATCCAAAGGAGAAAAAAAATAAGTCTGAGTTATACAATATTTTATGAAGACCTGTGTTGGCTTAGCTTAAACAATAATGGATAAACAGCTATTTCTCCTTTATTTTATGATTATATACCACTATAAATATATAGTACTACTGCCATACTATAACAATGTAAAGTCTATCTTATAATATTCCACAAATCATCATTAATATTATGAGTTGAAGAGGGTCTTTGCTTAATTGTACTCGCTTTTATTATTTTTGATATTTTCTCATATTAAATATATGAAGTAACAAAAAGGTATAATCAAATGTTATTAAATTTTTGACTTTAAAAGATTATAAAATGTTGTGCTAATTTATTATATAATTTA
Organism: Dama dama; assembly: GCF_033118175.1. Classification (NCBI taxonomy): domain Eukaryota; kingdom Metazoa; phylum Chordata; class Mammalia; order Artiodactyla; family Cervidae; genus Dama; species Dama dama. Next base: position 49,929,682 of record NC_083698.1, on the reverse strand, counting down.
TCATTATGAATATGAACAATCTGTGTTTCAGAGCATATATATATATAATTCAAAGAACTTATTTATTTTAGTAGTTTTTATTTTTAAATAACTCATTTCTGTCCATTTAAGGGCTATCTGAACTAAGATTCAGTGTGATAAATGAAATGAGCACTTAAGTTACAGGTGTGTTTACTGCAATAAATAATGAGAAATAAATATCACACATTTAAATTAAGAAATTCAAATCTATTTAGCCTCATTTTAAGGAAATATAATTTCCAAAATTTCAAACTTATAATGTACATACATCTTTATCAAAAATGTACTCTGTAAAATAACTTTCTTGTGTGATGCTCTTTCTTTAAATTAGACAGATGATTGATAGATGATAGAAAGATTATATTCCTTACATTACAAATAATATTTATATGTTCAACCAGCTTTTTCTAAACATATGTATTGCATAAAATGAGATAAACAAACTCATGTCAATTCTCCATAAACTTTGACAAAATTTGAAGCCACTTTTGTATAGCCAAATGAGAAAACTATTTAGAAATCTCAAATATCATTTCTTCATCACTTCCTTTTCCTTTTATCAAATTCATCACTGAAACATTACAATCAAACGTTACCAATAATTTTTAAAATAGCACTAAAATATTATCTTTTCTAATTTATAGAGCAAAATATAATTTAAATGTTTTTAACACATGACTTTAAAATTAAGTTGAAATTTATAGTTATGTGCTTTTAAACCCCTAGATATATGTAATTGTATATTTTATAGTTCTAATTAAATCATTTAGAGGAAAAAATTACCTTTGTAATGTCTCAGGAACATAGTCTGTGACAGTCAGTCTCTCCATCTGCTTTCTATGTACTATAAGCATTGTCTTTCTGCTTACTCTCTCTTCTCTACTTGTTCTACTTCTATGGGAGGTCAAGCTATATAAACCACGATTTAGTTCCTCTTTTTGACATTACATTCATTTCTCATATTTCTGACTACAATTTTGAAGAGGATGAGTAAAATTTAACTGATCATGATTTGAATAATTTGCAATAGCAAAAAACAACGCAGTTCTTTTTCCCCCCTATCAAATATTTTCTCAACAATGCTCTACATACAAATAAAAGGTAGAAGTGATTAATATAAAAACTGAGAAGTAAGCACAAATTTCAATGTGTAATAAGAGGACAATATTGCCACTGTTAGGTGAAGTCTCCCAGGAAAAGATAAATTATTCCTCTGTCATCATTATCCAGCTTTGTTTCTCTGTATTTTACAAATTTTCAACCAAAAAGGTCAACAAATAAGCCCAAGTTGGAAACACTGAGCTTGCTTCAAAGATTTGTAAGGAAAGTGAGTAATCTTCCCAGACAAAAAAAAAAAAAAAAAGTAACTTACACATATCTGTGTATCTGTGTCTGTGTGTGTATTTGGCAATGGATGAGTGTGGTAATCATTACCAATGCTCACCATTTTCACCCATATTCCATTCTCTTATAGTTCTGACACTTGAAGTTAGAAGTGGCCATGGGACTAACTTTGGCACAGAGAAGTAAAAGAGATTTGTATATGTTTCAAACATATACTTGCTGGTAATTGGCTCTATATCCCTCCTTTCTGGCTGCCTTGGTGGTTGTGGAAGCAAGTGTCCAGTTTCCATCAACCCAGGGCCCCAAATGACTCTGGTGGACAAAATCCTCCTATAACCTACATTGAGCTCATAGCCCAAATGAAAAATAACTATTTTATTAACTACTGAGATTTGGAGGTTAAGTGTCTAATCTAGTCAATTCTAACTAGTTCAGGGGATGAAATTATAAGTACTCTATTTTCAAAAGTGTGTACCTTTAACTACCCATGCTAGAAGAACAAGCCTCTGCACTCTTCTGTGAACTACTTTCTCTCTACAATGAATGTGCAGAATAGTGGTATGAAAAGAGGACAATGCTGGGGATCTGCACAGTTGTCCAAAGCAATGCAAACTAATCAGCAGCAAAGCTTGGACTTCTCACTAACTTGTTGCACTACTTTGGGCAAGTCATTTAAGCACTCTAACCTTAAGTTTCCCATTTGTAAAGTGAGTACAATAATAGCTTCTCTGTTTATACAACAAAGTTGAGTAACAATGTACAAATTTCATGTGCTGCCCTTAGAGGATAGAAATGCACTCTATTCTTCTCTAAATCACCAATCACCTAGTATTTTATACCACAATGGATACTAAATAAATATTAATAATTAAGGCAAAGGCAAATTCTATTTCAATAGTTTTTTAAGCCTTTAATCAATGTCTAACACTGGTTTATGGACTGAGAACAACTCTTTCAGGAAATACTTTTCACTAGCAAAGTATTTAATTATTTTAATGTGTTAAAGACTTAACACATAATAACTTACCACATGACAGGTATTGTTCTATGCAATGTGTATGCTAAGTCGCTTCGGTCTTGTCTGACTCGTCACAGCCCCATAGACTGTAACCCACCAGGCTCCTCTGTCCATAGGATTCTCCAGGCAAGAATACTAGAGAGGCTTGCCTCTTCCTTCTCCAGGGGATCTTCCCGACCTGGGACTCGAACCTGAGTCTTTACGTCTCCTGCATTGGCAGGCAGGGTCTTTACCACTACCACCACCTGGGAAGATCCCTCTATGCACTGGAGGAGTGGATAATTATGCCATTTAGGCAAATTCTCTGATGTGATGGAGGAAAACAGACAGTGACAAGCAGAGGCTATAAGCAGAAAAAGGAGGAGGCAAGGGAGAGTTTGATAAGTAGTCAGAAAAGACCTCACTATTAAGCTGACATTTAAGCAAGAGTATTCAAAGAAGAAATGTAAACCGTGTGAATACTTGAGGAAACAGCGTTCCAGGCAGTGGGTGCAGCATGTGCAAGAGCCATGAGGCGAGGAGTTCTTAGCGTGTTTGAAGACCAGCGTGAAAGCCACTTAGGCTGAGATACCTTGAGAAAAGGATGAGATCAAACATGTAGAGAAGGAACCAAATCTCCTATAAGCTATGATGAAGGCAGTGAGTTCTTTCTGAATGACATAGAAAGCATTAGAAAGTTTTAAGGGGAGGAGAACATTTTTTTCTTCTTCTTTTTTTTAGGAGAGGAGAACATGATTTGGCTTACATGTTCAAAGGATCATCAAGGCTGCTTTGTGGAGAACGAATTGTAGGAGGCCAACTATGGAAGCAGGAAAATAAGTTGGTTATTGAAATAGTCCAAGTGAGACAATTGGTTCCAAGCACTGATATTTGGACAGATATATATACATATATGTCTGTGTGTGTATTTATATTAATATAAACTCATATAGAGTTAGTTGCTCAGTTGTATCCAGCTCTTTGCAACCCCATGGACAGTAGCCCAACAGGCTCCTCTTTCCATGAGATTTTTTCCAGGCAAGAATACTGGAGTAAACATATTTATATAACATATATGGATCATATTTCCTTTCTGCAGCTATTTTCGGAGCTATGTTGCTATGGCAAGAGTAAAACTAGAGAGCCAAGGAAAGTGCTGCATATGCAGGGGTATATGTATGTCAGGAATAGCCTCCTGATAATGGTGAAGGAAGAAAGGAGGGCTTTACCTTAAGAGATGCACAAGAGATTTATATATCAAAACAATATGATATTAGCACAAAAACAAAAAAATATAAATCAATGGAACAGGATAGAAAGTCCTGAGATAAATCCATGTACCTTTGGTGACCTAATCTATAACAAAGGAAGCAAGAATATACAGTGGAGTCTTTTCTATAATTAGTGCTGGGAAAACTGAACAGTTATACGTAAACGAATGAAATTAGAATACTCCCTAACACCATACACAAAAATAAACTCCAAATGGATTAAATAGTTAAATATAAGGATAAATTCTATAAAACTCTTAGGGGAAAACATAAGCAGAATACTCTTAGACATAAATCACAGCAAGATCTTTTTCAATCCACCTCCTAGAGTAATGAAAATAAAAACAAAAGTAAACAAATGAGGCCTAATTAAACTTAAAAGCTTTTGCACAGCAAAGGAAACCATAAAGAAAACAAAAAGATAACCCACAGAATGGGAGAAAATATTTCCAAACAAAGCAACCAACAAGGGATTAATCTCCAAAATATACAAATAGCTCATGCATTCGTGAGTGTTAAGTCACTTCAGTCATGTCCAGCTCTTTGTGACTCTATGGACTGTAGCCTGCCAGGCTCCTCTGTCCATGGGATTTTCCAATCAGGCATACTGGAGTGGGTTGCCATGCCCTCCTCCAGGGGATCTTCCTGACCCAATGATCATTCTGCCGTCTCTTACATCTCCTGCATTGGCAGGCAGGTTCTTTACCACTAGCACCACATGGGAAGCAGCTCTTGCAGCTCAATTTATAAAAGGAAAAAATTAAAAAATGAGAAGAAGACCTAAATAGACTTTTCTCCAAAGAAGACATACAGATGACCAATAAGACATGAAAAGATGCTCAACATCACTAATTATTAGAGAAATGCAAATCAAAACTATAACAGGTATACCTCACACCTGTCAGAGTGGGCATCATTAAAAACTCTACAAATAACAAATCAAATGCTAGAGAGGGTGTAGAGAAAAGGGAACCCTCCTATACTGTTACTGAGAATGTAAATTGGTGTTGCCACTATGCCAAACAATATGGAGGTTCCTCAACAAATACTAAAAATAGAGCCACCATGTGATTTAGCAATCCCACTCCTGGGCATATATCCAGAGAAAATCATAATTCAAAGAGATGCATGTACCTCAATGTTCATTACAGCACTATTTACAATAGCCATGACATGGAATCAACCTAAATGACCATCAAAAGAGGCATGGATAAAGAAGATGTGGTACATACATACAATGGAATATTACTAGGCCATAAAAATAATAAAAGAATGCCATCTGCAGTGACATGGATGGATTTAGAAATGGCCATACTGAGTGAAGTCAGTCAGAGAAAGATAAACATCATATGATATTGCTTATATATGGAATCTAAAAAAGGGTACAAGTGAACTTATCTACAAAGCAGAAATAGAGTTACATATGAAGAAAACAAACTTACGGTTACCAGGGATTAAGTAGGAGGGGTAGGAAAGGATAAACTGGGAGATTGGGATTGACATTTACACCCTGCCATATATAAAATGAATAACTAATAAAGACCTACTGTGTAACACAGAAAACTCTGCTCAATACCCTGTAATGAGCTGTGTGGGAAAAGAATATTTTTAAAAGTGTGGATATATGTATATGTATTTGATTCACTTTGCTGTATACCTGAAACTAACACAATACGGTAAATCAACTGCGCTCCAATAAAATTTTTTAAAAAGAAAGAGATGCACAAGAACAGAGTCTGTAGAAGAAGAAAGAGAAGTAGGGGTAGAGGAGAAATTTTATTTGTTCCAGTTCAGTTCAGTTCAGTCGCTGTCATGTCCAACTCTTTGTGACCCCATGGACTGCAGCACGCCAGGCCTCCCTGTCAGTCATCAACTCCCAGAGTTTACTCAAACTCATGTCCATCGAGTCGGTGATGCCATCCAACCATCTCATCCTCTGTCGTCCCCTTCTCCTCCTGCCCTCAATCTTTCCCAGCATCAGGGTCTTTTCAAATGAGTCAGCTCTTTGCATCAGGTGGCCAAAGTATTGGAGTTTCAGCTTCAACACCAGTCCTTCCAATGAATATCCACGACTGATTTCCTTTCAGATGGACTGGTTTATTTGCTAAAGTCTGCTTATTTTCAAAAAGGGACCTTCAGTGGGAAGATTGGGAATCAAAACAATCCAAATAGTGAGAAGAACATGGAGGCAACACACGTGGCTTTAAAAAAATCACCTGTGATCCACATATATGTATGGCTAAGTCTCTTTGTTGTTCACCTGAAACTATCACAACATTGTTTGTTAATTGGCTATACTCCAATACAAAATAAATTAAAATAAAATGACCTGTGGACCTATTACTAGTGACATGAGAAGAGTTATTTAGAACAGCTAGCAAGAGGCAGTGTAGGCTTATGAAGTATAACAGATACATCAGCCTGAAGTCCAAGATGAGCCTCTAAATCAATTTTATGCAACACGATATTAACAGGTGGGAAAAACAAACCATGAGATATCATAGTATTACTGTGACACATCATTTTGCAAAATATTCAATAGTCGTTGGTTTCTATTATTGCAAGAACATTTCCCTTTGTTACATATAGTCAGCAGAATTATTACCAGTGTCTGAACTTACAATCTCAAACTCTCTGTAGAAGGCAATTTCGTAAACTTCAGGGAAATCTGATCCAATAGAAAGGTGACCCCATTAAAATATTGCCCAAGGTTCAATCCCAGAGAAGCCAGACTGGTTTCTCAGGCATTCTCAGGCATTTCTCCCACATTCTCAGGCAGTTCCAAGGGACAATTACAATGTCAGTTGCTCAATTTGGTTGGTAGTCGTGCCCCATGTAAGGAAGAAGAGAGAGGCATAATCTGAGTGGAGTATGCCAAAGAAGCCATAGGGCAGTCTGGAAGTAAAGAGGAAAAGTTTACTTGACTTAAAGTTAACTTAAAGTCGAGGCAGCCAAGAGGCTGGAGAATAGCTACGGAGAACTTCTGAGACTATTAATTTTTGCACAGTTCAGCACTATAAATTCACGCTGCTCATTATGAATCTCTAGAATTTTTAAAGAATTCGGATGTTTCTAAGTACCACTATTCACTGTCAGGAGTGTACATTCAGTGTGGTAAAGACTCTGCTACAATGTTAATCTAGAAATCGCCTACTTTTTCTCTAGTACAGTGCTATGCTCCTCTGGTGGGTTGAATTATGAGCGCACAGTTTAAGCTTTTGCAACGGAGACCTAAAATACAGGCGGTTTACTTTGTGCTCATGTAATCATACCAAGATAAGAAGTCTCAGGACTGGTATGAATGATCTGCCATTCTTAACCGGGGGCTTCCATCTCCTGGCCAATGTGCCTGTCCCATTTCTATCATCATCTAGTGGCAAGCATCACTTTCTCTCCTATCCCTTTGGTCAGAACTAAATCTGTAATGGAAACTTGGAAAACTAAGACCTAGAACAGCCATGCTCCCTACTAAACTTCAGAATTTCTTTTAATAAAGAAGGAAAGAATGCCTCCTGGTGACATCTAAAAAACTCTGCCATAGAGAACTTGATAAAGTATTACAATGTGAGACATGAAAGGAAAAGATTTATGGAGTTTCCCCCCATTTTATAGATGAAGAAATTGAAATATAGTTCTATGACATCTTTCAACCTATTCAGAAAAATCTGGAAAATCAGTAAGTGACTCTCCTTGCTATCATTCACTATAAAATCACAAGTACTTGTTTTCCTTAAGTATTTATATCCTTTGTAATTACACAAAATATTGCTGAAAATAGTTTTATTCTTTCATAAAGTACTATAAAAATTATTTGTGGCCCAAGAGTTTGAAGACTAAGAATTACAGAATATGCTATGTAAAATGTGGCAACAGTTGAGCTCTCTATTTCTTCTACTAATAAGGAGACACATTTTAATAAATACCTTCAGCTCATATCCTCAAAGGAAAACCCCTTCAACTGAGAAAGATGTAGATCTTACTCAAAATTGTTGCTACTATTAACAAACAAATGCTTATAATTCCCCAGCTAGAGATTATTTAAAAATCTTGAATCCTATTTAAGATTAAATATACAAAAAAAAAGAGTTACATAAACTAATTATAAATTTTGGTGCAATTCATAATATTATTAATACTGTACCATAATTGCCTAGGGTGATAGTAGGCATTTTATACATATTAACTGTGACTTACTCATTCAATGACCCTAAATTGTCTTGTGACTACATGGTGCATTTGATACAGAATTTTTCTTCTAGATCCCCTAAGAACATTAGCCAGAATGTCCATCGTATTATATACACTAACCTCTTCAGCCTGTAAGTGCAATTAATTCTTTTACTTTTTTTATGATCAATGCAATTCTGATTTGGAAGTTTGGTTCAATTACAGCAATCAGAGAATTCATCTTACCTGTGGAAATAAAACAAATAAAGCAAGAAAATACCCTGGAAACCACACTTTCTTTGGGAAGTTGGTCTATTTTCATAAAGCAAAATGTCCAGTAGAGTTTACTCTTTCTTTCCCTTTTCTTTAACTATTAAGACATGGGCATTTGGTATTCTTCACTTCTCTATTCTTGTTAACATAGTTCCTCTTTATTCTCCTTGGGTTATAATAAAACTAATAACTGTCTTGTTTCTTGTTAAAAAAGTCCCTAACGGTGGTGAGACAGACATTGGAATTAAACTGCTGACTCACTCTCACATGACTGCACTGTGAAGTCCTAGAACTTAGGGGATCTAGAAGAAAATTCTGTATCAAATGTACCAAGTAGTCACAAGAAGGAAGCAAATTCAGAATTGAATAGACTATGGCTAGATGGAACTTCCACAGGTGACACAGTAAGACTAAACTTTTAATTATAAAATCTAAGGTTCAGTTGTACCTTCTGTGGAATGAGTGAGCAACTTGTCACAGGTCATTTGCAGGAAGATGGGTTTCCCCAATGGCTTAGTAGGTAAAGAATCCACCTGCAATGCAGGAGACTCAGGAGATGTGTATTCAATCCCTAGATTGGGAAGATCTCCTGGAGGAGGAAACAGCAAGCCACTCCAGTATTCTTGACTGAAAAATCCCATGGACAGAGGAGTCTGGCAGGCTACAGTCCACAGGATCACAAAGAGTCTAATGTGACTGAGCACACACACACACACACACACACACACACACACACACACACACACACAGAGGAAGGAAAGTGCCCATGAAATCTATACTGCCTTAAAAGGCTAAAGAATACTGTTGAGTAGGAAAGTAGGAATACACCAACTATACATTTGCCTAAATGCAATAAGAGGAAAAACTGGCTTCTATGAAGGCAAGGTATAAATCAATGTCACTAAGCTGTTGGCCATCTCTTCTGCTATCCTCATGATCAATAATTAGCTGATCAATGGCTGACTGAAAACTACTGAATTCACTCTGAAGTACAGGCACTAGTGGAATGCAGCAGATTCCTCATAAGTCAAATGTTTAATCAGCTGTAGAAAAGTTTAAGGCATGCTCTTCTGACTCTCACCCATTCGCCCCACCCCAGATCATCCTCTGCCCTGCTTTGCTCTGCTCTGTGCCTAGGAGCAGAGTCTGAATTACTGTTGAGCTAATAAAGCTTCTGCTTCAGGGCCCCTTCCAAGCATTGTGCCTAAGAAGACTTTGAATTATTTTTCCTGTATAGTACTTCCTAACTGTATAAAGTTCATTGCCGCATGACCTGTATCCAACCTTGCCCAGGAGGCTAAATCCTTAAGACTGTCAACTGATACTATAGGTGGAAGAGTGGTTCCTCCTAAGATGTCCACATTGTTACCCCTACATTTTGAATATGTTTCCTCACAGAGCAAAAGATGTCAGAGTGATGCTATATGGGGACTCAGTCTGCCATAGCTGACTTTAAAGAAGGAAGATTGAGCTAAAGAATGTGGATGACATCTAGATGCTGGAAAAGCCAAGGAAATGGATTCTCCACTAGAGGAACAAGCCCTTCTGATACCTTGATTTTAACCCAGTGCGACCTCTGTATGACTTCTAACCTCTAGAATTATAAGATTATAAATTTGAATTGGTTTAAGCCATGAAGTTTGTAGTCATTTTTACAGCAGTAACAGGAAGCATAACCCTGGCTTCTGGTTGGATGTGGCTACTGGGAATCATCCAAAGGAGAGTGCAGACTGAAAGGAGAAAATGTTTTTTCCCTGTTCTACGTTGCTGTTGTTATTTAGTCGCTAAGTCGTGTCTGACTCTGCGACCCGTGAACTGCAGCATGCCAGGCTTCCCTGTCCTTCACTATCTCCTGGAGTTTCATGTCCATTGAGTCAGTGACTGAGCCAGTGATTGAGTCCACTGAGCCTGTTCTATAGCTGCTCTGAAACCAGTGTCATGGCAGGGCACTCATATCTCTACAGCTCATATCTCTAGAGTTACTGCCATGGTCCCCTGCTTCACTGGTCCAGCTCGGTAGGATCCTGGGGCACAATTCCTCTCCTTGCCCCTTTAACCTCAGGGTTAGTAAGAACTTCTTACTCTTGCCTGTTTCCTTAGTCCACGCACAATTTCATAAATGAACCTATAGTGTTGAATAGTATTGCTCAAAAATTCATGTCTACCCAGAACCTGAGAATGTAATTTTATTTGGTCATAGGGTTTTCGTAGATGTAGTTAAAGATCGGTGACTTTAATTAAGTCCAACGACTGATATCCTTTTCTAAAGAGGAAAGGATGCAAAAAAAAAAAAATACACAAAGAAAGCTATGTGAAGATGCCTTTTGAAGCCAATGAATGCCAAGGATTGCTGGCAGACACTAGAAGTTAGAAGAGAAGCATGGACATTTTCTTCTTCCTTTTAGAGGCTCTGCTGCTGCTGCTGCTAAGTCGCTTCAGTCGTGTCTGACTCTGTGCGACCCCATAGACGGCAGCCCACCAGGCTCCCCCGTCCCTGGGATTCTCCAGGCAAGAACACTGGGGTGGGTTGCCATTTCCTTCTCCAATGCATGAAAGTGAAAAGTGAAAGTGAAGTCGCTTAGTCCTGTCCGACTCTTAGCGACCCCATGGACTACAGACTACCAGGCTCCTCTGTCCATGGGATTTTCCAGGCAAGAGTACTGATATGGGGTGCCATTGCCTTCTCCGTTAGAGGATAAGCAACTAAATCTCCCAACACATTGATTTTTGACTTCTGACCTCCTTAACTTTTGTTTTAAGCCACTGAGTTTATGCTAAGTTGCTTTGGCAACTCCAGGAGACTAATATAACACCTTTATTAAAGTCTATTGAACCATCTGAGTTAGCTTCTGCTTTCTGCCAGGATCCTGGCTGACAAGAGATCTATGCTTATGACACTTGTGAAAGACAGGAAGATGGGAAGAATGTTAAAATCCTAGGCCACAAAGTCAAAATTAAAAATTATCTCACAGTTTAATGTAAGGGGCCATAACTGAAAATTATAAATTGTAACAGCCTTACATTTAGGCTGAAAAAAATCATCTGATGTTATTACCCATGTAAACTTAGCAAATCACTTAGTATTTCTTATTCTAAATATCACCATGTTTAAAGTGGAGTTAATACAACTTGTTTTTCCTGTCTAATGCTGTTCTAAGAGTAAGAGGAAACAGTAGAATATAAGGAAACGATAGCAGCCTTCAGATCTAGACGTGACTTTGTCACCAACAGGTTGTGTAATCTTATTTCAATTAATTAACCTCTGTGATCTCTAATTACCTCATCTCTAAAATGAGGAACTTGGACTAGATAATATACAAGTGGATCATTTTGTGATAACATACTATAGTTTGTTTGATTTGAGACAAGGAAGACATCTAAAAACAGCCCTTCTCATGAAAAAGACCAAGGGGATTTTTGGTAGTTGATCACAAGCTCAGAAGTAACCAGTTAAGTCATGTGGGTGCTAAAAATTAATTAATTAAAAAGAAAGAGAAGTAAAACAATATAGACTTAGTCTGTATTAGAAATACCTATCTAAAGGGAGACAAGAATTCTACTGAACTGTGTTATGTGGTCAGTTAAAAACATTAAATTTGTAAAGGAATATTAACAATAAAAATTATAAACAAGGCAGGGTTATCAGAATGTTTCAGCACATGGAAAACGTTATATGTATATATAGGGGAAGAAAATGGCAACCCACTCAGTATTCTTGCCTAGAAAATTCCATGGACCGAGGAGCCTGGAGAGCTACAGTTCAAGGGATCGCAAATAGCTGGACACAACTGAGTGACTGAGTATACATAATACATATGTTGATTTAATTAGCAAAGAATATATATCCTGGAAAATGGAAGGTTTAAGATGGTAATAAACAGGGAAAACTAAAAGGTTAGAGAATCAAAGTGGAGCAAAGGTAATTTTAGAAGCACAACCAGGGAAAGAGCAATAATAATTAAAGCTATTAATATCAAACAGTGGAGTGGCAATGTTTGAAGACAGGACGATTCAAACCTAACGACAGTTAACATTCTAGGGTTCTAATCAACCTATCAATGGTTTGTTAATGCTGGATTGTACCAACTCATAAGAGATAATTGCTAGGAACTCTTCCAAACTCCACTGACGTCATTTCAGTATGCTGAAACTGGCCTTCATGGGAGTATTTTCACCACAAAAATCAGCAAACACTGAAAATAAGAGTCTCTGTTTTTCCCCAAGACCTGGTAGCTAAGCATTTACCATGACACTACTAGGTATTATAGAATTCCAGCATCGAACAGTTCAACATTCTCAATTTTACTCCCAATCCTATCAGCCTAAGATTCTATTTGACTTGACTTAGTGGAGGGAAAAATTAAGAGAGATGACGCTAAGTAAAGTTAAAGTGGCTTCAGGGTCTTCCCTGGAGGTCCAGTGGTTAAGACCCTGCACTCTCAACACAGGTGACATGGATTTGATCCCTGGTTGGGAAACTTATCCCTCATGCTACACCACATGGCCAAAATAAATAAATAAAATGCCTTCAAAGTGGGACCTCTGCACCCAGTTTCCTGATTCTACACACTCATATTCTTCCTCATATTATTCTGTTGATAATGACTTTTCCATGTACTTTGGCTATTTCCTCCCCACCAGTTTTCTTTACCATCTTTCTTATCAAGATCTGACAGGGACCCATAACAAAGACCTTCAAATAGGTGAAGGGTTGTTGTGCAGAAAAGAGATAAAGCTTATCATTATTATTATTATATAATTTGTCAGCAGAGGTATTATGGTGTGATTTAAACAACAACAACATCAACAATTGTGTACAGATTAACACCATTCATTAGTTGGCATTGACCATCTACATATATGACAGAAGTTACTGAATATCCCCTGGATTCTGTCTCTCATCTCTGAAGAAGGACTTACAACTTCTAAATCAAAGATTTTGAAAGTTCTATATGACATAATGAAACAAAAATATTTTGTCAAGTACTGTGCCTTCACTGGTGGCTCAGATGGCGATGAATCTGACTGTAATGCAGGAGACCCAGGTTTGATCTCTAGGTCGAGAAGATCCCCTGGAGAAGGGAGTGGCAACTCACTTCCAGTATTCTTGCCTGGAAAATCCCATGGACACAGGAGCCTGGCAGGCTACAGTCTATGCAGCTGCAAAGAGTTGGACACAACTGAGTGACTAACACACACACACATGCGAATAAAAATTATTATTGTTAATATACTATCACTAAATTTTACCTGCAACCCAACTTAAAATTGTATTTATTCTATGATTTTAACAGGAGTAAGAACTGGCTGCACATCCAATCTCCTTTATCCCCCATCCACATCGTGTATCTGAATGTGATTCAAAAGCAAAACAATGCAGTCCAGGCCTTGCCATTTCCCACATAACAGCAGCAGTGACCACTGCGAACAATCTTTTGTGATTTTGTTCATCTCTTCAGTAGAATAGTAGGGACTTATAACCAGGGCCTTGCTGATGTGGAGCATCTCCTTTCTCAGTATGCTCTAAGAAATAAAATTTTTGAAAGTAAAAGCATTTTTAAATACTTCACATTGTATTTTCCTTTGTATTATCTCTCTTTAAAAGTCATTCCTTCTACCACTAAGGCTAAGGCATAGGGCTCAACAGCCTAGAAAAAGAACGTGGTAAAAGCCTAGAACAAAGAGGTCAATTTTTTCTCTTTAAAGTTCAAAGTTTCGATTCTTGAGTCCACAGCAAGAGAATACTCTTGAGAGTCAGGCTTTGTTGAGAGAGTAAAGAATGTTCTAAAATCCAAAGTCTGCCTTTGCATGTGAAGCTTGGAGGTCTGAATATATAATATTTTATAAGGTATAAGTAGAGAAGATACAGGATATTGCATCATATCCTAGAGCTTGTGTCTACCTACCAGTTTCAAATGAACAATTAGGAAGGAGAATGTTGGGGGGTGAGGATAGGAGGTAAGATGAGAAATGCAGGGAGTAAGGAGAGAAATTCACATTAGGACAGTCCAGGAAGTTGCAAGGACTCTGAAAAGAGCCTTAACCCACTGGTTTACAGAAATTCTGATAGAAATTCCCAATAAGCTGAGAACGAGAGCAACTGAGCCGGTGCTCCAGTTTACACTGCACGGAACCCTGCAGAGCAAGGCCAGGGGAAGGTGGTTTAGGTACCCGGGGCTGGACATTCTTGCATTGTCCCCTTACCTCCGGGGTAACAGAGAAATGATTCGGGGACTTCCCTGGTGGTTAAGACTCCACGCTTCCACTGCAGCATGGTCGGTCACATGCTGTGCGACATAGTCAAAAAATTTTTTTTAATTTTTAAAAATTTTATATTTATAAACCCAGGTTCGATCCCCGAGTCAGAAAGATCCTCTGGAGAAGGGAATGGCAATCTACTCCAGTACTCTTGCCTAGAGAATTCCATGGATAGAGGAGTCCTTGGGGTCACAAAGAGTCAGACACGACTGAGTGACTACATTTCACTTTCACTTTCATATATATATACATACATACATACATACATACATATATGTGTGTGATTCAGAAGTTCCCATGAGGGGTGAAAAGATAAAGTGAACTTACCTGGGGGGTCTGGATGAATAGGAAGTTTTCTTATGCCACAGAGCTTTGAAACCAAATTCCCATGTAATGGAGTAAATTGGAGTCATAGCTGGATCTTTGGGGACAACATAGTGGGAAAGAGTTGTAGCAAAATTAGCCACCCCAAAATGTCTCTTTGGCATGCTGATTACTTTGAGATGCAAACAACCAAGGCCCAGAGACTCGGGAAGAAACTCTGACCTTCCCCCTAACTGCCTAAAGAATGTAGATGGGAACCTGTTCCAGAAAGGGAGCTGTCACCATAGAAAACTATAATGTGAATTAGGTGTGTAGATGGGAAGGAACCTAGCTAAGTCTGTTTGTTAAAATTTTTCTGTGTCTCTGCATGGCCTAGCAAACATCTATTAACCAAATATTCATTTTTCCATGTCCATGTCAAATGCCTTCTTCCCCTTTGAAGTCCAAAGCCACTCTCCTCAACATCCTCGTTTGTCTTTAGCTGAAGGTGGTATTTAAGATGAGAATTTCAGCCTGTTTGGTGAGTTAGATTTTCTGGGTCTCTCTTATGTATACTGGTTATTAAACTTGTGTGTGATTTGTTTCTGTTAATGTACCTCATGTCAGTTTAATTCTTAGAACAGCCAGAAGAACTTTGAAGAGTGGAGGAAAATTTCTTCCTCCCCACAGAGTCAGAGCAGGATTTGGTCAGATGGCAGAGGTAATCAAGTTTACCTGGAGCAATTTCACACCATATCAATGCTAAGAGAAGAGAACACAAGTTATACCATCTGCGGACACATTAGAAGAGGCAGCTGTGGACACAGAGTGCCCCATGAAGGTGCTACAAACCGTTAAGTTATCTAGCGATGTGTCAACAATAGACGAATGTGATTTAAATTATGAGAGTGAAATTTAATGCCCAAAGAACCCAAGTCAAGGTCCATGAGAGCCACAGATAGAGACAAAGGGGAAAGCAAATGTTCCTCCTTGGTTCTGACGTAAGTTTTGTAAAACAAAGTAGAAAAGAACATATGAAAGACTGGGCTTAATAAAAGAAACATTAAATTTAAGAAAAAGAGGCCAATTTAAAACAGACGAGCATGAGCTATTTAATTTATTTTGGTGCCCGTTCCCCAAATTTCTCAATAACAAAAATAGGGGCTTGTAAGCAAGGTGATATAAAAATAAAGAAAATAAAGGTTACTTTTTCCTGTATATCTGGCTAGCAAAGCGTATATTTTAACTTCCCATAACCACTCCTAGTCACTTACTTTGAGGAACGATACTTTGGGTTAGAAGTCAGCTAATAAAGAGACCAGAAAACCCATTGTTCTTGTTGTGAGAGGATTAAAAAAGGAAACTCTAATTGAAGGGCCTGCATTCATTTTCTCTTATGACTGAAGCCAGTCTCCCTGGAATCTGGGCAGTGATAAATGTCAATATCCATCAGACTAAAGCCCTGAGAATCAGACCCAGGTGGATCCAGGGGATGAAGGACCTTCCTGTGGAAAGCAGTGGTTTTGCCAAGGAAAGAGAGCACAGTTTTGAATGGAGAGTGTCAAGGAAGGAGGGTGTGAAGCTAGAAGAGAGACACAACCGGCCAGTCATCTTTAGAAGGTGGAGCAGAAGTCATCCATAAAACCTCATCCCTGTGAAGCCCTAAGTATTTAGATTCCTTAATATGTGGGATTCAAGAAAAACTTCAAGTTAACTAAGACTTTAGCCTTGGTTCTCTCAGCCTTGTAACTCCTTTATAAAATTGCCTTTATCCTAAAAATGTCATATACTCTTAGAAAATTGGATGTGATAGTTTTGTGAAGGATGAATAAATAGGATGGCCAAGAGGTTCCATGGATCGAATGGAAAAAGAGTGTTAATATATTGAGGCAAATATACCTCAGAATCCAAAAGTGGAAATAGAAATACTAGAGCCCAGTAGCAAATCCCTGGGATTTGAAAAATACTCCAGAAGGACATGTAGATGAGAGATTTTGCAGTCACATCTTCGAGCAGCCCTCACAGGTTACTGAAGGGGCCTAGTGAACAGCAAGTTCCAAGGCTCTGTGTCACCAGATGACTAATATGGGTTTATGTCATGAGTGGAATTATAGATGACTTTGCTTTCCTTCCTTTATTTTCTAGAGTTTACACACACATAAATACTGTTTCTCCAACATATAGAATGTACCAGTCATTCTTCATCACTGAGAAAAAAAGGCAAAAATCAATCCTTGCCTGTATTTTAAATAAATACAATATAACATTAGGTTATAAATAGAAAAATAGCCACTTTGAATATTTTCAAGCTCAGCAAGCAGATCTCTCTCCCGCTCTCTTACTCTTTCCTGGTTATTTCCTGTGTCCTTTCACATTATGACTAGTTCTTCATTTCACTCATAGGTTACCTGAATTGCTTAAAGTTCATTGAGCAAAAAAGATCAGTATTCATAAACAATCTATTGTATCCTTAAGCCTTTAGTAAATTAACTCAAACAGAATTATAGAAAATGAATCATGATGCTTAGATTAAAACTTCAAACTAATTTTCACATTCTACTATACCCACTAACTACACCACCACCACATACTCACACATGCGCAATAATGTTAAAATTAATATAAATTTTTAAAACTTCTTTGCAGTTCAAGTATATTTGTTAAAATAATTATTAGTTTTATATGAATGTCCCATGAGGTAAAAGGGAAATTGTCTCTTACAGGATAATGAAAAATATTCCACTTATTCCATTAGGTGGCAGCAAAACACTTCCAAATCCTTTGTCTTGAACTGTCTTGACAGGTTATACTATGCAGAGAAATAAAAATGTTCAATTGTTACCTCTCAGTGGAAGGGGCTCCATAACCACCAAGATTCATAGTGTATTGAATTTAAAGGCTTGATTGTCAGAGTAAATTATCCTTCAAATTAAAAAAAATCAGATTTCCTTTGTTTTTTATCCAATCCAAAGAATTTGTTAATTATATATGCCAATAATAATCTACGAGTTTTCTATTTTTATGAAGTTGACTCCAGCAGGTAGAAATAAACATGAAATCAAGAAATACCAGTAATATAAAAAATACTAGGCTGTAATCTTCATCTCCTTTATTACCAGTCCTGTGTCATCTGAGTGACACAACTCTTTCTAAAAAGTTACCTCTTAACTAGAAACTCAAGTTTGAAAATTATTATAACACACATTGTCAAAACTGCTTGTCTAAGATTTCCTGAATGAAACAAAGATATCCACTTCCTTCATCCCCAAATTCACTTGTTCTGTAGGGCCCACGTCCATCCCTGAAGTTCTGGTATGGATTGCTGTTCTTGCCCCTGCCTCCATTAATATCTTGGGGTAGCACAGAAAAAGGTCCAAATAGGGACAGAAACATACCAAGTACAAAGACTAAAATTATGTATAGAGTTGAAAGCTTAACTCTTTACAGGTTTACCAAACTGCTTTCCAAAGTTTTTACTATTACACATCAGTGAGAAATATGTGAGGGTTCAGGTCATTCTACATTCTCATCAACACTTAGTATTAATATTGGCAGTAATTTTCATTGTACCAATTCTAATGTGTATAAAGTGGTTTCTATGTAGAAACCTTCCAGAGGTTTCTATTTTTAAGGCTCCCATTAGTTCTCCACACAACTTTGTTAAGAACGTCTACATAAGTGAGCTGGGGCATGGTGGTTGTACCACTTATGTATAATAAATATACTGATGTAGCTTTATCTCCCTAGCCCTCGGGGTCTCCAGGGCCAGGATAGCCAGATCACCCAGGCTGCTTTCTTCCAGATCAATGGGTCTCATCTACTTACCTCAAACTGCCATACAAACTGCATTTTCAGTGTATGTCACATGAAACAGACTGGGAAACTTTTTAAAACATATACTTAAGCTTCTACTTCTCCTCCTGTTGTGTCAGTTTCAGTCAGAATCTTTTGACACCAGATTAGTAACCAGAATTCTTTCATTTGTATTATTCTCCTCTCTTTATTCTGGGAGCAAGGGAGGGGTTGAAGACCCTGGAGGAGCAAGCAGTTTCAGGGAAGATTCAGTAGTGGACTTAGAAAACACTTCTGAAATGGGTCTACTACATCCTGAGATCCTGTCATTAAGCATAAGACTTACCCATGTTATAAAATATGAAATCTGGCAAAAGTTATGTAAGTTTCTACCTGAATAAATCAGCTCTACATCACAGTTTACAAGGGCCATAAAATGATCAATGTAGAAAAACTTGTTCCTTCCATTTCTATTTTGCAAATGTATGCTATGAATCAGCACACATTTAGGAAGGATGTGCCCTGTAGCTTCTAAAGTATATTCACCTACCACTCAAAACATCCCCACCATGTGTTATCACTGACCAGTTATAGAATCATGGTGTCATGGAAACGGATTGACTATATGCTCATTGTATTTGGGGGGAAGCTTTCCTGGAAGCATTTCATTCTAGGCTCTCTTCTTATCTTTGATGCTTTTAAACTCACTTCAGCAACTCTGGATCAACAATCACCTCATTAACATCCTACCTCATACTCTCTGTGCCATTGCTGGAGACCATGTTTGGTGTAAAATGATTAGAACAGGTGATGCATTTGTTCCAGAAGTAAGTTTCATTATCATGAAATATTAGGCAGGACTAGGTTGGATGTTCCTGTGAAATTGTCTGATGATTTATAGCTTCCGGAGACAAAAAAATTAGCCTCAAACCAGTCTCAAGTGTTTCCTGGACTTATTTATTTTCTTAATAATTTATTGAAATAAAATTCATGTAACATAAAATTAACCATTAAATTGATCATTTGATGACATATCTAATATGTTCACAGTGTTATGCAATCACCTCTTTAGTCTAGTTCTAAGACAGTTCCATCACTCCAGAGTAAAACCCTATATCCATTAAGCCATTTCTTCCCATTTTCACCCCTCCCTAGCCCCTGGACATCTGAATTCTCTATGGATTTATCCATTCTGGGTATTTCATGTAAATAGAATCATACAATATTTGACTTTTCATATCTGACTTCTTTCACTTAGAATGTTTTCAAGGTTCACCACATACATCCACTGTGGTATGTATAAGTACTTCCATCCTTTTCATGGCTGAAATATATATATATATATAGTACATATATATATATGTATATACATATATACATAAATATGTGTGTGTATATATATATATATATATATACACATATTCTTAAAAGTGACAAGACATTTTTATTTTTTGGCCATGTTGCATGACATGTGGGATCTTAGCTTCCCAAAGAGGGATTGAACTTGCACCCCCACAATGGAAGTGTGAAATCTTAGTCACTGGACCAGCAGGGAAGTCCTTGAAATACAAATTTTTTATCAAAATTTGTTTATCCACTTATCTGTTGATGAATATTTGGACTGTTTCCACCTTTTAACTACTACAAATAGTGCTGCTATGAGCATATGTACCCAAGAACTTATTTTAGTACATATATTCCATTTTTTTTTTTAGGTGTATACCCAGGAGTTCAATTGTTGGGTCATAAGGTAAGTCTATGTTTAATTTTTTGAGAATTTCCAAACTGGTTTCCATAATGGCTGAACCATTTTGCATTCCTGCCAGCAATGTAAGAAAGTTCCAGTTCTTCCTTGCCAACACTTAGTTACCATTTATTATTATTATAGCCCCAGGAGATGTGAAGTAGTACCTCATTGTGGTTTTGGTTTATATTCCCCTGATGACTAATGATGTTGAGCATTTTTCACATGCTTTTCGGCCAACTGATACCTTCTTTGGAGACTATCTATTTATGTCCATTGCTTATTTTTTAATTCAGTTGTTTGTCTTTATATTCTGGAGTTGCAACAGTTCTTTATATATTCTGGATACTAGTCCCTTGTCAAATATATTATTTGCAAATATTTTCTGTCATTCTGTGGATTATATTTTCATTTCTTTGAATAATATCCTTTGATACACAGAAGTTTTTAATTGAGATGAATTCCAATTTACCTATTTTTTTCTTCTCTTACTCTTTCTTTTGGTGTCATACCTAAGAATCCATTGATAAATCCAAAGTCAAAAAAATTTACCCCTATGTTTTCCTCTCATAGTTTTATGATTTTTAGTTCTTATATTTAGGTCACTGATCCACGTTGAATTAATTTGTGTTTATAGTGCAAGGTAAGAATCCAACTTTGTTTTATGAATGTGGATATGCAGTTGTCTGAACATCATATCTTAAAAAAACGAGTCTTCACCCACTGAATGGCCTTGGCACATTGTTAAAAATCTATCGGCCCTAGATGTATGGGTTTAATTTTTAAACACTCAATTCCACTCCATCTGTCTACACTTCTAGGCTTATGCTAATACCACACTGTTTTGATTACTATAACTCTGTTGAAGTTTTAAAATTGGGAAATGTGACTTGCTCAACTTTACTCTCTTTTTTGAGATTGTTTTGGCTATTCAGGGCCCCTTACGATTCCAAATGAATATAAAGTATTCTATTTCAATGTGTTGAGACTTAAGTCTTTATTCTTTTGTCTTGTGTTCAGCTAGTATTTTGACAGCACTTTCCTTGTACACTAGGAGCTAAAACACACACACACACACACACACACACACAAAACCCTCCCAGTTTTTAGAGATTGACTCTGTGATGAGTCACTCCCTCAACACTCAGCCAGGCTGTTTACAGCTCTGAATTAGACTTCACTTCCTGCTTGCACTGAGAATAGAGGTCAGCCAGAGGTAAAAGCTTAGAGCATTCTATGGTCTTTTCTGAGCATCTGACCTTCCTTGGACAAATATTTGGGTTTCTAAATTCCCAAATATACGTGGATGCTTTTCCAAGCTCTGGTTTCTCAAAAAAAAAAAAAAATTCTCCCCAGCTTTTCTTCCCAGCCTTTGGGCAGTCTGTTGCGTCTCAGCCAAAATTTTTAGCCCCAGGTGGCTGTGGGTTGTTCGTCACCTTACAGTGTTTCAGAGTGATGCTGGCCAGTTTTCTACCCTGAGTGAGCTCCAAGTTAGGCAAATCAGAGACCTTGCATTAGTGTCTCAGGCAGCTCCCAGAGCGCTTAGAACAAATAAACACAATATTTTGTCAGTTAGATCTGCTCTGCTCCCTGTGGACCAGGGAGCCAGACTCTTACACTGGGTAGGTGGGCTGCCATCTTCAGGAACACCACAATGCTGGGGAGGGGTTTGGGCAAGAGGACGTACAAATGCCACGAAGCTCTCCCATCATTGTTAAGTTGCCGTCTGCTTTGATTCAGCATCTACCTGGCTGTTGTAAACCTTTGAGTATTTTCCAGAAATCTAGCAAAGTTGATTCTGCCAGTTTCTGCTTCTTTTCAGTGTTTCTGTAGAGAGATGGGAGCTTGGAGAGATAGCTCTGCCATTTTGCTGATATCCCCCAAATTTCTTTTCAAGGCCATGCAAATCTACTCAGAGTGTATTTAGAAGCTCTTGTGATGGTCTGCATCAACAGAGTAATTGAAATTAGTTAGGAGGCTACTCATAAATTCACTTTCCCAGAAAATAACCTGTATGCCAATATACAAAAATATATTTTTGAACAAATTTGGTTTATAGAAATGACTAGAATTTTATTTTAGATTCCTTTGGGTATTTTATAAATATCATTTTAAAATACCATGAATAAAAATAGCTCGGTTAAAATCTATTATATGCCTAGTCAGTACACCTCTCTATTAGAAAAATGCCACATACTACTATTAAATATAAAACTACTACAATACAAGGATAATTTGCAGTTTGAAAGATAATCCATCTTCTGTGGTCAAAATTCCATCTTTATATTTCACTAATGTGTTTATAAGTAAAGTACTATTGTTGTTGTTTAGTTGCTAAGACAAGTCCAAATCTTTAACGACCCCATGGATTGTAGCCCATCAGGCTCCTCTGTCCATAGAATCCTGGATACCAAATGGATTGCCATTTCTGCCTCCAGAGGTTCTTCCTGACCCAGGGATCAAACTCACATCTCGTTTATATAAATAAAGACATAATTGCTTACATATTTAAAAAATAACAAAAAAGTATATTTTGAAGATCCTATTAAATATTTAACCTCATCTGAGTCTCACAGGAAGCCTGTGAGGGAAGGATTCCTAGGGCAATTATCTGAGGCATCAGGAATGTGACTCATGGGTATCATAAATACCATTCTGATCTTGTATCTGAGAGAGATAAGCTGTGAGAAACAGAAGAATATAACATAAAAGACTACCTTAATTGGAACTTGAAAAATGGGACTAGCCACTAGGGAGGGGAATAAAAACCAAGAAATTATCAAAATATTTTAGGGAACTTCTTGGCCAAGAAGATTCCCTTCTCTTTACTGGACTCTTAATTAATTAGTTCTTTTTATTTATTTATTTATTTTTGGTAGGATAGTGTGAAGAAAGATCTAGAGCTCTAAGAGAGAAATATCAGTTAAAAGGGTTTGTTTATTTGTTTTCAATGAAATCTTACTTATTTTCTATTTTGATCGTAAGGGTCTATTTTGTTTCAATTATAGAAAATTAAAAGCACCCCACCTCCCACCTCCCCACTCCACCTCACTTACTACTGGTTTTAGGGAAGGCAGACAAAAAGCAGAGATTCATCTGTTATGTTATAGAGAAGCAAGCCTAAACTTTTTTTTACCACACAAAATAAGATTTAAAGATTTGGTAAAATATCCCTTAATTTTCTTTTATCTATTAAGCAAACTTAAATAAGTTTTGTGTGTGTGTGTGATTTGAATTGCCCAGGTGTTATAGAATTATATTTTTCAAAAAAAAAGCTATTGAATTTCTTCCCTGGGATTAACAAAATCCTACCGGAATGTGTGTAGGTATGAGTCATTTTTTTTCTTATATTCTGTTTTGAACTCTGTGTGATCTTTCTCCATACTTTTTTCCTTCTTCTTCTAATTTTAAATGTTTTCTTTTATGTCTTTGGCAATTTTCTTCATGCCATATCTCTTCTTTTTTATAGGACTTCCATGCTGGGCCTCCTGGGTTTACCCTTTATATCTCACTTTTTCCTCTCTCATTTTTCACACAAATATCTTTCCAAAGAGTTTACCCCATGTCTCATCATTCATAGTGAATGATGGTGCTGTTTCCCCTGCACATTTCAAAAGGCCCTGGGAAACCACTGCCAGCTACCCTGTGGGCACTCGCTGACACTCCCCAAGGTGCCCTGTGGGCGCTCGCTGGCACTCCCCAAGGTGCCCTGTGGGACACTCGCTGGCACTCCCCAAGGTGCCCTGTGGGCGCTCGCTGGCACTCGCCAAGGTGCCCTGTGGGACACTCGCTGGCACTCCCCAAGGTGCCCTGTGGGCGCTCGCTGGCACTCCCCAAGGTGCCCTGTGGGCGCTCGCTGGCACTCCCCAAGGTGCCCTGTGGGCGCTCGCTGGCACTCCCCAAGGTGCCCTGTGGGACATTCGCTGGCACTCCCCAAGGTGCCCTGTGGGCGCTCGCTGGCACTCCCCAAGGTGCCCTGTGGGCGCTCGCTGGCACTCCCCAAGGTGCCCTGTGGGAAACTCGCTGGCACTCCCCAAGGTGCCCTGTGGGACATTCGCTGGCACTCCCCAAGGTGCCCTGTGGGCGCTCGCTGGCACTCCCCAAGGTGCCCTGTGGGACACTCGCTGGCACTCCCCAAGGTGCCCTGTGGGCGCTCGCTGGCACTCCCCAAGGTGCCCTGTGGGCGCTCGCTGGCACTCCCCAAGGTGCCCTGTGGGACACTCGCTGGCACTCCCCAAGGTGCCCTGTGGGCTCTCGCTGGCACTCCCCAAGGTGCCCTGTGGGACACTCGCTGGCACTCCCCAAGGTGCCCTGTGGGCGCTCGCTGGCACTCCCCAAGGTGCCCTGTGGGACACTCGCTGGCACTCCCCAAGGTGCCCTGTGGGCGCTCGCTGGCACTCCCCAAGGTGCCCTGTGGGCGCTCGCTGGAACTCCCCAAGGTGCCCTGTGGGCGCTCGCTGGCACTCCCCAAGGTGCCCTGTGGGACACTCGCTGGCACTCCCCAAGGTGCCCTGTGGGCGCTCGCTGGCACTCCCCAAGGTGCCCTGTGGGACACTCGCTGGCACTCCCCAAGGTGCCCTGTGGGTGCTCGCTGGCACTCCCCAAGGTGCCCTGTGGGCGCTCGCTGGCACTCCCCAAGGTGCCCTGTGGGCGCTCGCTGGCACTCCCCAAGGTGCCCTGTGGACGCTCGCTGGCACTCCCCAAGGTGCCCTATGGGACACTCGCTGGCACTTCCCAAGGTGCCCTGTGGGCGCTCGCTGGCACTTCCCAAGGTGCCCTGTGGGTGCTCGCTGGCACTCCCCAAGGTGCCCTATGGGACACTCGCTGGCACTCCCCAAGGTGCCCTGTGGGCACTCGCTGGCACTCCCCAAGGTGCCCTGTGGGCACTCGCTGGCACTTCCCCAGGTGCCCTGTGGGACACTCGCTGGCACTCCGCAAGGTGCCCTGTGGGACACTCGCTGGCACTCCCCAAGGTGCCCTGTGGGACACTCGCTGGCACTCCGCAAGGTGCCCTGTGGGTGCTCGCTGGCACTTCCCAAGGTGGCCTTGGGATCCTGGAGCAGGGTCCCAACAGGCTGACATTCTTTCCACTTTGGATCCTGAAAGACCATTCCCGTTGCCCTTCGTAAGAATTCACAGTACATCAGCCAAATATGAATGGCTGGTTCACTGGCAATCAGAGCAATCTCAGAAAGAAATTACAAATTTAAATTCTAATAGCTTCCCTTAAATGTCACAAAGAAAGGATTTCCAATGGATGCCCTGACTCCAACTTCTGACCAAGGTCACCTGCCTTCAAGTTTGTAACCATGGGGGGAACATGCAAAAGTAGACATACTTTAAAAGACAAACTGCTATTGTGCTAGGATGACAGGAATATGGGGGATTGCATTTATTTTTTCCCATCTTCCAGTATTTGGGTAAAGTATTCATATTAATTTTAAAATAGATAACAAATTAAAGTAAATCTTATCATATCAGTATGAAAAGCATATCAGTATTTATTGCTTGATAGTCACATATTCATAACTTTATATGTGCTCCTTGCTTTTTATGCATCAAATTCTGTGTCCTTTTACCATATTCCCTATTTTAAACAGAAGTCATCATTGCAAAGTTCACCAAAGCATGTAGAATATTGGTGCTTTATGGTATTCCTCAGCTCTTGGAACTTTCCAGTTCTTGATGTAAGACTCATATGAGGCTCAAGAGCACCTCTTGTCTTTGGGCCCTACGGTATTCCTGTACTCTCTATCATTTCCTCATGTTTAGAACAAATTAACCTACATGATTTCAGTTAATTAGAATGGAAAGTTCCCTTAGAAAGACACAGGACAAAAATTTCCAGTGATGAAAAGCCACCACCTAGCTAATATGAAGGCTTTAAAAAATGTGATAGAGATATCTGCCGTGTCTTAAATGGACAGTTTGGAAAGGCATTGCCAAAATTTGATTTTGTGTGCCCTTGATTTGAGTTATAGGAGGAGAAATCAATTAGCAGTAATTTTAGTTAGGAGGACAGCTAACTTTGGAAGTCTATTATTAAGAACTTCACACCTCTTTTTTTCCCCCTATAAATAGCTCTTGGTTTACTTCTTTAAAGCAAAGCACATACCTTAAGGTTCAGAGTGGCAAGCAGTACTCTTCAAGTATAAAAGTTAATCAAAACAATTCATTTCTCAAATGCTGATATTCAGTTATTTTTTAAATACAGTTGACCCTTGAACAAAACAGGTATGAATTATGTGAGTCCATTTATATGAAAACTTTTTTTGTTCAATATTAAATACTTCAGAACTACACAATCAGCACTTGGTTGAATCCACAGAGGCAGAACTGGGGATGAAGAGGAGCCATGTATATGATGAGTATGTATGCTCAGTCGCTCAGTGGGCTACAAGGGCTTTCCAGGTGGCGCGAATGGTAAAGAATCCACCTGCCAATGCAGGAGACACAAGAGGCACGGGTTCAATCCCTAGGTCAGGAAGATTCTCTGGAGGAAGAAATGGCAACCCACTCCAGTATTCTTGCTGGGGAAAATCCCACGCACAGAGGAGCCTGGCAGGCTACAGTCCATGGGATCGCAAAAGAGTTGGATGCAACTGTGCTACTGAGCACCCAGACACCACAGAGGTCACATGTATGGAGGGCTGACTGTAAATTATATGGGGAGAATAGGGACTCCTTGGAGGGTTGGTGCCCCTAACTCTCATGTTGTTCAAAGGTCAACTGTAGATATTATTACCAACTTTTTACAAATGGGGAGATTGAACCTCAGAGAGCTAACTATTTTGCTTCAGATTTCAAACCTAGTAAGTGCAAAAGCTAGCCATAAAATCCTGATGCTAACTCTACTGGGCTTCCCATCTTTCCAGAGCCACTATTTTTTACAATAAGACTATTAAAAAAAAAAAAAGACTACTTTTTACAATAATACAGTAAGACTATACAGGACACTGATCTCAATGGAAACCAGCCTTATGAATAATACAATCAACTAAAAAATGTGTTGAAAAACCATGAGCAAAATCCCCTTCTCCAAAATATTTCACTCACTACCTAACAGATTTCCTCATCCTGGCACCCAGGTCAGGAGGAATTTACCTGAGATGAAAGCAGTAAGACCTCTGCCCTTACCAGTTAGTAATGGATATCAAAATAATATTGGTAGCCTTTTCGCTGTACAGTACTTATGCCTAGAACCGTCTATCTCCTCCTCCCAAACCTGTGTGGGTAGGGACTAGCACATATGTATAATGACAATCCTGAGATGAAAGCAGTAAGACCTCTGCCCTTACCAGTTAGTAATGGATATCAAAATAATATTGGTAGCCTTTTCGCTGTACAGTACTTATGCCTAGAACCGTCTATCTCCTCCTCCCAAATATGTGTGGGTAGGGACTAGCACATATGTATAATGACAATCCAGGGGATTCTCAGTTCAGTTCAGTTGCTCAGTCGCGTCCGACTCTGCGACCCAATGAGTTGCAGCATGCCAGGCCTCCCTGTCCAACACCAGTTCCTGGAGTCCACCCAAACTCATGTCCATTGAGTCAGTGATGCCATCCAACAATCTCATCCTCTGTTGTCCCCTTCTCTTCCTGCCCTCAATCTTTCCCAGCATCAGGGTCTTTTCCAATGAGTCAGCTCTCAGCATCAGGTGGCCAAAATATTGGAGTTTCAGCTTCAACATCAGACCTTCCAATGAACACCCAGGACTGATCTCCTTCAGGATGGACTGGTTGGATCTCCTTGCAGTCCAAGGGACTCTCAAAGGTCTTCTCCAACACCACAGTCCAAAGCATCAGTTCTTCTGTGCTCAGCTTTCTTTATAGTCCAACTCTCACATCCATACATGACTACTGGAAAAACCATAGCCTTGATTAGACGGACCTTTGTCAGCAAAGTAATGTCTCTGCTTTTTAATATGCTATCTAGGTTGGTCATAACTTTCCTTCCAAGGAGTAAGTGTCTTTTAATTTCATGGCTGCAATCACCATCTGCAGTGATTTTGGAGCCCAAAAAAATAGTTTCTCACTGTTTTCACTGTTTCCCCATCTATTTGCTATGAAGTGACAGGACTAGATGACATCTGGGACCAGATGCTTAGTTTTCTTAATGTTGAGCTTTAAGCCAACTTTTTCACTCTCCTCTTTCACTTTCATCAAGAGGCTTTTCAGTTCTTCTTCACTCTCTGCCATGAGTCATGTCATCTGCATATCTGAGGTTATTGATATTTCTCCCAGCAATCTTGATTCCAGCTTGTGCTTCATCCAGCCCAGCGTTTCTCATGATGTACTGTGCCTATAAATTAAATAAGCAGGGTGACAATATACAGCCTTGACGTACTCCTTTTCCTATTTGGAACCAGTCTGTTGTTCCATGTCCAGTTCTAACTGTTGCTTCCTGACCTGCATACAGGTTTCTCAGGAGGCAGGTCAGGTGGTCTGGTATTCCCATTTCTTTCAGAATTTTCCACAGTTTATTGTGATCCACACAGTCAAAGGCTTTGGCATAGTCAATAAAGCAGAAATAGATGTTTTTCTGGAACACTCTTGCTTTTTTGATGATTCAGCAGATGTTGGCAATTTGATCTCTGGTTCCTCTGCCTTTTCTAAAACCAGGGGATTCTATAGTACTGTAATTTAATAACTGTCTTATTGGGATTTGTTGATAGACTGCAGTGAGTAAACTAGTTTTCTTTTGTTGAGGTGGTTGTTGTTTAGTCACTGAGTCAAGTTGGACTCTTTTGTGATTCCGTGGACTGTAGCCTTCTAGGTTCCTCTATCCATGGGACTTTCCCAGGCAAAAATACGTGGGTTGCCATGCCCTCCTCCATGGGATCTTCGCAACCCAGAAACTGAACCTGCATCTCTGATGTCTCCTACTTTGGCAGGCAGGTTCTTTACCACTAGCACCACCTGGGAAGCCCCACACTGTTCTCCCATCTGTGTCCAAATTTCCTCTTTTTATAAGGACATAAGTCATATTGGATTAGGGTTACCCTAATAACCTCATTTTAGCTTAATTATCTCTTTAAAGACTCTGTCTCCAAACATAATCACATTCTGAAGTATTGGAGGTTAGGACTTCAATTTGGGGTAGCAGGGAACAAAATTCAGCCCATAATACAAATTCTTACTGTGTACAATACATAGCTTGCTAGTAATTTCTTTAAGGAATCCTTTATCTTGATTCCTTCCATCTCAGGGTGGGTTAGATTTCTTTCCTCGGAACTCCCAAAGCAGGATATACATTCCTCTATCACATGAAAGGGTCTGTTTTTTTTTTCACTCCACTCTAAGATATGTTTTTATTTTCTTCATTCCAACACTTATCCCTGTGCTTGGAACAATGGCAAGTGTGCAAGACTCTTTGTATTTATTTGCTTTATTGAAGTATAAGCCTTCTGGCTTGGCTGTATTATGACAGCATTTCTTAAAATAGGAAATATAGGATTAGCAAGTTTGCCCAAGGAGCTTTCTTTTGTATGCTGAGTTTAAGAGCTATCTATGGGAAATTCTTAGAGATAGGAATACCAGACTACCTTACCCATCTCCCAAGAAACCTGTATGCAGGTCAAGAAGCAACAATAAGAACCAGACATGCAACAATTAACTGGTTCAAAATGGGAAAGGAGTACGACAAACCTTAGATATGCAGATGATACCACTCTAATGGCAGAAACTGACAAGGAACTAAAGAGACTCTTGAGGGTGAAAGAGGAGAGTGAAAAGGCTGCCTTAAAACTCAACATTAAAAAAACTAAGATCATGGCATCTGGTCCCATAACTTCAAGGCAAATAGAAGGGGAAAAAGTGGACAGTGACAGATTTTATTTTCTTGGGCTCCAAAATCACTGTGGATGGTGACTGCAGCCACAAAATTAAAAGACCCTTGCTCCTTGGAAGAAAAGTTAGGCAAATGTAGACAGCATATTAAAAAGGAGAGAAATCACTGCCATAAAGGTCTGTATAGACAAAGCTATGGTTTCTCCAATAGTCATGTATGGACATGAAAGTTGTACCATAAAGAAGGTTGAGTGCCAAAGAATTGACGCTTTTGAACTGTGGTGCTGCAGAAGACTTGAGGATTCCTTCGACTGCAAGAAGATCAAACCTGTTAATCTCAAAGGATATCAACACTAAATATTCATTGGAAGGACTGATGCTGAAGCTGAAGCTCCAATACTTTGGCCACCTGACACGAACAACCAACTCATTGGAAAAGACTCCATGAGAGAAAGATTGAAGGCAAGAGGAGAAGGGGGCAGCAGAGAATGCGATGGTTAGATAGCATCTCTGACTCAATGAACATGAATTTGAGCAAACCTCGGGAGACAGTGAAGGACAGGGAGGCCTGGCACGCTGCAGTCCATGGGGTCACACAGAGTTGGACGTGACTTAGCGACGGAACAACAACAAAGCAGGGAGTAGGACGTATGAGCACAAGGTCGGTCAACTTTCGGTGAATGGGGTGTGATCATTTAGTGAGAATATAAAAATGAGAAGAGAGGCATGAAAAAAGCCTTTAAATAATGACAAAATTTTAAAGAATGGGAAGAACAAAAATTAAATGGAAAGGTCAGAGATGTAAATGAGACTTAAAGAAGGTGGTTTCAGTTTGCATTTACTCTAATTTCCAAACTAGAGTCTGGAGTTTTGGGTGAGCTGTTTCCCCTTTATGCTGCCACCAGGGGTCTCTAGTAACTCCTGCAATATCTGTCTGGGGAGCCCTCAACAAGTATCTTTTCAATTCAGTTCAGTTCAGTCACTCAGTCGTGTCTGACTTTTTGCAACCCCATGGACTGCAGCACACCAGGCCTCCCTGTCCATCACCAGCTCCCAGAGCCTACTCAAATTCCTGTCCAAGGAGCCGGTGATGCCATCCAAGCATCTCATCCTCTGTCATCCCCTTCTCCTCCTGCCTTCAATCTTTCCCAGCATCAGGGTCTTTTCCAGTGAGTCAGTTGTTCACATCAGGTGACCAGAGTATTGGAGTTTCAGATTCAGCATCAGTCCTTCCAAAGAACACCCAGGACTGATGTCTTTTAAGATGGACTGGTTGGATCTCCTTGCAGTCCAAGGGACTCTCAAGAGTCTTCTCCAACACCACAGTTCAAAAACATCAATTCTTCGGCATTCAGCTGTCTTTATAGTCCAACTCTCACATCCATACATGACTACTGGAAAAACTATAGCTTTGACTAGACGGACCTCTGTTGGCAAAATGATGTCTCTTTTTAATATGCTGTCTAGGTTGGTCATAACTTTCCTTCCAAGGAGTAAGTGTCTTTTAATTTGATGGCTGCAGTCACCATCTGCAGTGATTTTGGAGTTCAAAAAAAAAAAGAAGTCTCTCACTGTTTCCATTATTTCCCCATCTGTTTGCCATGAAGTGATGGGACTGGATGCCATGATCTTCATTTTTGAATGTTGAGTTTTAAACCGACTTTTTCACTCTCCTCTTTCACTTTCATCAAGAGGCTCTTTAGTTCTCCTTCACTTTCTGCCATAAGGGTAGTGTCATCTGCATATCTGAGGTTATTGATATTTCTCCCAGCAATCTCGATTCTGGTTTGTGCTTCATCCAGTCCAGCATTTCTCATGATGTATTCTGCATATAAGTTAAATAAGCAGGGTGGCAATATACAGCTTAGATGTACTCCTTTCCCAATTTGGAACCAGATTGTTGTTCCATGTCCAGTTCTAACTGTTGCTTCCTGACCTGCATGCAGATTTCTCAGGAAGCAAGTCAGGTGATCTGGGATTCCCATTTCTTGAAGAATTTTCCACAGTTTGTGGTGATCCACACAGTCAAAGACTTTGGCATAGTCAATAAAGCAGAAGTAGATGTTTTTCTTGAACTCTCTTGCTTTTTTGATGATCCAACAGATGTTGCCAATTTGATCTCTGGTTCCTCTGCCTTTTCTAAATCCAGCTTGAACATCTGGGAGTTCACTGTTCACATACTGCTGAAGGCTGGCTTGAAGAATTTTGATCATTACTTTGCTAGCGTGTGAGATGAGTGCAACTGTGTGATAGTTTGAGCATTCTTGGGCAATGCCTTTCTTTGGGATTGGAATAAAAACTGACCTTTTCCAGTCCTGTAGCCACTCCTGAGTTTTCCAAATTTGCTGGCATATTGAGTGCAGCATTTTCACAGCATCATCTTTTAGGATTGGTGGCTCAAGGGTAAAGAATCTGCCTGCCAATGCAGGAGACGCAGGAGATGTGAGTTCAGTCCCTGTGGTGAAAAGATTCCCTGGAGAAGGAAATAAGAATCCACTCCATGAACAACTGAGCATAAAGGTGGCATTAAGAAGAGGGCTTTTCCAGCTGTGTCATCCACACATCAAGAAGTCCAGGTGCCTCACAACAGTAACAGTTTATTGGATGCCTGATACCCTTGATTGAAGTAAAGTTAGATGAGTCCTTCAAGTGATCCATTGACTTCCCTGCAGTCACTTGTATTGGCAGTTTTATCACATGATAAATGAATGAAACATACTTTTCCCATTTCAGAACTGGACTGATTATCTTCCTAGGACACACTGGTGCCCAACATACAGACTGTATAAGGTTTAGTGAGACCTCTAAGCATACTGGAAAAAAAAAAAAAAACCTGATGTTCTAAAAAAAATTCATCATGTTATAGTAACTCTAGAAAATATTTTTCTTTCTTAAAAAAAAAATATGAGGAGAAAAATAGGTCTGTCTCCTAGAATGATGAGAAAAGAAGAGACTAGATAAAGCTGACAAGTGTTTATTTCTAAACCTTTCCCTTTTTCTCACTATTCCTACAGATGACACTATTTCTGTAATGACAACATCATTATCTCCAACAGGTTATAATGCAATTAAGTTATGTGCATATGTACTTTTATATTGGATATTTAAAAGTTTGCTAACATTAAGATGTTTATTAACACAGAAAAGTAGAAATAGCAAAATATCACCTAGAGATGTCCTACATCACTAACACTTGGCCGTATTTGTTTCTTCTATATGTTTTTTCCCTTGAACCCTTATAAAATAAATTATAAATATTCTGATGCTTCAACCTAACTGCTTTAGTATACATTTATAGAAAAATAAGAGCATTCTCCCAGCTATTGACAGTACTGTGCGCATGTGTGTGCTAAGTTGCTTCAGTCATGTCTGACTCTGTGACCCTGTGGACTGTAGCCCACCAGGCTCCTCTGTCCTTGGGATTCTCCAGGCAAGAATACTGGAGTGGATTGCCATGCCCTCCTCCAGGAGAGTCTTCCTGACCCAGGGACTGAACCCGTGTCTCTTACATGTCCTGCATTGGCAGGTGGCTTCTTTACCACTAGCGCCCCTGGGAAGCGCCATTGGACAGTAATCACATCTAGTAAATTTGGAAAACATCTTAATGTCACCTATTTCCCAGTCTGTATTTAAATATTGTTACCTCTTTCCAAAACACATTGTATAGCTTTTTACTTTCATACCAAGAGCTAATCAAGAACCATGCATTGTCTTTAGTTGCTTTATCTCCCTTAATCTAAAACAATTACAATTCCCTCTTCCTTTTTCCACTACAATACAGACTTGAGATAAGACAAACTGTCTTGCAAAATATCCCATATCCTTGATTTGTCTATTTCCTTGTGGTATCCTTTAAACTGGGCTTTCCTAGTGGCTCAGACCTGGAGGAGGAAATGGCAACCCATCCCAGTATTCTTGCCTGGAGAATGCTATGGACTGAGGAGCCTGGCATGCCACAGTCCATAGCGTCACGAAGAGTCTAACATGACTGCAGTGACTTAGCTAGCTAGCAAGCGGCTCAGACAGTAAAGAATCTGCCTGCAGTGCAGGAGACCTGGGTTCAATCTCTGGGTCAGGAAGATCCCCTCTCATTCCAGCATTCTTGCCTGGAGAATTCCATGGATGGAGGAGCCTGGCAGGCTACAGTCCATGGAGTTGCAAAGAGTCAGACACAACTGAGTGACTCACAAACACAGACACACACATCGTTTAATCCTCTAACTCCTATATTTCCTATATACTGGAGGTTAAAACTGGGCCTCCTGAATTATGTTCAAGTTTAAATTCTTAACAGGAATTCCTCTTAAGTGACATTGTGAACAACATCGTGCATAGCACTGAAAGGCACTGTCACTGTGGGCCTGTCATGCCTGGTGTCCCACTGTTGGTGACAGTAAATGTGCGTATGACTCTAAGGGGATGAGCCAATCTCTTGGTTTAAAGTTAAGTTAGTTTCCTTTGAGAGCTACATATAATCTGCATTCCCCATCAACCATTTACTTACTGGTTTTAGAATTCATTAACTTTCCCTACTGTGACAGGCACAATAAATCCCTCAAAGATATTCATGTCATAATCCCCAGGACCTATGAATATGTTACCTTACATGAAACAAAGAAGTTTCAGGTGTGATTAAGGTCAAGGACCTTGAAATGGGAAAATATGCTGGAATATTGAGATGAGTCCAATCTAATCACTTTTCCAAGTAGAGCAGAGAACCTTCTCCACATGTAGTCAGAGAAAGTGATATGATGATGAAGCAAGGTCAGGGAGATGCTAAGTTGCTGGCTTTGGAGATGGAGTAAGGGATCCATGAGTCAAGGAATTCAGGCAGCCTCTAGGAAATGGAAAAGGCAAAGAAACAAATTCTCCCCTAGATCTTCCAGGAAGGAGTGCATCATGCTGATATCTTTTCAGTCCAGTGAGAACCCTCTAGGACTTCCAACCTACAGAACTGTAAAATAATACACCTGTATTTTTTAAATACTATCTATTTATTTATTATTTCTGGTGGTGCTGGATCTTCTTTGGTGCTGGATCTCTAGTTGCTGTGAGTGAGGGCTACTTTCTGGTTGTGGTGCTCGGGCTTCTCATTCCGATGGCGTCTCCTGTTGGGAACATGGGCTCCAGGGCACACAGGCTTCAGCAGCTGTGGCACACGGGCTGCGTAGCTCTAGTCCTGGCTCTAGAGCACGGGCTCAAGAGTTACGGCATATGCGCTTAGTGGCTCCACGGAATGTGGGATCTTCCCAGATCAGGGATCGAACTTGCGTCTCCTACATTGGCAGGCAGATTCTTTACCACTGAGCCATCAAGGAAGCCCTATATATTTGTACTTTTTTAAGCCACTAAATCTCTGGTAATTTGTTATAGCAGCAATAGAAAGCTAATGCAGATCTTCTTCAACTTACAATGGGGTTACAACCCAGTAAATCCATTATGGGTTGAAAATATGATTCAGTCAAAAATACACTTAATACACCAAACCTTCTGAACGTCATAGCCCAGCCTACCTTAAACATGCTCAGAACACTAACATTAACCTGCAGTTGGGAAAATCATCTAACACCAAGCCAATTTTATAAGTGTTGAATGTCTCAAGTAATTGTTGAATACTATACTGAAAGTAAAAAACAGAATGGTTGTATGGATACAGAATAGTTATAAATGTACTGATTGTTTACTCTTGTGATTGAAGGCTGACTGGAAGCTGCAGCATGCCACTGCCCAGCATTTCAAGAGAAGATCAAATGTATGTCACTAACCAGGGAAAAGATGAAAATGCAAGAGTCAAAGTATGGTTTGAAATGCATATCACTTTCATGCCATCATAAAGCTGAAAAATTATAAGTTAAACAACTGTAAGTCAGGGTCATACCTACATCAATTATTTATTGAGGGATATGAGTGAAAGTGTGTACCCATTTTCTACATCAGTCATATTCCAAATCACGTGTTTCTAAAGGTTGTATCTGGTCTATTATGTTGAACTGTAAACATAATCATGGCCCATCAACATTTAGTAGGTATGCAATTGAATGATTTTTACTAATTTTAATGTCATAGAATGAGATTTTTCTGGTTTTAAAATACTCTATACCTTCTCTATCAAAACTTAGGACTTTATTATATAGTAACAACCTGACCTGCCTCTTGAGAAACCTGTATGCAGGTCAGGGAGCAACAGTTAGAACAGGACATGGAACAACAGACTGGTTCCAAATAGGAAAAGGAGTACGTCAAGGCTGTATATTGTCACCCTGCTTATTTAACTTATATGCAGAGTACATCATGAGAAACGCTGGGCTGGAAGAAGCACAAGCTGGAATCAAGATTGCCGGGAGAAATATCAATAACCTCAGATATACAGATGACACCACCCTTATGGCAGAAAGTGAAGAGGAACTGAAAAGCCTCTTGATGAAAGTGAAAGAGGAGAGTGAAAAAGTTGGCTTAAAGCTCAACATTCAGAAAACTAAGATCATGGCACCCGATCCCATCACTTCATGGGAAATAGATGGGGAGACAGTGGAAACAGTGTCAGACTTTATTTTGGGGGGCTCCCAAATCACTGCAGATGGTGACTGAAGCCATGAAATTAAAAGATGTTTACTCCTTGGAAGGAAAGTTATGACTAACCTAGATAGCATATTA
The DNA here is from genome assembly GCF_033118175.1 of Dama dama. Taxonomy (NCBI): domain Eukaryota; kingdom Metazoa; phylum Chordata; class Mammalia; order Artiodactyla; family Cervidae; genus Dama; species Dama dama. The sequence continues at coordinate 49,893,067 of NC_083698.1, read as the reverse complement.
AAAAGCAGAGGCATTTCTTTGCCAACAAAGGTCCATCTGGTCAAGGCTATTGTTTTTGCAGTGGTCATGTATGGATGTGAGAGTTGGACTGCGAAGAAAGCTGAGCGCCGAAGAATTGATGCTTTTGAACTATGGTGTTGGAGAAGACTCTTGAGAGTCCCTTGGACTGCAAGGAGATCCAACCAGTCCATCCTAAAGATCAGTCCTGGGTGTTCATTGGAAGGACTGATGATGAAGCTGAAACTCCAATACTTTGGCCACCTCATGCGAGGAGTTAACTCATTGGAAAAGACCCTGATGCTGGGAGGGATTGGAGGTAGGAGGAGAAGGGTAAGACAGAGGATGAGATGGTTGGATGGCATCACCGACTCGATGGGCATGAGTTTGAGTGGACTCCGGGAGTTTGTGATGGACAGGGAGGCCTGGCGTGCTGCGATTCATGGGGTCGCAAAGAGTTGGACACGACTGAGCAACTGAACTGAACTGAACTGAACAACATGGAGGCAAGCCAGAAAGTATTCATTCTTGGGAAGCATTATCATCATCAGTTAAAGAATACCGCTTATATGGGAATTTTCTTGCATAGTTCAGGAAGTTTTAGAAGCTTTATAAACATTAGTTTCCTCTTCTTTCCTATACACTACTTTGTCCCAGAAGACAAATGCCAACAGTAACTAAAAAGAGCTGGAGTATCTGTTACTATTGTCAGATAAAATGAACTTAAGAATAAGAACTGTTAAACTAGAGACAAAAAGGTCATTTCATAATGGTAAAAAGGATCATTTCATTAAGAAGGTAAAACAATGATAATATGCATGTACCTAAAAACAGAACTCCAAAATGCAAGAAGCAAAACTGACAGAATTAAAGGGATAAATAGACAATTCAACAATAATTGTTGGACACTTTGTAATCCTATTTTCAATAATGGATATAACAACTAGAGAGATCAACAAGGAAATAAAAACTTGATCAAATTATAAACATAGCAACAGACAAAGAACATCTATAAAACACTCCCCCAATATCAGAATATATATTCTTTTCTAATGTACATGGAACCTTCTCCAGAAGAGATCATGTATTAGTCGTAAAAACATGTCTCAAACTTAAAAGAATCAAAAATCTTACAAAGTATTTTCTCCAACTTCAATGGACTGAAGTTAGAAAATCACAATAAAATGATGGATGGAAATTTGAAAAATTCACAAATGTATAGAAGTTAAACAACACACTCCTAAATAATAGATCTACCTCGCTGGGTAGCTGGATTGGGAGGTGTTAGTACTATAGAAGATTGTTGGTGGTAAGCCTTAGGGCTAAAATCAATGTTGGGTAGGGCCTAAGGAGCACTGTTGTGTTCAACTCTCAAATATTTCTCGGCTCTGTCTTTGTCTATAAGCAAACATACATTTAATGGCTTCTGAGATAAGCCCCCAATCTCATTTATAATCAAACTATTAAACTATTGTTCATTACTGCCAATTCAACTGCCCAGCTAGATTAATCCCTCAGGGTTTTGTAAGTCAAGGAACCGTCACATCCTCTGTGCCTTGGCTGTACTACTGAATGCCTGCTCGCGTCTCTGCTTCAGTGTGACACTCAGGACGACATTGTGCTGTGCTGTGCTTAGCCACTCAGTCGTGCCCGACTCTGCGACCCTGTGGACTACAGCCTGCCAGGCTCCTCTGTCCCTGGGGATTCTCCAGGCAAGAACACTAGAGTGGGTTGCCATGCCCTCCTCCAGGCGATCTTCCCAACCCAGGGAATGAACCCAGGTCTCCTGCACTGCAGGCAGATTCTTTACCAGCCGAGCTATCAGGGAAGCCCCAATAAGACATTATGTATATGCAATGTTGTATTAACTAGAACAATACATTAATGTAAACTACATTTACTTGCATTAACATCCTTCAAGAACCAGTTAAATTTTCTCTTCTTCCAAGAATCTTACTAAACTCCTATAGTCCTTATTGATTTCTTATTTCTTTTTCTTTCTAGATTTTCCTCCCTCCCTTTCTTCCTATTTTCCTTCTAAAACTGTATTCTCCTTCTTCTGGGCTTCCCTGGTGGCTCAGAGGTTAAAGCATCTGCCTGCAGTGCGGTAGACCTGGGTTTGATCCCTGGGTTGGGAAGATCCCCTGGAGAAGGAAATGGCAACCCACTCCAGTATTCTTGCCTGGAGAATTCCATGGATGGAGGAGCCTGGTGGGCTACAGTCCACGGGGTCGTGAAGAGTCGGACACGACTGAGTGACTTCACTTCACTTCACTTCTCCTTCTTCTATACCTCTGTCCCCCACACACCTGGTAAAAATTATTTTGAATTCTATATTTATTATATCCTAGTTTATTTCACAGCATTTATCATTCATGTGTATTTCGTGAAATAAAACACTGCTACATTTTGTCTTTTTTAACTTCACATAAAAGAAATTATAATGTATTTGTTCTTCTATACTTTGTTTCTTTTTATCATCATGGGTCTGTCAGTTAACTTGAGTAGGAATTATATACAAGGTTCAGAAAGCAAAGCAACACAATATAAAATACTGAATAGCCTTACTCCACTCTCCCCCTCTCCGCAGTTGCAGCCAACCTATGTCTCCCTCTACCTTCTTCCTATGCTTCTATTGAATCTTTCCAGTGAAAGTAAACCAACTGTATTCTTATCCCCACCCCAACTTTTCAATTTAAAAAGGACTTAACATCATGTATAAATCTTTTCATATAATCTTACACAGAGAACTTTCTCATTTTTTTTTTATAATATGCATCTGCCATAGTTTCATAACTAGTCCTCTTTAAAGGACTTTGGATACTCTCTAATCTTTTACTAATACAATGTTGCAGATAATAACATATGCCATTTTCTTCTGTGTGCATGTATTTCTGTAGGATAAATTCCTATGAGTAGGACTCCTGGATGGAAGGGGAAAATACATTTATAATTTTGACAGGCATTACTAAATTGCCCTTCAGAAAAAGTGTGCTATTTTATACTTATCCAACGATATGTGCCTGTTTTCCCTCTGTCTCATTAACCTTAGATTTTTGCTAACCTAATAGGTGAAAAATTCATCTATTGGATTTTGAGTTGTGTATATTTTCTTATTTTTAAGACTATTTGTCTATCTTTTCTATGAGCTAGCTTTTCATGTTGTCGGTACATTTTTCCTCTTAGATTATAGATACTTTTTCAAATGAATTCCTAACATATCAATTCCTAGAATTACACGAATAACAACTTTTTCTCTGATTTTTTATCTTTCACTTTGTGTATTACAGTTTTGCCACAAAGAAATTTTTATAAATGTTAGTTAGTTTTGTCTGTTTTAAAACAGCTCTGGGTTTTTAATCAAAGGTAGAAAGTGCATTCCTAATTTAATTTTGTCAAGATATTCTTCAATTTTTCTTCTAGTACTTACATGATTTCATTTAAATCTTAGAGTTTATATTTATGTAGAGTACAAGGAATGGCTCTAAGTGTATCTTTTCCTAAGTGGAGTTACCTAATTACTCCACCCCCAATATCATGTATAAGATTTACCAGTGTTGATGCATATAGCTACTGTTCATTCATTCATTCTACATTTTGAATTCCATTGTGTGAATATGAACAACTTATTTATTTTCTCCAGTGATCCAGTGATGTTGGTTATTTCCAAAATTTTGCAATTATAAGCAGAGCTTTGTAAATGTGCTTATAACATCTTATTTCTAAAGTCTATAGCACTTACTGTCTATCACATATAACTTGCATTAATTGGATAAATGAATTGATATTTAACTGTTTCCTATTACTTATTCACTCTTTTCACACTAGGACAGGAGAAAAAGAAGACAGTAATCTTACATCTTCTCCACTGACTAGAAGAGAGATGAGCTCTCAGTAGTAAATGAATTGAGTTGAATTAAATTGAATAGAATTAGTAGCCTGCTATAGGCAGTGAAATGTAACATTATTTCCTGCTATTCACCAAAAGCAGAAGCAACAGGATCAAATTAACTACATACATATTTTGAATATATATAGCTGTTTTTTTTTTTAAGGTTACAGGGAACATGAATCTTAATGAGAAGCCCATTTTTATTGTTTAGTCACTAAGTCGTTTCTGACTCCTCTGTGACCCATGGGCTAGAGCCCACCAGGCTCCTCTGTATATGATATTTCCCAGGCAAGAATACTAGAGTGGACTGTCATTTTCTTATCCAGGGGCTCTTCCCAATCCAGGGATCAAATCCACGTCTCCTGCATTAGTAGGTGGCTCTTTACCACTTAGCCACCTTATTAGTCCAGTCAATTAATTCATTCACCTTTGATACTCCTGGAATTTTTCATGTGCATATGAATACTGATACAGATTCTGTGTGTGCTGTGCTTAATTGCTCAGTCGTGTCTGACTCTTTGCAACACCATGGACTGTAGCCTGCCAGCCTCTTCTGTCCATGGGGATTTTCTGGGCAGGAATACCAGAGTGGGTTGCCATGCCCTTCTCCAGGGGATCTTCCCCACCCAGGGATCGAACCCAGGTCTCCTGCATGGCAGGTGGATTCTTTACTGTCTGAGCCACCAAGGAAGGCCTTTTATGACCTATCAAAAACAGATGAGAAATGAGAAATGGTGGAAATTTTATTGCAGTTTCCTTTTCATGCATTCAAAAAGAACATGTTGGCCTTATTTGGTGTTATCTCTCACATCATTTTTGACTAATCCTTTTGTTTAAATGATAGGCGTCTAGGAGTTCCTACATCCTCTTATGGTAGAAGCAAATGCTTTTTAGAAAGCATTCCAGGCTAGGTTTTTACCCAGGGATTAAAAGTCTGAGTTTTAAGTGAACAAAATCTACATCTCTTTCAGAACTGTAATTGATTTTCCTCCTTACCCAGCTATTACTGCAAGTACTACACTAAAATAGTCACCAATAAGCTGGAGTCATCCCTTTTTAGGACTGATTAAACTTATGAAAAATAAATTAGTATCTTGTGTTCACACTGAAGCTTACCAGAGGCTCATATTTATACTACAGTTAAGAGGCAATCTTAAAAGTACAACATTTCCATTAGCAATAACATATTGAGCTCTCAGGAAATGGTATACCCAAGGAAAAGCAGTGTTTAAAAAATGAGATCTATGTACATTCTTAAGGTAAGAAAATTTATTAAATGACAATATAATAGATAGAAGGATGCTTTTCTATAAGGCAAAATCATGATTTTACTATTAAGTGATAATAGTCCATTAAGGCAAGATGTTGTGTTATAATTTAAGTATTGATAGAATTAAAATGTCTGAACTTTGAGCCATATAGGAATTGCACATAGTACTGTCTGACATACAAGCCAATTTGTCTTTTTCTGTACTAAAACACTTTTCTAGAAAAACCATAATTACATTATTTAGGAAATAAACTGCTAAAATAGAAAAATGTAAGACAATAGTATTTGTTTAATTTTTCATGATACTTGTCGTAGTCCTTTGGGGTTGGTATAATAAAAATACCATAAACTGGTTGGCTTAAACAGCACACATTTCATAGTTCTGGAGGCTGGGAAATTCAAGATCAAGGCACTAGCAGATTAGGTGTCTGGTGAGAGCCTGCTCCTCCCTGTGGCTTCACACTGCTCAAGGGCAAGGGAGCTCCCTTGGGTCTCTTCATGACGAGTGTGTACTCAGTCATGTCCAGCTCTTTGCGACCCCGTAAGCCTGCCAGGCTCTTCTGTCCATGGAATTTCCCAGGCAAGAATACTGGAGTGGGTTGCCATTTTCTCCTCCAGGGGATCTTCCTGACCCAGCGATTGAACTCGTGTCTCCTTCCTCTCTTGCATTGGCAGGCAGATTCTTTACTACTGTCATCTGAGAAACCCTCTTTTATAGGCACATTAATCCCATTTATGAGAGTTCTACCATCATGACCTAATCACTTCCCAAAGGTCCCACCTCTTACTATTACCGCATTGGGGGTCAGATTTCAACATGAATTTTGGGGGGATGCAAGCATTTAATCTATGGCAGTGCTCATGGTTTTTTGATCCTGTCAATGAGCAAAACTTTAAAAAGCCCTCAGTACTTATTCCTAAAAGGTCTCATTCTATCCAGGGAGCATGCTGCCATAGACAATAATTCCACAAATACCATTCAGCCCTCACTGCATTTGCCCACAAGGAAATATTTATTCTAAAAATGATGTAAAATTCTCCATTGCAAGAAACACAGGGATTCCTAGCCAATGACTTCAATAAACTCCAATGCTCTAATGTCTCATGCTTTTATTTTACAACCCTATCCTTTACATCACATTTTCCTTGTTTGCCTAGGAAAGTAGTGAGCATTTAGCATTATTATTAATGTTTAACACTGACTTGTGGAAGAAACAGATAATAGCTTCGCTTTCTGCTTTTTACATCATTTCTAAATTCATCCAGCAATTCAAGAGGGATTACTCAATGCTCTAGGTTTAGGTTAAAAGTAAATCTTACTAAATTTTGGTGAAATAGTGATGGAGTTCTTGCTATCAAAACAACAAAAGAAAAAAAATTTTCCCTAGAATTGAAAAATGATTATGCCAGTATTTCCCTTAAGATTATAAGGGACTTAAATAGATAATAACAACTTGTGACTTCTTAGTTTAATAAGAAAAGAAAACTTGATTGGGCATAGATCATTTCCAGAATTTCTCAAAATTAAACTTGTAAAGAAGAGTCTTATTTTACTTGGTTATGAAAGATGTGAACTGGAACTATCTGTTGCCTTGTCACTGGTAACATGAAGAAGCTTTGTAAGGGAATGAATCTGAAATACTGCAAGGGAGAGAGGGAAGAATTCTAATGAAGTCAATAAACCCAATTGGGTTAAACTAGTTCAAATTATGTTTCTGTCCTATGCTACCTAGATAATGGCAAGACATTGAGAAATTACTATCTGGAAAATGGGGTATTGCAAAGGAAAGGCCTTAATATGTGAATCTATTGGTGAAGGGAGACAATGGTGAGATACAATCCATTGAAAATGATATTAAGAAAGTTAGTTAAATTTCTTTCCAGTTTTCTATTAGGACACAGGCCATGGACACCAAGGCTGTTACTTAAAGGAATTCCAAAACAAATGTCAGGGTATTGGAGGGTGTGGGTAACATCTTGCATTCTTCATAAGCTATAAGGCAGAGACAAGCTAGGATCCAAAGTTGGATCATCAGAAAGAAGAAAGGATCCCTTGGTATCAACCAACAGCATCAGTGTTGTTAAGAGAAGTACTTTCTACCTGTTGCCAAAAATCCAAAATAGCAGGAGGTCAAAAAAACACATGCTCTGCTCATACAAAGATGAAACACTCTGTCTCATACTGAAAGTAGTGTGTTGGCTTAGAGAGTTGCTTTCAGGAGGAATCAGAGAAATGGGGAAGATTTTATCCCACATGACTCACCAAATGATCTCCTGTGTCCTCAGTGTTAGGTTACTCTTCAAAAGTCTCATTTCAAGATGCAGTAACCTGGAATCAGTCCTGTGGCAAGGTGAAGCTTTCTATTATCTCTGGCTGTTTGAGGATAGTGGCCTAGAGCAGGCAATTAAATTGAGGTTAGAGGGGTAGACAGAAAACCAAACTTATTGCTCAGAAATAAAATCTATGGCTTAAGGCTAGAGATGCAAAGATTTCACTTGAAAAGGGTGGCAGATTGTATCCAAAGATGACCATAAAAATATTTTCCATGCCACATTCTTACTATGCGATATTTACATCCTTCCGATTGTATAGTAAAGTCTATGACACCATGATCTTGAGAGGACCTTTGTAACTATATTGATCAACAGAATTTAGTGAAATTGATGCCATGAGACTTACGAGGCTAGTTTAGAAAAAATGTCAATCACTTCCACCTTGCTGTCCTGAGATGTTTATTCTTGGAACCCAGCTACCACATGTGAAGAAGTTCAAATCAGCCTATGCTGAAAGAACACATGGAGGGATCATTTGTAGATGTTTTTGCTGATAATCCTAGTCACCAGCCATCATCAACTAGACACGTGAAGCACCTTCAGATTATTCTAACCCTAAGCACTGAGACAACCCCAGGTTTCAAGTCTTTCAGCAAACAAGCCTTTCCTATGCGTGTGGTCCCCAAGACCACTCTCAGGCTCAATGATTCAGTAGAAAGACTCACAGAACTCAGAAAAACTGTTAAACTCATGTATGATTCATTACAGTGAAAAGATACAGATTAATTTCAGCAAAGGAAAAAGACACATAGGGCAGAATCCAGGAGAGATATGAGTTTCTAGTTGTCTTCTTTCAGTGGAGTTACAAGGACAGCACTTAATTCTCCCAGTAATGATGTATGACAATATTCAGGAAATATTGCCAGCCAGAGAAACTCACCTGAACCTTGGTGTCCACTGTTCCACATAGACGTGGGGTGTCTGTGTGACGGACCCTGGTTACTCAGTCTATAGCCACCCAAGAGGTCAAACTGATACAGCACAGCCCATGAGTCACATTTTTAAACTATCTAGTACATCTTAAGTCTCCAGATATATAAATGCATTTTTCTGAGGCAGGATACTCCAAAAGTTTAGAGGTTATCTCCTAGGTGACAATTAAAGCCAATTTTATATTTGGAACTTGCAGGGTTTGAACAACTGATATCCATTGAGTTCACCCTCTACTGAGTGTGAGGCTAGTTCAGAAAGATGCCAAGCACTTCCACCTTACTTTCTGGGACCTTGGAATTCAGCTACCATGCTGTAAGGAAGTTCAAACTAACTCAGGCCAAAAAAATAAAAGAAATCATAGAGAGGCCATATTCAGATGTTCTTGCTGGTAGTGCTGGTCAATATCTATCATTAATCATACATGTGAAGACATGTCCAGAGAATTTTGTTCCCCAAATATTTTTTCATCCTTAGCCTTTAAGACTTCCAGCTGAAGTCCCAGAAATCATGGAATAAGACTTTCCCACTATGCTCTCTCCAAATTCTTGATCCACATAGTTTCTAACCCTACTAAAATGGCTGTTTTAGGCAGCCAACTTCAGGCACTGGAAGTAGGGTCCTGCCTCCTTCCCCGCCCTGCCTCACACATGCAAAAAAAATCTAAAACATCTTACACTGGCTTTGGGAAGAACTGAGAAACTCAAGGGCCTAAGTATACTATTTGAAAGTCTAAAGGGATTCCAGGCAACAGTTATCTAAAGCTAAAGAGGGCTGTCAGTGAGTTTTTCAAGGAAAGTGTGAAAGTGTTACTAGAAACTGGAGGGAAAAAAGCAGTTGTTATGTAGTGGTAGAAAATTTGCCAAGACTGTTGTCTGTAGTAATGTATAACACAGAAAACACCTAGAACTGGACAACTGGAGAATACTGAAAGTGCCACCTGGCTTCTTTTTACTCTCTATGATAAAATGTGAGAAGAGAGATGAACTAAAGAATGAAATGCACTGTTTAATAAAAAAGGGACTGGTACTTTCTGGGTTCAAAAGTAAAACTATTTCACATAACCAACATTTCCATATGTCTAACAATTTTTAAATTAAGTATTGAGAAATGGCTTCTTGGTAAATATCAAACCCAGGGTGCTGTATAAAAGTCTTTGTTAAGATAGCAGAGAGATTTAACAGATTGACTCATATATAGTCTTTTAGACAGATGGAAGTCCCCCTGAGGATCTTAAGGGTGTGCCTCAGATATTGTCTGCATTTTAAAGTGTTTCTAAGAATACTAAATATAATATCTCATGGAAATTTCACACTGGAAGGACAAGATAAAGAAAGGATACTATCAGAGAAGTTTGTGGATGTGGCTTTGGCTTAGCAGAATATATTACACAGTGGCACATAAGAAACACAAAAGGTTTTTCAAATAATTATAAAAGCTTGAACTGAAAGGGAAAATTCAGTACAAAATGCTAAAAGGCCTTTGGACTCCTATCTTTTGCATTCAGGAAGCAGGTTGAGAAAATGTAAGTCATTATGCAAACATGGTGTGCTCTTGGCAGAAAAAGAAGAATGCATCAGAGAGCAAAGCCAAGATTCCAGAATGGAGTCAAGATCCATGAAGAACAATTGCCAGGGAACAGAAATGAGTGCCAATCAAGGAAGTCACAAAATGGTCCTGGCCAGGTTTCAGAATTGCTATGGAACCAGTGGGTGTTATGTGTCTCCTGTTTTACACATTACTGAAGGGGACTGTCTACACCAGGTATTCTAGGACTCGCTCACTATACACTAAGTATGTGTGAGGCACAGATATCTTGTTTCTTTAGTTCAGAGTTTTTCAGATCAAGAGGAATTGTACTCAAGGAGCTGTAACCAATTAGCTGCACTTGAGGAGTATCATCCACATCTGGACTTGATGCGGATGACAGAGACTAGACTTTGTACTGAGGAGACAAAGTACCGGAGGATCTGTGAGAATGACATAGTTATATCTGGCATGTGAAGGAAGGTGAGTTTTTCTGATGAAGGGTAGACGGTAGAAGATTATATTTTCCAAAGAAGATGGCAACAATATCTCCTATTTTATATACTCTTCTTAAACTGTGATTTAGATACTCCTCTCATCAAGGTGGGGTCTATGTCTCTTCCCCTTAAAACTGAGCAGATGTTTATGATTATCTCAAACAATAGAGCATGATAGAAGTGGTACTACTGTATGAAGTCCACAGCCAGAACATTAAAAAATGCCATGAATTCTACCTAACTCTCCTGGAACACTTGCTTTTGAAACCCAGCCACCAAGCTGTAAAGAAGCCCAAGCAGCTCAGAGAGGCCCTCGCTGGAGAGGAACTGAGGCCTCCCCCGACCCACAAACATCACTGAGGTCCACGCTGAGAGCCAGCACTAACGTGCCTGTCATGTAAAGCCATCCTGCAGCATGTCTCGTAGCAGTCAGTCATTTCAGCTGATGGTGCACGCAGTAGAGACGGGGGATTCTGGGCTTTCCTGCTCAAACTGCAGGATTGGGAGCAAAATAAAGTTGTTGTTCTTGTTGTTTAAAGCTATTAAGTTTTAGGGTGGTTTGTTACACAGAGATAGATAATAGACTTCCGGAATCTTTTAAAGCTGAGTGGTTCTCAGCTGGGGATAGTTTTGCTCCACAGAACACATCTGACAAGGCCTGGAGATAGTTTCGGTTGTCACAACTGAGGAGGGATGCTAATGGCATCTAGTGGGTTAAAGCCAGGAATGCTATTTAACGTTCTATAATACACAGGACAGCCCCCTGCAACAAATCATTATCTGGCTCAAAATGTCAGTGGTCTCGTGGTTGAGAGATAGTCAGACATAACTAGCACTTTCACTTGTCTTAGCATATAGTACCTGAGACATGAAGTCTTCTCAATCTTCTTTCATCACAGGCTGACCTTCTGAAAGCCATCAACTGGAATTTATTTGGGTTTCCCAGGTGGCACTAGTGGCAAAGAAACTGTCTGCCAATGCAGGAGACATAGGAGATTGGGGTTTAATCCTTGGGTCGGGAAGACCCCCTGGAGCAAGGCATGGCAATCCACTCTAGTATTCCTGCCTGGAGAATCCCATGGACTGAAGAGCCTGGCAGGCTACAGTCCATAGGGTCACAAAGAGTCGGACACAACTGAAACAACTTAGCACACACACAAAATGTCATTGGTCTAATGGTTGAGAGATGCTGATTTAAAGTTCCCCTGAAATAAAAATGACAGGCATATTCTTAAGTCTCAAGCCTGGCAAAAGGTGGTGTTTTATCCCAAACATCTCAGTCCTCCAAAAAGCTGCTCTTGTGCTAGCACAGCTTTCCAGAAGGAAATCCTCAATCAATGCCTTTTTAGAAATTCATTTTAGGGAACAATGGATAAGGAAGAGTTTTCCAGAAATAATAATCCAGTGCATCTAAAGTAGAAGACAAAGGAACTAATGCCACTGACAGTAAATTTAGTGCGTATATTCTCAATTCTGCAAGATCTAGAGTTGAGTGTGGAAGAAAGGTCACTGATTGCTTCTGCTTTTTCCTAGTAACAGTTTTATTGTGACTATGTTGCTTTTGTTCTCCCACTGTAATGGGTTATATTATGTCTCCCCCCCCCCCAACCAAAATTCATATCCACCCAGAACCTCAGAATATAACCTTATTTGGAAATAGAGTTTTTAATAGACGTAATGAGTTAAGATGAACTCATATCAGATTAGTGTGCATGCTAAATTGCTTCAGTTATGGCCAACTCTTTGCCATCCTATGGACTATAGCCCACCAGGCTCCTCTGCCTATAGTTGCCATGCCCTCCTCCAGGGTATTTTCCCGACCCAGGAATCGAACCCATGTCTCTTAAGCCTCCTGCATTGGCAGGTGGGTTCTTTACCACTACTGCCACCTGGGAAACCCCATACCTCATTAGGGTTGGCCTTAAATCCAACGACTGGTGTCTTCATGAGAGAGAGATGAGAGATTTAGACAGAGATACAGAGAAAAGAGCCAAGTGAAGATTCCTCAGGAAGGGCTAATGAGACCTGTATTTCCTAAATTATATATTTATAAAAGTCTTTGCTCTTTAATTTGAAAGTTATTTCATATAAAATCCTTGGTTTACACTTTTTCTTGAATAACTTAAAATGTTACTCTACCCGCTTCTGATCTAGAGGATTGCTAAAGAAAAAGTGCAACGTTAATATATTATCTTCCCCTTTTAAGTCACATCCCTTCCTAAAGCTGAACATCCAGAGGATTTTCTTTTCTATTCTTCAAAGTCCAGTAACTTTACTAGAATATGTCTTGTGTTGGTTATTTTGAGTCAATATATTCTCAGGTATGCAATATGATCTTTCGATATCTAGTTTCATATCACTTTTTTAACTTCGGAAAGTTTTCTTGAGTCACCATTTCTTAGTGTTTGTTCCTTTGGTGTTCATCTTCAGAGACTTCTATCATCCATGTACTTGATCTCATCATCTTTTTAATATTTGCTACTTTCTCTAGAATATATTTGCCTTCATTATTTTAAAAAATTTTTATTTAAATTGAAGGATAATTGCTTTACAATATCGTGCTGGTTTTTCCCACACATCAGCATGAATCAGCCATAGGTATACATATGTCATCACTTTTTGATTTTTTAGAAAGAAGAATTTTTACTATCCATTGTTTGTAGGCATTATCAGTTTTCTGGCATAGTATTCTTTTTAGTTTAGCTTTCATCTATGTAATATTATTTTCTTCATTTTTAATTCTTTCCTGAATTCTATTACCTCACTTATGAGTTTTTCTAATTCTAATCTGCGTGATCCTTTCATGACATGCATTAACTTTTTAATGTCTTTAATTTGTTTTCAAGTAATACAGTTTTGCTCTGTTTTGTGGCCACATCTTTCTGATGTACTGTAGGGAAGTTATTTTGCTGTTTGCTCTCTTTTCTTACAAGTTTGTATTGGATTTGACCTTAATAACGTACTGTTACCCATTTTTATGTGACATTATTTTCCTAAACTTATACAATGAAGTAGAGTTTAGAAAATTGTGTCCAATTTCAGAGAGCTCCATCCTCCCTTGTTTTTATGAAGCGCTAACAAATACAACAGGATTTTGGATATTTCCTGACTCCATTTCCTTTTCTGGCTGCTGAGCACTTGAAATGTGGCTAGTATGACTGAGAAGTCAAATTTTAAGTTTTAATTGATTTTAGTTAACCTAATTAATTGAATTTTAAATAACTACATGTGGTTACTGGCTACTACATTGGAGAGAGCTCCTCTTGCCTTTTACTTTCCATTGTTTCTTCTGCCCCAACCTACTTATTCTGATTTCCCTTGACAAAGTTTCTTATTGTGGGACCCTCTCCTAGAAAGAAGTCCTAGTGGGTGAGTTATAAGATATCACAGGGTGAGATTAATTCAGCCCCTTCAGTCACATTTCACTGTTTCAGCTGCTGTTTGAAATTTGGCCTTCAGTGTTTCAAAATGGATACCTGGAGGAGAACATCTTGAATTTTCCTGGTGTCCATCAGACACCAACTTATTGCTCCTCTCCCTCTCCTGTCAGAATTTTTTATACATGCATGTCTTGTGGCTCTTGTTGGCTTGTCCTTATCGGTCGTGTTTTTGGATTTATGGAGATACCTTGCCAGTTTTATTGTAAAGGCTGTCCATGGCTTTTGGTTTTGCTAACCAGTTGATCAGTTTTTTGTGTTTTTTTTTTAAATGTAGATTTTTAAAGCAGATTGAAAAATTGTACTGCCAATGCCCCATGTTCCTAAAATGCTTTGAATAATATATTTTTAGATAAGGTTTTTCAATTAAGAAATATGTCATGATCATCATGGAATATTTTTTAAAGGAAAGAAGGAATCCCCACGGACCTATCAATCAGAGACAAACCACTGCTAACATTTTATGAATTTTCCTTATGTTTCTTTTCTGTGCATATTTTTGCACAGTTGTGAGCACAATCTATATACCATTCTACTTTCTATTTTGTTCCTATAACATTGTGATTGTTTACTGTTAGAAAAAATTAATATAAACTTATCATGTGAATCATTCATTATTTCCCTAGCCAAACCCTAGTGTTTGGTCAATTAAAAATTTTTTTACAGGGAATAATTTGCTCTGAAAAAATATTTGTATCCCCATAGAACAATGTGTAATCCATACAAGCTGCTAATGAGCAATAATAACTAAGTCAGTAGCACAGGAGTTCTAACAGGTGTTAATAAATTATGAACATTTGCTAAAGAGGCCACCTGGGGCTACATTAATAATTGAGGAGACAGGTATCTTTACCTTGGAAATTTACCTTACCTGGTGTAGAAAACCTTCCTATTGGTGTTTCCTTTTCCTAGTGTTTTTAGTATGTTGACTGTGTGTGTGTTTATACGTACATGTGTATATGTAGATGTTTGTGCCTGTGTATTTATAACCAGTCATCTGTACCTCCAGCCCAGATGTCTCTTTTGACTGCCAAACTCAGATCCAATCGGCCTTGCAAAATCATTACATACAAATGAAACTCATCTTAAGGTGGGAAACTTCTCACCTCAAGGAGAGATTTACAGCCATCGTACAAGTCACCAAAATAGATTCCTAAGAGTGACTCTTAGGAATGCTCATCCTTCCTCCCTTCGAGTCAATCACTCAATTCCAATATTTTCTACTTCCTTAAAATCACTGGTTACTCCTTTAACTCTCTATGTTGCTGCCTCAGTTTGTCCCATAGCCTATTTGCTATGGGATACAGCTTTTACTCTCCAAGTTTACTTTCTGTTAAATTCAATGAGAATTTGACCCTTTTCTACAGCTGGACATTGTTGATGAATTCCTTCTTGAATTTCTTCTCTTGGTTGTTGGAAACTCTATTTTTTTTTTTTTTTTTTCTTACTAACTAACCTTTATTTCCTTTCTGTGCTTTTCTTGCTCAACTTTGCTCAATTGAGGTCATTGATATTCTCTCTTATTTTGCTATATCCCATGCTGATCTTTTCCATCTATGGCTTTCAATTATTTATCTATGTAAAATATTGACACCTAAATCACCATTATACTCTAAGATTAATATTTGGATACTTCAGTATCCCAACCTCAAACCTAATTATTAAAAACTATACACTTTGTCCTCATCCCACTCCCAGGAAAACACAACTAAACAAAACACAGCCTATCAGACTATATTTTCCTTTTTCCAAAACCACCTACAAAAATGAGCAAGCCAGAAACATGTGTGTTATCTTTTACTCATTTTTCTGTCATCAATTACTTCTTGTCATCAAACAATGCCAGTGCTAATTCCTTAGTATCTCTTCAGCGTAACACTTGAACAGCTAATAAGAAATTGGAACCTAATCCTCCTAACCTAAAACTTATCTACCTCAATGTTACCTTCTATATAATTGGCTCAGTAAAGTTTCCAGGTAGATATCACTTAATTTCAACTAGCAAATGATACACAAAGTGAAGCTAGGAGGTTTGGGAGGGAAGAGAGAGAGAAGGGCAAAATATGATGCTAAAAAATGTTTCCAGATATTTTCTTTAGTGTTGTCTCTCAAATTTCACAAAATAAGCCCAAAATTTATGTTACAACATTGTTTGATGTCTTATTTAAACTGTTTCACTGGACATTTTCCATCTGTTAAGCTCCCTGAAAGAGACCAAATTGCCTTGTCATAACTAAACCTCATGTTCCTTGGAGTTTACACTGGGTAAACTTTGCAGGAGCCCAAATATTGTAGCATGGTTTGGGAAAACGGCTTGGAAAAGTTTTAATTAAACTGAGTGAGGAGAAAAATTCATGACCATCTTGGTCATTCCATTTTTAGTTTATTAATAGAATAAGAAAAACATCACATCATAAATCAGTGCTCTGTTTGTTACTGAACTGAACTTGGATATGCTCATCCAATACCAGATGAAGCTAAGCTACTGACACCAGGTTGTGGTGAAGCAAACTGTAGTGTTTACTGCAAAGGCACCAAGCAAGGAGAACAAGCAACTAATGCTCAAAACACTAAAATTCCCCAGTGGTTTTTAGGGGAGGGTTTTTAAAGGCAGCATTTGCCGTATGGGTTGTAGGGCACCTGACCAGCTTGTGCACAATTCTCTGACTCGTCAGTGGTGAAGTAACAGCATGCTATTTCAGGAATCCCAATCATCAACCTTCTTAATTCCAACTGGTCTGGGCCCTACATGATGGTGGTCCATCTGGTTGGAGTGGGGGCTGGTTCCTATAAAACCAGTACAAGGATATGGCTCAGGATACTATCTATAGCACTGAAGGAAGAAACTAAAGGTCCTTGGCTTTACTTTACAACTAAACTATTATTATTTAGTTTCATTTGACTGTTTTCCTTTGTTTTTGCAATTTCTCATTTAACTGATTAAATTTGCTTTTGGGAACTTGGGAAAAGCCTAGGAAGTTAATGTTCTTCTACAAACAAAAGGCAGGGGTCACCAGGGGTCTGTTCATGGGAAGGTCCTAGGGGTTGAAAACGTTAGCTAAAATGAATTTGGGTTTTTTTCAGTTACCAAATTTCAAGAGGTAAAGGGAAGAGAGGGCTTCCTTTGTAGCTCGGTTGGTAAAGAATCTGCCTGCAGTGCAGGAAACCTGGGTTTGATTCCTGGGCCGGGAAGATCCTCTGGAGAAGGAAATGGCAACCCCCTCCAGTATTCTTGTCTGGAGAAGCCCATGGACAGAGGAGCCTGGCAGGCTACCCTCCATGGGGTTGCAAGAGTCAGACATGACTAAGCGACTAAACCACCACCACCACCACCAAAGGGGAGAGTAATGTGGACCTAAATAGCTACACGATTTGGGACTTTTTCCCTTTTAAAAGTAGATGCAGATTAGGTGGTCACTTGCTATCTAATCATTATAATTTTCTATCATTACCATGAACAGAGGGGGGGAAAAAAAAAGGACTCCCTTCTTTTAATTAGTCAAAAGGTTGTTTTTTTCCATCCCAAACATGCTGAAGACACTGCTTAAAGACTCATGAGCTTTAGCTCTGTCCCCAGGAGACTAAGAAATTGGGCAGGTCCCTACACTTCTGGGGTCCTCAGTTTCCTGCAAAGTGAGAAAGTTATACTCAATAATCCCTAGAATTCCTTTCAAGTCCACCAAACCATTAGTTTTCACTGCAATTGCTCCTGAACGAGGCCATGATATGGATCCAAATCTAGAGATGCAGCGCTGCTTGTTATGCCTATACTGCTTCATCAAAGCCTGAGGCACAAGAGCAACCTTACATCATTTCACACAACAGGGACAAAGGGCAAGCCTCTCCCCACAAAGGAATGGTGTAAGTTATCTCTTTAATGGTTCACATTATCCTCATTTTTGAACTATTAAATGCTCAGAAAACCCATATAACCATCTTCATTGGCTGTCTGAGATAAAGTTTCCTGCCAGTGCTTGGGATATTGAAGAAAAGTATTTAGCCAAGGGCCATTTCCACAACTCAACAGTGAAATTATAGAGTGCAATGCCCATCACGAAGATCCCTAACAATCCCCACAACTTCTTCTCTCTCTCTTTTTTTTTTTGCTCTGAATTCATATTTAAAGTCCAAAGCAAAACAGGTACAAGTTGACTGAATGGAAAAGGCTCTTCCTCATTTCAGCTGGAGGTAGCCTGGGCTCCAATTTTTGGCGAGCAGGTAGTAAGGACGCCCAGCGGAGCCTCGGACACCAGCTCGGGGCCACCCGATCGAGCTCCGCAGGGTACCGCCCCGAACGCGGCCCCGCCCCTCACCTTGCTGGCGCCGCGCTCGGCCGCGAAGGTGCGTGCGGCGCTCGGTGATTGGCGGCTGCCCGGCGGGGCCCGGCTGCCATTGGCTGCTTGGGCCTCTTTGTTCCCGGTCCCCGCCGCAGGCCGGCGGCAGCCGACTGGGGGGCGGAAGTTTGACCGTGCCGGGCAAGTGTCTGCGGCGGTGGCGCCGGTGTCCCGGCACATCTCCAGTCCCCGCAGCGGTGCCAGTCGCCAGGCGATCCTGGGCGTGATATCCCCGACAGGAGGAGAGCCCCCTCTGACACACAGACATGGACCTGGAGGCCAAAGTGAAGAAGGTAGGGTGGCTGGCAGCAGCCGCTTCACCTGCGCGGGGCGCCGCCCCTGGCTACCAGTGGCTGGCAGGGCGCAAGGGCCGTCGGGCACGAGCGGTGTCGGGATCTCCGGCGCCCGGGCCCCAGTACCCGGTCCTTCGGGTAGAGGGGGTGTCCGCTGGCTCTACTAACTCCTGAAACCCAGGAGCGACAGAGGGTCGCGCGCGAGGGCGGGCGCGGGACATTTCTCCCTGTCTAACCAAGTCCAACGGTTGGAGGTGTTTGAAACTTTTCCTTAAGATGTTTCGGCTGGGCCTGTGCTTCCCAAGAAGAAAAGGGTGAGGTTAGGGCGAGTTCGGGCGAAACCATGACACTACTTCTTCCTGTCTCAGGAAGCTGAACTTTATTAAGTCTTTGTGGTTTGGGGTCACTGATAAGACTTTTGACAGCTCAGACCTCCTCCCTTCCCAGCTTGGCAGTCAGAGGCTCTCTAGAGTGAGCGTTGATTTAACGTGCTTCCTTCACAGCAGCGGCTGGTGATGGCGTTGAAAGGTGAAGTTTTTGGGGTTGTTTTTTGTTTTTGTCTCTCTTTGGTCATTCATTACTTGACTTCCAAAGCACTGCCTTCCTCTTCCAAAGAAAATGTTCTCCTTCTTTGGCAACTAGTCCCAAAGGACGATTGTCAGCGGTGGTTTACCTCCGGGAGTCGTTTACTGACTGGAAACTGATGCCCTCCGGGCGTCAGGACCCACTACCTGAGCCGCTCCGTGATTTTAGGAGACTCGCGTTTCCTGGGAGAAAAGGGTGGGGACCAGACTCAGAGGGAATGCTGATGTCACATTCCAGTGTAACGTTCTGTGTGAAAGGTCGTCTCATTCCAGGGAATTGCTTATATTTACTTTGCAGTAAATTTAAGCTAGTTGCTCCTTATCAAATAAGGAAGGAAGTTCTGTTGAGAGTAAAGGGGGGGAAAATAAGAGAACCGAATTTTCTTCTCTTGCTCATTGTGGGTTATCAACATTGCCATTACTTCATCTTCTAAAAACAAGGTTTCTGACCATTAGTTCTGTTTCATGCCCAGAATTGGATTTATGAAAATATATGCAAGTGCAAAATATTAGGTTAGGTTAGGAGGCTGTTGAAAAATAAAAAGCCTTAAGTGGGGGAAAAAACAGGTTTGCCCCTTATGGCTAGACTCAGCATCCAAAAGGGAATTCAAGAACAGGAAAACGTCAATTCTGAGAGTACAGTGATTGAACTCTATTGTCTTCTAGTTTGGTTTCTTATTCTTTGCTTTACTTTTAGATGACACTAACATTTTTTGTTAATCTTGCTTGCTACTAGGAAAGCATTTTGTTTGCCCCTTAATTAGCCTTCTGTTGATGAACACTGCTTGTTTTGTTTTTCATGTGGGAAACAGTGGGTAATTTAGTACTTGTCTAAATTTTTTTTTTTTTTGGGGGGGGGGTCTTATCTATGCTTAAACATAGTGCCTCAAAAAAGACTTTTTAAATTCTCAGATCCTTTGAGAGGGAGGGATGAATGGGTGAAACCATTCTGTATGCTACTGTAATTGTGAATACATGTCATTATATATTTGTCAAAACCAACAGAATGAACACCAAGAGTGGACCCTAAATAAACTATGGACTTTGGGGGATGATGATGCGCTAGTGTAAATTCCATCAGTTGTAGCAAATTACCACTTTGATGTGGGATATTGATAATGGGGGGGGGGTGGTCTGAAAGGAGCTAGGGAGATATATGGGAAGGCTGTATCTTCTGCTAAATTTTGCTGTGAGCCTAAAAGTGTTCCGGGGGAAAAAAAAAAAAAAAAAAAACACGCTCTATTTAAAAGGAAAAAACAAACAGTAACATTCAAAAGTGATTTTGAAATTATTTAGGACAAGAAGTAATTCTGAGGGAGAAAGTCCAGAGTTAAGAATTATATGTGTTAGCAAGGGAAAAATCCAGACATTATTTATACACAGTTTCCTTAGTTTCAGAATGTGGATTATCATAAATAATGGTCTTGATATATGGTGTAATTTTTCTCCAGCATCTTCCCTTTACTTTAAAAGGTTATCTTTTCAACCGAGAATCTTATCCTTCTCTCTAATCCTCCTCCTCCTCTTCCCCCAGCCCCAAGAAAAAGGATTCCATAAATTTAAAATTTGTACAGACAATACCATGATAGTAACAAATCCTTGTTTCACTGCCTTGTCATCACTGGTGATTCTCAGGGCAAAGTCCTCAGCTAGTAAATTGGAAAGTAAAAGATCCCAAAGATGTCCAATCTGATTGCCAACATACCCTCTCTGTGTCTAGGTTGGACCCTTGACAGATTAATGTTCTGTGTATTTGTTAGAATGTTTCCCAGTACAAAGAATTTAGAGGCCCCAGGAATACATTTCATAAACTTGCATTCCCTTTAGAAATTGTTTTCAAAACATGAGAAGAAGGAAACATTACATGATCATCTATTTTGGTATCTAGATACTTTTCACATCTCCCTTCTTTTTGACTTGGGTATACAAGAAAAGTGATAGTTTGAATATACCTTTTAAAAATCATAGCTGAAAGTTGAAATAAAGACAGCCATTTAAGTAAAACTAAATTTGACTTCTGTTTTAAGATACATGGCATTTTTTCCCTTTTAAAACCCTTTTACTGTTGTTTTCATAAGAAATTTTCTCTAGGCAGATTACAAATGTTACTTTCCCATTAACATTTCATGTAAAAAGAATTAGAGTGTTACCTTTATTTCACATCCACCTAGGTGGATGATGTTATTATAAGGTTCTTTGTTTTTAAAAGGAGAACTTGGGTGTCCTTATCATTGGCATAAATTTGGATTAATGACCAGTTAAAATACACCATCAGAAAGGCAAGGCATTTTTATAATTAGATTTTATTATATTGTGTTTGAGAAAAGTGAGCTATTGCTAGGATGTGAGAGCTAGTTTGGTTATACAGAGCTTTTGTTTTAATAATATTTTAGAGTAGAATTTGACTTTTACATCTTTGCCCTTTCTTTGGAGTTACTTGTCTAGATCTCTTCCTTATGTCTTGTGTCTCTTCATTATAATTGACTTTGTGTAAGTAGAGCCTGTGTCTGCTTGGAAAAAGCAATGACCTCTGAGATACAGAAACAGAGTCTCATTTTGTGGTGAATGCTAAATCATGGCCCACAGCCAGCTGTTTTCCTCTTTCCTTTCTGTGTTACTCTCCCCTGAGAATCACTTTTTTCCCTTTAAAAACATACCAGAGAGAAAGAAAACTATAGTAATTTCCCTTATGCTCCCTGGAATTGCTATAGAGCTTTTAATTTTACATCTTATTCATTGTTTGCCTCCTTTCTAACCTCCATCTTTTGATCCTTCCTGATGTCTTCTGTATTTTTTCTGTAGGACACTTTTCTTTGTTTCTTTAATTTTAAAAAGATGAGATTTTAAAGATTACAGAGTCAGTAAAATATCCCGTTTCTCAGCATCCAAACATGTTCTGAAAGCTTCTGTCATTTGCTGAAAAATCAAAGTGAAACCATGTGATTGCAGTTGGAAAGATAACTGAACCACAAAGATTATTTCCATTAGAAATTAGAATGAACCTTTTCTCTTAGGGTGGTCCTTGACTGAAGTAGAAAAGGCAAGTAAATGGTGACCTGGAGGTTCAAATCTACAGTTGAATTCTCTGCTTGAAGCCATTCTTGCTGAGAATCATTGGCAAGACTTGGGGTAATGGGAGGGCAGGGTGCTTCCAGGGTTTTACCTTAGAGGCAGTTACTCTCTCAGAACAAGTACAGAATAAAGTGTTCCTCAGCAGGGCTTTTATCTCTTTTAACCCATAGTGTGAGTCATTACATTAATTGGATATGAAAAGTCACTTTTTCTAACTTGCTTTGAATATTGGTTTGAATAGAACTGTAGTAGGTTTTCTGTTGATTTTGTTCCTTAATGCTATCCTATGAAGTTGAATTAGGGGTTTATGTCTCTACTGGCGGTCAAGCTGTGTACCATCACCTCTCTCCTTGACTTTGCTAGCTCACCTTCAATAATATAACTATTACTAATCCAAGACACATTCCTCACCCTACCTGCCCCCTTCTCCCCACAACACACACATCACTCTCCAGGTAATTGTTCTTCTTGTTACTAGCTAGATGGAAAATCTCTTTCATCTATATTCCCAAAGCATGTTATCGTAACTCTTAGCAAACTCATTACTTTTTCCCTCTAGATTATAGTCTTTTTCTTATCTAGATCACAAGCTTCTTGAGAGCGAAATTCATATCCTATTTATACTTGTATAGTTATTTTGTTTGCTGTTCAAAGCAATTTACGAAGCAGACTAGCTTCATTTTAAGGATAAGGAAACTAAGGCTTAGATAGGTTAATCTAAACCTGGCAGAATGTAACTATGATCTTGCACCATAGTCTTCATAATCCATGTGACTCCATCACATCACCTAGCCTGAGTCATCTGATACCCTTGCTTTGATTATTGCATATATGTTGAATGAAGTACCCTAATATAAAAGAGAAATAACTTAAGATGCATTTCAGCATTTTTATTCATTTAAAGGAATTATATTGGAGAAATGGTTTGTATTCCAATAAAATTACCACTCTACTGGTTTTCTATGTTTTGTTTATACATTCAGTTCAGTTCAGTCGCTCAGTTGTATCCGACTCTTTGCGACCCCGTGAAGTGCAGCACACCAGGCCTCCCTGTCCATCACCAACTCCCGGAGTTTACTCAAACTCATGCCCATCGAGTCGGTGATGCCATCCAGCCATCTCATCCTCTGTCGTCCCCTTCTCCTCCTGCCTCCAATCCCTGTCAGCATCAGGGTCTTTTCCAATAAGTCAGCTCCTCGCATGAGGTGGCCAAAGTATTGGAGTTTCAGCTTCAGCATCAGTCCTTCCAATGAACACCCAGGACTGATCTCTTTCAGGATGGACTGGTTGGATCTCCTTGCAGTCCAAGGGACTCTCAAGAGTCTTCTCCAACACCATAGTTCAAAAGCATCAATTTTTTGGCGCTCAGCTTTCTTCACAGTCCAACTCTCACATCCATACATGACTACTGGGAAACCATAGCCTTGACCAGATGGGCCTTTGTTGGCAAAGTAATGTCTCTGCATTTTAACATGCTGTCTAGGTTGGTCATAACTTTCCTTCCAAGGAGTAAGTGTCTTTTAATTTCATGGCTGCAGTCACTATCTGCAGTGATTTTGGAGCCCAAAAAAATAAAGTCTGACACTGTTTTCACTGTTTCCCCATCTATTTCTCATGAGGTGGTGGGACTATATGTTACCCATGGTCATATGTATGCCTTTAGTGTAAGTTGCCTTTGACCTTTTTTGCATGGAAACAAAGTCTAAATAAATACAAATATCATGAAAAGTAACTTCTGGGAGATTTTACAGTCAAAGAAATTCCATAAGCTCCAATAATATTCTGGACCATATCTTCTAGGATTCCCAGGTTTTGTTGGGAGCAGTGATAATGCTGCCTTTTAGCCACTTAATATGGTTCTGAACAATAACAACCTTGCTTTTGGCTCTTTGCGTCGGGTTTTCAACTAGTGACACCTGGAATTGTATACAGTTACTCATGGTTGGCCTGTAGAAAAACTGTGTTACCTGCTGAACCCCAGAGTTGATAGTAAGCCTTACACATAACATGGTAGGTTAAACCTCTGTTTCTTCTAGCAACAAAGTGCTCTAAGTGTCCCTGGAATAGCAAACCATGCAGCTTAGAATAGAGCAGTTAAAAACAAAAGGTTCAATGTTAGAATTGTTCATACAAGAAGATCTATTGAGAAGCAGGGGTTGCACAGAGTCGGACACGACTGAAGTGACTTTTAGCAGCAGTAGCAGTAGCAGGAAACACCAAAATGAACTATTTAATGAGGCACTCACTGAACTCCAGGCGGGTACCAGCCTTGTGAGCCTGGAGTTAACATCATGGACCATAGAGTTAGTCTGAGGGGTCTCTTTAGTAGATATGATAAACTGGTAAAAGAGTACTACTTCCTGTGTTCTTTTTCTGAAAACCAGAAGTAGGGATATAGTTTGCCCCCTGCTAATTTGAATATGCTTTTACACACCAAATCACTACAGTGTATTCAAAAATTAGAAAAGGTTAGTTAGTGCCCAGTATAGGTAAACCGCAGTAGTGTACAGAGAGATCTTCTGTGGTATATTAGCTTTCTCACATCTGTTTATCAGTATGATATTTTAAATTCACTCTGGGCTGAGAATTAGCAGATCTGGGTCCACTGTAGTCTTTGTGATCTTGGCCACTCTGGATCTCAATAGGGGAGCCAAGTGATTTGTAAGATTTCTTCAAACCCAGTTACTCTTTTTGACTTTGGAAAATATTATCAGTAGTTTACCAAATATAATAATGTCCCACAGTGCTTAAAAATCATACAAGCCAAGAATATATGAATATATATGATTTTCAATGGAATGGCCTGCATATAAATGTTACATATTCCTATGAAGTCCGTGAGAAAATGAAAATTTTTTTCATAGATCTTAGCTGCTTTTTCAACTTGTTTTTACTTAATTAGTTTGCCTTTTAAATATTTGTGGTGTATTTGAAAACATCGTTTAATTCATTTAACTCTTTAGTTTACAGCTTCAAAGGCATATAAATTGCTCTGTTAGCATGAGGCAAATAAGCCTAGTCATGATGTTTATCATTCTCTATGGTACTTAATTACAGGAAAGTGATAAATAATGGAGCTTTTATTGTCTTTAAAAGTTATCTCTCCCAAAATAAGATGATTCATTTAAAAACTATGTGAGTAGTTTATGTGCAAAGCGTTTTTCTAAACCCTGGGTGTATGGTATGAATAAAAAGACAAGATACCTTGTATTATAGAACTTACACTATTTAGAGAAATGATAGAGCAAAATAAATAAATAAATAAATAAATGACAAAATAAATGCTAGAAAGTAAGTACAAATGGGATTATATCCCTTAGTGAACTCCTTACAGGTCAGGAGTACACTAGATTTGTAACACAGAATGTCCTATTTTAGTGGTGATTCTTGGCATTTGTTCCTGGCTTTGCAAGCTTTGTAATTAGGAGTGATTATTTGTCTTAAGTAATGGCAAATGAAAAAGAAATGAGAAAGCCGCTTATATGTATTAGAATGTGAAGAAGCTCATAATCAGATAAAGCTAAAATATTTACAGTGTTACACCTATAGATACACAAACTGTCTTTTTACGGATTACAAATGCGCTACAAGGGTCATTCCTGTATTGCATTTCCTGTTTACAGTCATTACTAATTTTTGTTTGGTAACTACTGTCATGGTACCTGAAAGAATGACTTTTAAAAATCTATTTATTAGATCATTGATATATAATACATACAGGAAATTATTTTGCTTTTTACAAAGTAGTGATGTTCAGGGATTATATAAATTATGAATTATGAAATAACTTTTTCAATGATTAGAAAATAGAGAAAAGACTAACCAAATTGAAAATGGGTTTTAGAACCTCACATTTTCAAGATTTTAAGGAAAAATTAATTTGATAATTGATAAACTTATATTTGATCTTTGAGTAAAATCCATGGATTAAAATGTGCCTTAAACACTGTTATTAGAGGATTAAACTTAGAGGTTATGCTTTTCAGCTATCCAGCTCCAGCCTTTGATTCTCCTATAAAAAAGCCCCAGTCATATTTAAAATAGTTTCACTTACTTTTTTTTCCAAATACCTGATCTACCTAACTCCCTACTTAAATAATAGGGAATTAGAATAATTAATATGCATGACTATAATTTTCTAATGCAAGTTCAAGCTGTGATTCTAAAATTATTTTTTAACTATTTTTCTTTCTTTTTTCTTCTCAACCATTATAATCACTGTTCATTTCCAGTGACAAAAACTATAAGAAAGAATAGAAGGTGATAGAAAGAACCTAAAGAAACTCACTAAGTATAATCTGGGGACTGCTATGGAAGTATTTCATGTTTCTGTAGTATTTAGCTATAAAAATTGGTTGATTGTAGGTATCACTGGTTTTATTTTGGTCATATTCAACAAAGGAGAAAAGCATAGTTTAGGAAGTTTCTCTTATCCTTGGCTAGTCAAGAATGCAGGACTGCTTGGGTTTGAGGACTGCTTGGGTTTGAGGACTGCTTGAGGGAGGGGTTGTAGGAGAAGCCAGGCAGTTTGAGGACTGCTGAGAGCACATCTGCCAAGCAACAGCCAGGCTACCACTATGTAAATATAATTAAACTCTGGATGAGGCCGGATCATCCTCAGATCACCTGTGCTTCAGTCTGTCTTTATTACAGTGACATTTTGACCACCATACAAATTTTAAAAAGGGGTTTCAGGGCATCTGTTGGTTATATAGCTTCTTATCTGAACAGTGAGCCTAGCAAAAAAAAAAAAAAGACTGAAAATCTAGCACAGATGCCTTGGTGCTGAGTCCGTTAATGTCTGTTGCCACCATGAACTTATTACCTCTGTTTTGTTTAAAGATAAAGTGATATCATGTTTCATTGCAAAATGACCATGCAAATATTAGGTGTATTTTTCTTTTTATGAGTGTAATATCATGGAAGTCTTGATAGAATGAGTCACAAAGTAAAGGTAAAGAATGTATATCCATTATGGGATACTGGCAAACAATAAAAATAATTGAGGATTAAACAAAACAAAGTCACCATTTGTTTTTCATAGAGGATATTAAATTTTCAATTTAAATGTAAAACTACAGAATCTCAATTCCTTTTCTATCAGTATCACCTGTTGAGCTTGTATCCCCCAAAATTCCATGATGTCATCTCTGGTGGATCAAAGAAGGAAAGCAGGCAGGCTTGCTAGTGGGCAAGATGTGAATTAACTACAGTGCTGGATAGAATGACATAAGTGCTGTAATACAGTGTTGCTCAAAATATCTGTGTTGAGGAACCATTTTTTCAAAACTCCGAATCTGTCCCAGGCCAATACTTTTTAAAACACAATAAAAATGAATTACTAAAAGGAAAAAAAAGACAAAAATGAGGCCAATTTAAGAAATATACCAGACATACTGTCAAAGTGCTTAACAGTTCCTAATTTCTTTCAGTTTCTTTGTGCATTCCGTCACAAACTGGTGACCAAAAGTTTGCAGACTGCATACTTTGTAGGACTGCAATAATAGGAATACAGACAACTGCGACTACCACCCTCTACCCTCATTAGTGGAGAATATATTCCAAGACCCCCAGTGGATGCCTGAAACCCCAGATAGTACCAAACCCTATATATACTGTTTTTTTCCTATATACACATGCCTATGATGAAATTTAATTTATAAATTAGGCACAGTAAGAGATTAACAACAAGAACTAAAAATAGAAAAATCATAACTATATACTATAGTAAAAGTTTTGTGGATGTGGTTTCTCTCCTTAATTAACTTCTTCATTCCCACCAAAAATGCAGCAGTGGCTTATTCAATGGCAGACCCAGTCTCTGCAGTAATTTTTATATTTTTCTATCCAAACCTATTCCCGAATATTTGTAACCATCCCTTGCATGTGTGCTTGCTAAGTTGCTTCAGTCATATCCAGCTCTTTGCAACCCTATGGACTGTAGGCTGCCAGGTGCCTCTACCCATGGGATTCTCCAGGCAAGAATAGTGGAGTTGGTTGCCATGTCCTTCTTCAGGACGTCTTCCCGACTCAGGGATCAAACCTGCGTCTCTTGTCTCCTGCAGGGGCATGCAGGTTCTGTACCACTAGCACCACCTGGGAAGCACTAAATGGATGGTATAAGTCATTTTAGGGGATCCCTTGCTGAAGTCTTCATGTGGGCTTCATGTTTTCTGGTGCCATGTTACCACCAACTCGAATATGTTTCTGCTTATGTCTCCCACCCACGAGTTTAATGCCTTTTCCATCTTAACTAGGCAATTAGCATGCACTGTGTGGCTATAATTTCTGAAGTTTGAGGTGCAATAGCAGCACTAACATGAATTTGTTTTTCCTTCTTCACAATTTCATGGGTAGAAGATTTCTTCCTACCATAGATCTTAGTAGCATCAGCATATAATTTTTTTGTTGTTAAGTGGAGAACTTCCATCTTTCACTTAAAGGAATTACTTTAAATTTTCTCTTTGGCATATCTGAATTGCCAGCATCACTATTTCTGCAGTTTGGAGCCATTATTAAGTAAAAATAAGAGCTACTTGGGACGCAAGCACTGCAATGATACTGTAACAATCAGTCTGGTAATGAAAATGGCTACTGAGTGACTAGCTGGATAAACTGGACAAAGGATGATTTGTAACTAAAGGCAGGACAGAGCAGACTCCAGATTTCATCACAGTACTCAGAATGCAGTTAAAATTTAGGAATTGTTTGCTTCTGAAATTTTCCATTTAATATTTTTGGATCAGAGTTGGCCATAAGTAACTGAAACTGCAGAAACCACAAGTGTGGATAAGGGGCAACGACTGTATTATGAGGTTTCAGAAGCAGAAGCATTATAATTGGGTGGATTGGGACCAACATTATGGAGGAAACATCATTCAAACTAACTCCTGTAGGATAAGTAGGCAAAGAAGGATTTCCAGGAAGAATAGATAATCTGAACCAAAGAAACATGACTGCAAAACATCAGTAAACCCTTGGCATTCTCACCTTTAACATTTTCAGCATTGACTCTTCTAGAATAAAGCTAAGGTATATGATTTGTGATTTTCCTAAATTACAGGTTTGAATTTCAAAGTGTGCCAGTGAGCTTGTACGGGAACCTAATCTACTGCTGCGGATCTGTATCTCTATCCTAATCATGATTCTTGTTTAATGTCATCTCTTGACTTGGAGGAAACCTCGCACTGGAGTCTAGCTGAGGTAGCCTGGGCTTGGCTGCAAGCTGTGGGTTGGGACCACACTGGCCCTCCATCGCTCACCTTCCTTAGATCACTGGATGTCTTAAGCAGGCGTTTGGAGAACAGTGGGCGTGCCCACCTGCAGGAGCACATTTTAAGCCTCTGCTGTCACCGCAGTCACATGGCCAAGTTCAAACTCAAGGGGAAGAAAGTTCCAGTCTAATGACTACGAGGCAAGGGTCTGGATGTTTAATACTACTACCTGGGAATGAAGAATTCAGATCATTACTTCAGACTATTACATATTCTATAGTGGGGTTAATTGTTTTTTTAATTTTGGGGGTTGAAGTGTACTTTTCTGAAGTTCTTTCTGTAACACGAGTCTGTTCCGAGAAGATATTCTGCACAGTTTCATAGACAACTGGTACTTCAAAGCAGGATAGTCTTTGACCTTTCTGAAAAGGGTCTGAAAAAATCTTGGAGTATCCTTTACTTGATTTTTAGAGTGATCTAGTGCCTTTTCTGTTAGTTTTGAGACTAACAGACCTCTCCAGATTCATCCCAGCTAGGTCATATGATCTCCATGTGAAGAAATGTAGAACTCATTTCTCTGGAAAAGATCAAATTGCCAAAGGTTTTTAAGAGGAATCACAAAATCTAACCTTTTAAATACTGCAATAAATTGAAAGTAGATTATACAAATATTCAAATGATGCTGTGTGTTATACTCTGCCATTGGTAGCAAAATAGAAAATTTTCCCAAGAGCAATAGGCAGATTAGTGGTAGAGAGAGGCAAGACAGCTGAGTGGCTCAGTATCCATATTTCTTTTATGATGTCACAGGTAAAAATAATTGAGATGCTGTTTGTTGGCACTTTTCTCATGGACCAGGTGAAATCAAGCTGGGGGATGGAAATCATCAGTGGACCACTTGCTGCCCACTTCTCTGGAACACAGGGAGTTTAGAGGGTGCAGAACAGAACTTACATAGGTTTGAATCCTGGTTTTACACTCCCCTAGAAATTTAGACAAGTTTCTTAGCCTCCTTGGCTTTAGGAAACTTATCTGTAAAACATGGATAATACCTCCTTATTGGGTTATTGTGAGACTACATAAAATGATACATGTAAACACTTAGAACAGTGCCTGACATGTAGCAATTACTTGATCAGTGTTATTATTCATGTTCTCTGATGAGTTTTATTTAGTTATCTAGACCTTAGTATCAATAAGTAAATGTTTGGAGATCCAGAATTGCAGAAAGTTCATCAGCTTTAGAATTCTGAGTTAAATTCTTAGCCCTGACGCTTACTGGCTGTGTGAATTTGGCAAAGTTACTTAACCCTTTAATCCTCGGGATCTTTATCTGAAAATGCATTACAACCATCACAGGGGTATAAAGAATAATTAACATGAACATTTTAAAGCACAAAGTATGGTACCTGCACATACGAAAAATAGGTGTATCATAATTATTATCAAGAAATTCAGTTTAGACAGCAGAAAATCCTTCATGGATTTTTAAACCATTTAACAGGTACCCGAATATATCATCAAGGATTTTATGACCTAACACTTTCAGAAAAATTATTGATACTTGATGCTTTATTGGACACAAAGAAATATTTAAAATTCAATAAATGTATTACATTACTGGATTTCATTTTTTCCTTTTTTAAAATTTGCAAGTTATTTTTTATGATAAAAATAAAAATTTATAAGTAACTTGCTAGAAGTTGGTTGAGTACATGCTGTATGCTAGTCACTGTGGGAAAGATTTCAGAGCTATATTATTGGGCCTCTAGTGGGGGCACTTGATGTGACATTGCCAGGTACTCTGGTCCAGTATAGGAAACAATTATGTTTTCCTGAATGTAATCTTCCTTAGAGTTTCTGTGGTAAATTGCAAAAATGGATACAGTTCTTTTTAGCACCTCCTATGGAGAAGTGGAGTCTGTTTTTCTACCCTTTGAATCTGGGCTGCTGGTAGACAGTGGTAGATGTGCTGTAACCTTGGACTTCACAGGGCTTGTCTGCATCTCTGTTTTGGAACCCTGTTACAACCATGTGAACTAGCCTGGCTCAGCCCACTGGAGAATGAGACCACATAGAAAAGATGACACATCTCAGATGAGGCTCCCCTGAACTAGTTGTCCCTAGCTTACCTGAAAGGTGACTACCAATGCAGTGAGCCCAACTCAGACCAGAAGAATCATCAGCTGAACCCAGCCCAAGGTGCTAAACTGCAGAAGCATGAGCAGAATATCATGACCAGAAACTGCAAACTCTAAATGGTTGCTATTTTAAGCCACTGTGTTTAAGGGTGGTTTGTTAGGCAACAGATTATAACTTATACTCCCTCTGTTGCTAGGATGTAACTCTTCTTGGCCTCCCATGGTGAAAACTATGGAAAAGGTCTTAGAGAAGACTTTTCTCATTCTGAATTATCTTCCTAGCCCTCTGTACATAAGAAGGAATCTGGACACTGTAGCTTCCCTGACATCAATGATCACTTGAGAATGGCCCCCTTTCTAACCTAGTCAAATCTAATTTTGATTTATTTGCTTATTGTTTCATCAATATAAAGGGAAGTTAAATTACTCTGCAACTGAAATTTGATTCTAGTTGTAAAAAGGTGGTATATGTATGTTTTGAAAGTTGTCTATTTCCCATGAATCCCAGTACCTTTTGTAGTGAGGAAGTCCTTGGGCTGTAGTTTAAATATAGAACAAAAAGCATGTGAATCCACACCACTTCCCTAATAAATCAAAAATCAAATGATGGGTCAAAAATTAATTAAAGTACTTACATTTACATAGCACATCATATAAACATAATTCTTTTTTTCCAGAGCAATGGATGGTGTGAAAAGTTTAGACGATAAGTAGTACATAAGCATAAGGCATCTGGCAGTAGGGTTCCTGCATCTCTCCCTTCATTTCAAAGTTTCTAACACCTCTACCAGTGCTTTAAAACTTTACTTTTGCTCTAAATACACCTGAATGCCAATTCTGGGCAAAGTGGAAAATAAGATTTGTCTTTTGACACCTTTACCCCAGATTTTCTATGCCTTCTCCTCATTGGGCTTTTCCTCTCCAGATTCCCTTGGATGCTTGTGCTTGCCTGGGCAGCCTGCTCTAACAACTCTTTCAAGCCAGTGCCACAGGCCTTTCCCTTCATTCTGTCTCTGAAAACATGCCTGTACTGTTCTCTTTTCTGCATGTGCTCTGATTGGGTAGGCAGTCAACGGCAATAAACCACTTAATTGTATAGTCATCCTTACTCCTCAGTTATACTCCTAAAGAAATACTGTAGCCCTTAAGCCTGGTAAAAAATGACGGCAATATTCAAGTTTTGGTATGCACAGTCTTTAAAAAGGCTTCTCAATACACAGCAGTATCTATGGAATCCACTCTTTGAGCCAGCTGTGGAGTTAGTGACACAAGACCAAATTAGAATTGTTTGTCATGATCTAAATTCTTTTAGGAGACTTCTACAGACGCCTTTTGGAATCACATTTCTAAAATCCCTTTTATAGCTGATAATTAGGAGTCTCTGAGTCCTGTGTATAAAAGCACATGCATTAAAAAGTCTTTCCACTGAGCCACAGCTCAGCCAATCCTAATTAAGAAATCATTTCATCAGCAGCTGTAGCCTGTGACACTTTTATGGCCTGCATTGTCTTTCTCAAAGTAACAGAGTTTAGGAGGAGGCTCTTTCTGAGTAGAATTCACAGAAGAGAATTGGTGAACAGCTCAGGTGACTGCCTTCATGTAGGAGTTTAGAGATAATTTGATAGTAGTCAGTTTGAAAAATGTTTATAAGGAACCAGCTAAACTGAACAGATGCAATACATTTCTTTTTATAATTGACTTACCTAAGATAGGTGCAATCTTTAAAAAAAAAAACTAAATTATTTTGTCTCCAATACTGTGAGGATACATTAGATTTTGAATAAGTATACAGTACTGGAAAGTTAGTTATGAACTGCTGCCTATAAATAGTACCTAATTTGAATCAAGTAATTTACATTCTGATATCACAAAGAAGTACTATATATTTTTTCCTTTTCATAACCAGAAAAGTTATATACTAGAATAAGGTTTATATCAGTCTTTTTCCAGTTTTATCCTCTGTTCATTAAGGAGGACTATGACATATTATATAAATTGTGAAATTTTTCTTTTAAATGTATTTCTAGACATTTCTTGCTGGTCACCCCTGATAGTTTGTATTCTGGTTTGTGACTGTGTTCTAAAACAAGTATGTGTGTACACAAGTGTGTATATATGTTGAGATGGTTAGAGAATAAGATGAGAGACAAAATCATTCTACTCTGCCTTCTGAAAGACTGTTCTCTGATCTTGACTGAGTGAACAGTTAAACTGAGGGGAATAAAATGAGAGCATTTATAAGAAGAGAGCAAAGTTTTGTTTACTCTGCGCATTGGGGTGAGTAGAGACATAAATATTTGAAGTGGAAAGAAATAAAGGCAAGGGTGGTAGCTAAGCACACTTATATCCCCTCCCTTGGTAAAGTCTGTCATCACAGATCACTTAGTCTTAGCATTTACAATCAAAACCGAACAGAGGCTGTCAAGATGGCCCCCCACTGATTCCACCTCCTAGAATTCATAGTCTTTTGTGTTCGCTTCCCTTGAGTGTGGGCTGGTCCTGGTCAGTAGCTGCCAAGGAATGTAACGTGGCAGATGTGATGGTACATCCCTTCAAAGGTTAAAGACTTCAGCTTCCATCTGGGGTGCACTCACTCTTTGTGGTTCACTTGCCCTGGGGAAAACTTGCTGCCATGTCATAGGTACCAATGTGAGAGAGCTTAAAAGTGGATCTTCCCCAGTTGAGCCTTGAGTGACTACAGCCCTAGTTGACCCCTGATTGCAACCTTGCAAGAGGCTCAGAGCCAGCTCACCTAGGTAAGCCACTCCCACCTGCCTGACACACAGAAAGCTATAAGATGATAAATGTTTGTTATTTTCAGCCCGCAAATTTTGGAGTAATTTGAAAGTAATACAGAGGTTTTCCACTAGGAATCTAGGAATTTAGTGATTTGGAAAAAAAGAAAAATGAAAAGAATTATTGCAGTTTTTGCTTCATTATATTACCCCTGGACACTGCATAAATATATGGAATCTTCTATATAATATAGTTAATAATTTTCAGTACTATTGATAAACCTACTTGTTTTGAATAAGTTTTGAATAAAGATCTTTCAACTTTGAGATTTAACTTGTTCATTTGTATTTCGTTGTTTCTTTTAAAACTTTTTTTCCTCTTCCTAAAACATTCTAAGAGACCTATTTTGCATCAGTACCCTGGATATTTCCTTAACTCATGCCCCATACTTTGAGGGTCCTCTTGTGTGTGTGACTAATCACCTCAGGGCTTTCTGTGTTAGTGCAGCTGGTTTGCAGACACTCGGGTTTCTTATAATCAGTCTCAGGTTTGTCTAGGAAGGAGGAATTCCTAGCTGGTGACAAATAGATTGTCTTTCAGATCAAAATCTATTGTTCTACAGAAGTTACAGATGAGGAATATGACTCATTTAAATTATTACTTATCTTCAGAGTCTCATTTTAGAGGAAAAACTAGTGATTTTGTAGTTAAGCTCAGGATTTGGAGTTAGAAAGGCCAAGATTCAAATCAGCTCTGTCTGCATTTGGCAAATTGCCCGCAAGATAGCCGGGCAGTCTTAGACAAATTACTTAATCTCTCCAAGTCTCAGTGTCTTTATTTGTGAAATAGGAGTAATAACACTTTACTGTCAGTTGTCTTGAAAATTCAATCAGGTGATGTATGTATTGTGCCTGGTAGGTATTAACATCTTAACAAATGGTGCATGTGCATACTAAGTTGCTTTAGTTGTGTCTCACTCTTTGCGACCCTATGGACTTGTAGCCCACAAGGCTCCTCTGTCCATGGGATTCTCCAGGCACGAATACTGGAGTGGGTTTCCATTTCCTACTCCAGGGGATCTTCCCGACCCAGGACTCAAACCCAGGTTCCTGTACTGCAGGCAGATTCTTTACCAGCTGAGCTACCAGGAAGTGAAATGAAGTGAAGTCGCTCAGTTGTGTCCAACTCTTTGCGACCCTGTGGACTGTAGCCCACCAGGCTCCTCCGTCCATGGGATTCTCCAGGCAAGAATACTGGAGTGGATTGCCATTTCCTTCTCCAGAGCTACCAGGAAAGCCCCTAACAAATAGTAGTTGAGGTATTTTTATTACCACTTCTACCTTCACAACTACCAGTGGTCATTTAAGAAAAAGCATAATTAGAATTGCTTTAAGGTACCCTAACGAAACTACAATTCATTATTGTTTCCTAGAAAAAAGCAGCAGGATCTACTTCTGGTCTTCGTCAAAAATGTTACTATATTTATTGAGGTTGTATAGATGTTTTAAGTAACTTACGATTTGATTATATCCCAGACCAAAGTAGACAAATTGTCTTGGTAACAGTCCTTTTATCACTTACCTAATACTGGTACTGCCTTAAGGAATGTAGGGAAAGACTGACTGGGAGTTATCTATTTAATTTGTTTGTTAAAGTTCCAGGAAGATTGATCCAGTACCTCCAGAATAGAATTTATTATAAACTATTTAGACTGAAAGATCACTTGTTTCCTTTTCCTTCCTATCACAGTGATGTTAGTGATGATTTACTACTATTTGTGAACAAAAAAGTATCAGTTCATTTGTCTCACAGTGGATTTTATGATATAGTTTCACGAAGGGCTATGCCTTTGTACTTCATGCACTGAAAAGCTGAAAGGATGTGAAAATGAATTCTAGAATCTGCTATGAAGAGTTTTATTCCCAGTTGCTTCTGAATAAGTGGTCCTGACAACTAAAGACCCTTACTTGATTATTTTATTCTTGGTATAATATTTTGATCTCAAATTAAAATTTATATTTCTTTCTATTTAAAAAGAATTAATATATTAAATATTTATCTGACCTGAGGTCTTTCCATGTTCATGATCTATGTATGCTTAGGCACTAGTGGTTAAGAACAGGCATTCTGCAGTGCAACTGACCTTAGACCTGTCAACAGTTTTCTGCTTTAGTTTCTTCACCTGGATGAAAATGCAGATAATAATTAACAGGTTTCATAGCATTCTTACAAGTATAAAATGAGATGACCCAAGCAAAAATTTATAGCCATGCCTGACAATATAATTGCTCAATAACTATTTGCCATTGCAGTTATTATCACCACTACCCTGCCAGAGCCCTTTTAAAATCTTTATTTTTTGTGAAAAGCAATGGGAATTCCTTGGTGCTATGTCATAAAAGATTTTATTAAATTAAAGCAAGTTTTAAATAAGTAGATAACACTTTTTGGCATTTCTATAAATCTCAGGCTGTGCAGCAGACATCAGGAATTCAAATATGAACTAGAAACTCAGTCCAGTGGGGTAAATGAGTATCATAGTATAGAAAAAAAAAAGGAATAAATAATAGCATTTGAACTAAGACCAATGGAATTCAGAAGAACTCTGCTGAGGATGGTTCAAAAAGGATACAGAGTAACTGCTGTTTGAATTGGGTATATACAGTAGTATTTTACCAGATGGAGGAGAAGAGGAATGAGATCCAGGCAAGGGAAAAGCTGGTCTTGAAGCAGAGCATGGCTGGGGGGAGGGGTGTGAGATTGAGGGTGGTGCCAAGTTGAAAGGCCTTTCTCTGCCAGGCTAAGACACGTGGAATTCATTGAACTCACTAAAAGTATCTAACAAGGGTAATATTATGATCACCTTTGGGTTTTATTAAAATAATTTTGGGAGAAGCACTATGACATTACATGAAGGGAATGATCAGTTTGGAGAGTGTGATCCCAGGTTGATGTGATAGAAATTTGGACATGAACAGTAGAGTGGAGATGAAAGAGCAAAGTGTAGTTTTTAACAAAACTTGGACATTAAAAGCATGACTTTGACAAGGATAAAGAGGCCTTCATGCCCAAGTTTGGGTAACTAGATAGTGTAATGACTTTTTTCATTATTCTTCTCATGTATTTAAGAATTAAGTGAGAGATGGAAAGTTTTTGTTCTTATGAGCAAAGCAAAATATAACAGCAATTTTACTAGGAATGATTAATCATACCTCTTAATCACAATAAGTTACTTCTTTGTATTCCCACCTAAAAAACTTGACAAACTATATGAAAGTTAAAGGTGCCTCTCTTTATGTTTAAGTCTGGTTTTCTGTGTAACCTGACCTTTTTTTTTTTTCTTTTTTTTTTTTTTGGTGGTGGGTGGTCACTGAGAATCTTAGTAGATATTGGGAAACAGGCATTGAGCTAAAAAACTAAAACAGTTTAAAATCTTATGTTAGATATTAATGAAAACATACCAATTTGAAGTTGGGTTGGGGGAAAACTTCAAAGATTATACCAGGTTTCTAGAAGAGCCATGTGCTGAGAGGAATTATTTATTTAGAAATTTAATTCCTTTGTCCAGAATATTCACTTATGTGAATAAGATCAAAATACATGAGTGTATTATGAATATATGTGTGTATACATATATATATATATATATATATATGTGGATGAATACATTCGTACATGTACAGAGAGGGAATATATATGTATTTCATATAATCTACCTTGGTCAGCTTCATTCCAAGATGATTAAAGAATTCTTAGCAACACTTGTGTGTTTAGTAACCACATATGAATTTTTGCTCCAGAGGGGAATTTGGTTATGAAAACAGCATGAATCAGATGATCTCACTATGAATACTGAATAATATCTTCCAGACCTAAATTGTATCCAAATCAAGTCAGACTGTATTCGAAATACCAGATGTTCCCTACTTTCCTTTTTCTTTAAAGTATCTGATACGTAATACCCTTTCCTGGGTCAGAAGGGTCACCTGAAATATTGCCAACCTATGTGGTTGCCTGAAATTATAAATACAGAGAAATTGATCCCATTCTCATTTCTGTCTCTGAAATAAGCAGGAGATGAGGGATATTTGTAGGCACGGATCACAGTGCTATATGTTCAGTATCTGGATCCTATAGTTAAGGATTTAAAAAGTCTTATTTGTCTGTGACTGGTATTTTAGGATAAATATTATACAATCATTTTTATTTTTTCAAAGGACCTAGATAGGTATTCCTAAAGCATGACTGTAGTTTTTCCAAATATAGTCAATCCAAAGGACCTGTTTTCTTGGACACTGAAGAAGAAAAATTAATCTGTCATATCCTTGTATTGATGCTGGCCAGAATATGTTACTAAAATTATATGAAGCAGACAACTTTTGGACTTGTGTGCTTATGAAAAACACGTGTTTTCAGGCACCAAGTGTTGACTCTGCAGGGAATACTACATCCCATTTGCTGCTGAAATAATTATGTACAACAGAACTGTGTCTTACCCCTCAGAACTTAAATTTTGTGTTTATTATGTAGTTTTTAAACTACTCTTCCAAGCTGAATTCCAGATGATTCTGACCTGTTAGAGCCAATAATACATTAGCTTTCTCAAATAATTATTTTCTATTTAGTATTTAAATATTAAGCAGGTGACCATGCTGAATAGCAACTGAGATGAAGTTAATCTGAAACACAAATTTCAGCCATAATTTTAGAATTGAAAAGCGTCTTAGAATTGATCTAGTTCAGTTCCTTCATTACCTAGATGAAGCCTAGAGAAGAAGAGTAAGCTCTAAAATCACTGGACTTGGTCATAATTCCTTAGGACCACATCACAGTTTTCCTGACTCTCTTCCAATGCTCTTTCTACATTTTCACCATTTAGTCGTGTAATTCTTGATCATTAATGCCTGGTATAGTTAGTTCTCATATATACATTACATATAAGCACATATATATTGGTGTTTATATTAGTCCAAGGATCTGACCTTCCTGTTCTAAACAGCCAGGCTGCCTTAGGTGAGGAACTAATACTTCCTCTACCACCCCCTCCCACACACTGTGGGTATCATTAAATAACAACTTCCTTGTTCTCATTACTCACCAAGAATTCTCCAGCCCAGAAACCTGGGCAGAAATTAACCTATACGATCTGGATGTCTAAGAGTAGTAGCCATAACTCTTGAGGAAAGGAGAAGGACCCTGACTGACCAAAGAACGCAGTCTGTACTGTGGGTAAAGGAAAGCACGAGGTATAGAGAGAAGAATTCTGGGTCCTGGACTTAAGGGAATCCTGAACACGAAGTAAGCAGGAAGAGAAGTCGGTTGAGCCCTTAGAACAGATGGTATTCCAGACCCTCAAACTGAGACTAAGAAAAGTTGGAGAATACAAGCTCCTGTGACCTCTGCCCAAGAGAGTCTTGGAATAGGTCTTGAGAATGTGCCTGGGGAAGCTCTGGCTTTGAAATTCATTTTACTACAAAGTAGACTTAGTACATTTTACTTCATTTCATATGTCTGACTTGTTAAAGGGAGGATAGCAGATGCCTAAATTGGGGCAGGAACAAAAGCAGAAGGAAGTTACCTCATACCAGTAGAGATATGTCTGCTGGGGTGCAATTTTATCATATAAATTGGGTTGAACAGTATTAGAGGACACATTGTACTCTGGATTATTACTTAATCTGAAAGTAGGCAATCTATAAAACAGTTTTCCACAGATCTTTGTTGTTTGAGTAGGATACAAAAGCTTTTGTGTCCTAACAGAGTTTGTGCTTTTGTATCCTAACAGAGTTTGATAAAGAGGGTAAGATTATGGAGGAAGTTCCCATCCCAGTAAGTGGCATAAATTAGAGATCTTCAGTGTTGGGTGTTAAGGAGGTTGGGTTTATAGCTTCATTTATATCTATAAAATTTCTCTTAATGAAATTCCTCTAAAGAAAGTAAATTTATTGCCAGTCTGAAACTCTGATCACTTTAGCTGCTAAAATGGTTTTGAAACCTAGGTGCTTTTTTTCACTTGTGCGTTGTTTTTTAATTAGAAACGTTGGGTTGTAACAGGAGAGTGTGTGTATCATATTGCTGTGACCTTATTCTGCTGTCTTTCATTTACTTGTCTCTTTGTGGTATTTTGAGAGTCTCCTCACTCCTTATGTATGGACCCCAGGGGAAGAGGAATGTGTATGTGTTTGGGAAGGTGGGAAGGGACACATCCTTCAGGTGGACACAAACCCAAACTGCAGGAAAGAAGATGAAGTTGATCTTCCAGGCAGGCCAGCAGGAGTAGAAGAACACTGGATCAGTGCTTTCAGAGCTTTCCA
Source organism: Dama dama (assembly GCF_033118175.1). Taxonomy (NCBI): domain Eukaryota; kingdom Metazoa; phylum Chordata; class Mammalia; order Artiodactyla; family Cervidae; genus Dama; species Dama dama. The sequence goes on along the minus strand of NC_083698.1, from coordinate 49,852,495 downwards.
GGGCAGACTGCAGAACTGTTTTCTCAAATTACTGCTTCTTTCAGAGTTAGGTCTCCTAGTCTCCCTGAGGGTCTTCTGAGGTTTGGCCTGCAGAACTTAAGAGGGGCTCTTGCTCCCCCACCCCCCCATCCCATCCTGTGTGTGCATGCCTTTTCTCTAGGACCTTCCTCCTTAAGAGTCTCATCTTCTCTCTGGGGAGGTCTTCTTTTTTAAACCTGGTAACCTAAGACATGGTGCCAGATGCTTCAGGAGATTCATTTGTTTCTCAGGAAAAGGAAAAAAGAAGGATAGAAAGCCCCACTTGGCCTGCTACAAGGCTGGCCCTGTCACCTCTCATGTTCTCTAAGAGTTCCTCAACGCTAACCATGCTTCTTCTGTCACAGGCTTCAAATACGGTGTCCCTTCTGCTTTGTCCCTCCACTTTACTGAGTTAGATGTTCATCCTTTCCAGCTTATTTCATGTATCACTTGTTCAAAAGATCTTTCCCATTCTCCCTGCCTGAAACACGGTGTCTCTCTACGTAGGCTTCAAAGTCATCTCCATTGAGAGGTATTGCAGGAGACTTGGGGCTTGTAGTCCTTTTCCTTGAAGCAGAAATGAGCCAGGGAATCTCTTTGGAAAATGGAAGGGCTCCCACTGGACACCCTACAGAGTCTGCCCCAGCAGCACAGTGGAGCACAAGTCAGACACTGCGTTTTAGGTTAGTTTGCTGTTGACTGGCCATGTAACCAGCAGCAAATCATCTCCTCTAAATTTTGGTTTCCTGATTTCTTACATCATGGGGATGTCTAGGCCTGTCCAGCATGAAAAATATGTGGGGCACTTTAAAAGAGTAGATGTTCATGGAACACCACCAGTTCTAATAACTCTCATGAATAAATTGATAACAATTTTAAGAAGATTAAAAAGCATGTAGGAAAGAAACAAATTCCCCCTTTCCAAGGCTGACATCCCTAAGAAAAAGAAATGCAAAAAGACAAAATGGTTGTCTGACAAGACCTTACAAATAGCTGAGAAAAGAAGAGAAGCTTAAGGCAAAGGAGAAAAGGAAAGATATACCCATTTGAATGCAGAGTTCCAAAGAACAGCAAGGAGAGATAAGAAAGCCTTCCTTAGCAATCAGTGCAAAGAAATAGAGGAAAACAATAGAATGGGAAAGACTAGAGATCTCTTCAAGAAAATTAGAGATACCAAGGGAACATTTCATGCAAAGATGGGCTCAGTAGAGGACAGAAATGGTATGGACCTAACAGAAGCAGACGATATTAAGAAGAGGTGGCAAGAATACACAGAAGAACTATACAAAAAAGATCTTCATGACCCAGATAACCACGATGGTGCTATCACTCACCTAGAGCAAGATATTCTGGAATGCGAAGTCAGGTGGGCCTTAGGAAGCATCACTATGAACAAAACTAATGGAGGTGATGGAATTCCAGTTGAGCTATTTCAAATCCTAAAAGATGATGCTGTGAAAGTGCTACATTCAATATGCCAGCAAATCTGGAAAACTCAGCAGTGGCTACAGGACTGGAAAAGGTCAGTTTTCATTCCAATCCCAAAGAAAAGCAATGCCAGAGAATGCTCAAACTACCACACAGTTGCACTCATCTCACACGCTAGTAAAGTATTGCTCAAAATTCTCCAAGCCAGGCTTCAGCAATACGTGAACCGTGAACTCCCAGATGTTCAAGCTGGATAGAAAAGGCAGAGGAAGCAGAGATCAAATTGCCAACTTCCACTGGATCATCGAAAAAGCGAGAGAGTTCCAGAAGAACACCTACTTCTTCTTCATTGACTATGCCAAAGCCTTTGACTATGTGGATCACCACAAACTGTGGAAAATTCTTCAAGAGATGGAAATCCCAGGCCACCTGACCTGCCTCCTGTATGCAAATCAAGAAATCTGTATGCAAGTCAAGAAGCAACAGTTAGAACTGGACATGGAACAAAAGGCTGGTTTCAAATTGGGAAAGGAGTATGTCAAGGCTACATATTGTCACCCTGCTTATTTAACTGATATGCAGACTACATCATGAGAAATGCTGGACTGGATGAAGCACAAGCTGGAATCGAGATTGACAGGAGAAATACCAATAACCTCAGATAGGCAGATGACACAACCCTTATGGCAGAAAGCGAAGAAGAACTAAAGAGCTTCTTGATGAAGGTGAAAGAGGAGAGTGAAAAAGTTGGCTTAAAACTCAACATTCAAAGACAAAGATCATGGCATCCGGTCTTCATGGCAAATAGATGGGAAAACAATGGAAATAGTGACAGACTTTATTTTGGGGGGCTCCAAAATCACTGCAGATGGTGACTGCAGCCATGAAATTAAAAGACACTTGCTCCTTGGAAGAAAAACTGTGACCAACCTAGACAGCATATTAAAAAGCAGAGGCATTACTTGACCAACAAAGGTCCTTCTAGTCAAAGCTTTGGTTTTTCCGGTAGTTATGTATGGATGTGAGAGTTGGACTATAAAGAAAGCTGAATGCCAAAGAATTGATGCTTTTGAACTGCGGTGTTGGAGGAGACTCTTGAGAGTCCCTTGGACTGCTAGGAGATACAACCAGGCCATCCTAAAGGAAATCAGTCCTGAATACTCATTGGAAGATCAGTCCTGAATATTCATTGGAAGGACTGATGCTGAATCTGAAACTCCAATACTTTGGCCACCTGATGGAAAGAACCGACTCATTTGAAAAGACTCTGCTGGTGGGAAAGATTGAAGGCGGCAGGAGAAGGGGATGACAGAGGATGAGATCGTTGGATGGCATCACCGACGCGATGGACTTAAGTTTGAGTAGGCTCCAGGAGTTGGTGATGGACGAGGAAGCCTGGCGTGCTGCAGTCCATGGGGTCACAAAGAGTCAGACATGACTGAGCGACTGAACTGAACTGAACTGATGCCTTCAAGGCACTTGCAATCTAATGTCCTTTCCAGACTGGCACTGAATTCAGCCACATGTTTATTCAAAAAACTACTCTGCATAAAGTATCAAGCCCTGTGAGACACTTAGGAGAAACCCTCTTATGTGGTCAATACTTTCTGAAATTTATAATCAACCAATTACACAAGTACATAATAAACATAAGCATACCTGTTACATGCTAATTAATATTGCACGGTAAGTAAGCGCTGCAGAAGTTTTTCCAGGAATTCACATGAGGGGTATAGAAGTTAGTCATGATGCAGCGAGTAGAAGTAAAATTTAAAAGGCTAATTGTCATTTCCAAACTTAAATTACTGAGTAATTTTAAATATCTGGAACTGTGAAAAGGAGCTGGACAGGACTGAGCAACTGAACTGGCTGAAGGCTGACTTTGTAAATCAGCAATGAGCTACACTGAGTTCTTAGTATAAAACCTCTCCTAACTGATTGAGGTTCTAGTTATATTAGCTGAGCTTCCAAGTTTCATTCAGAAATACAGAATGAGGTGGTATTGGTCTAGTATGTTTCTGGTATTTTAGGCCAGTGTTGCTCAAACCAAATGATTCAGATTTGAAGGTAGGTAAGAATTTGTTTAGGTGGCCATTTAACTTAAAGGCAGAATCATACTTAGTTCTCCATATTATATAAGCCAGTAAACCTTTGTTTCAGGATTTTATACGCACCTACAAACATATAAGTTTGTATGTGTGTGCATGTTCTCTTTCATGAGATAAAATGTATTTCTGTGAGTTTAGAAGCAGCTGATTTAAGCTGAGCTATGTGATTAAGCCTTAATAATATAATCTTAATTTTCATCTGAGGTTCAGTTTAGCAGGAGATACATGGGACATAGTATGAGGCAAATCCATATACCAGACAGATTCAGGATTGTTACCTCTCCTGTAATGGAAAACTAGAATTGGCTGGAAAAGTAATTGACCTTTTTAGATTTGCTCTTCATTTTACTATGGATATTGTAGTGCAGAAAAAACTCTTTAGTTATGTTCATCGCAAAAGACCAGTAAACTAAAATAGCTAGAATCTCTCTGTCTTTTGGTAATCCGTTTTATTTCTGTACTGTGAACTATAATGATCAGTGACAAGAAAATAATTTGATTCTTTCAAAAAAAAAAAAAAAAACAGAGTGGCTAGTGTTAAAATACACAATTTAGAGAATTTTTAATCTTTTGAAAATTGGTAATGGAGACATGGCAAAGGTAATAAAGTGTAGTTAATGCTGGACAGATTTTTATCACGTTTAGCAAATATTCTTGAAATGGTCTAACTTTAAAAATCGTAGGTTTGCCTAAGCAGCTGGGTAGACCAGCTGGTTTTGAATATGCCCTTAGTTATGTAGAAGGATGTGGTAAAATTCTTAAGAAAAAAGGAAGGGCTTCAGTTAAACTTCATGGGCTGATCAAGCTGATCTTTCATGGAACAAGTTACAGTGTGTTTTGTTTTGTTTTAAATTTTTTAATCGAAGGATAGTTGCTTTACAGAATTTTGTGGTTTTGATTGCAGTGACAAACAAAACTTGGTAAAGCTACAAAAGGGAACCATTGAAAAAAATCTCTTGTCTGACTTGGAACACTCACTCCAGACACTAAACAGTAACAAATCTGTCAGCAGTCAGTGATATGAATAATCGAGGCACTGGTGATTTGTTGATGTGCTGAAGCAAAGCTAGTTGATCTTTTTCACTCTAATGCCAATAGCTGGGTACAGAGCTTACATTGCCTTCTGGTGTCCTTCCCTCATCTGCACCCCTCCTCTTTTGCTTATTAAGTCATGTCTCAGCAGTTCCTGAGAATTACTATTAATACGGTAGAAGGAAAAAAATGGTTTGCTATATAAGGGCAATAGTACAATGCCTGCACTCCTATCTAGGGCATAAGAGCACAGACCTTGGAATCAGACTTGGAGTTAGATCTCTTGTACACCATTTATTAACACTTTGATCTTAAGTAAGTTCTGTGGCCTCTCAGAGTTTCAGTTGTCATCTCTTAAGATGGAGAATAGAATTGCCTACTTTATAAGTATTTTATGAGGTTCTGTAAAATTTCAGTGAGATAAGTGCTCCTCTCTATCCCTGTCGTTCAGTGTGTTTGTTGTTGCTATTATTGTTATTATATTTATAAAAAATAAAATAATAATATTAAATTGATATTTAATTAAATAATTAAAACAATATTTCCCCAAGTTGTTTGCATATTCCTTGTTTGCCAAAAAATAATGTCATTTGGGGCCAGACTTGCTTTCCAAGCTCTGGCTCCTCTGACTGTTCCCTGTACCTATTATATATATAGGGCATGTAGTGGCCAAAAAGATAAATTCATGACTTTTTGTGACTTTTGCAATATGTGTAGTCTTCTATACAGTTGTATTCTAATGCTTTTTTGTTCATGAAAAAGCAATAAATACAGGGTATGTTGTGTATGCACTTGGAATCGCCATATAGCATACCTGGGTGTCATCAAAAAGCAATAAATACAGGGTATGTTGTGTATGCACTTGGAATCGCCATATAGCATACCTGGGTGTCATCACTGACTAAACAATGTGATACTCATGAAAGATTTGTTTGAAAGTTATATCCAGAGGAGTGGTAAATGGAATTAAAGTTGTAGTCTATTGACTTTTTTAAAGATTTTCTAAAAACATAATAAATCTATGTTGTTTTCTCTTTAACAGATGGGTCTAGGTCATGAGCAAGGATTTGGAGCCCCCTGTTTAAAATGCAAAGAAAAATGTGAGGGATTCGAACTGCACTTCTGGAGGTAATGTTTTAAAAACTGAAACCACATTAGTAATTTCTACTTTTTGGCGCTGCTTCCTCAGACACTGGAGACTGCTTACAAGTTATCCAGCCTGGTTGCTAAGTTGTGATCTATTGTATTCTTTTCTAAGAAATAAATAAGAAATAAAGATATTCTGACTTCCTATCATTATTTGAGCTTATTGGGCTATAGTCACTGTATTTATTTGCTTGATTTATTTGCTAGTTTTCAGTTTTCCTGTGAGACTAAAATATTGAATATGTCTCTTCTCTGAGTGGCAAATAAGTTTATGGTAATCCTGAAGGACTATTTATTAATTTAATTGTTATTCTTTTATTAAGAATGGACAACTATTCTTTTATTAAAATGGACAACTATGCACATCTCATCTGTATATTTGTGATTAAACAATAAATACAATGAGTTGAGCATTCATGTCCTAGTTGTCAGGAAATGGACTTGAATCTAGTTGTTTTGTTTTGTTTTGTTTTTTTCAAAATTTTCAGCTGTAAATTTACTACTGAAAACCTTTGAAAAGCTTGAGTTTAAAAAAATGATAATCCATTGCCATTGTCTTGATTTGAATCAAGTGCCTACATATGGAAGACAAATGTTAGTGGATCAAAAATGTGAATTTTTTATAGCTCTTATTTGCATGTTTCTTTTAAAATCATTATTCTATGTCATATAAACCTAAAACTGGTATTTTAAATCCATTCTTTTAAAGAACATAAATGTCGTTCATCAGTGGCTGCCAAGACCATAACGATAGTCAGTAAGTGTTCAAAGTTAGAATTAGCACATTATTGCTAGAAGAAAAAGATTAAAGTGATCAGCCATACATCATTAGGATGGCAGCTGACTGTTAGAATGAATCTCATTTGAGGACGGCTCTTGCACTGCATATTTCCATAGGAAACATTGTCGAATAAAAAATGTCATTGGCTCTGGGGTTGTATACAGTATAAGCTAAAGAAGAATGTAAAATAAAATTTGGGATATTAAGTTTCCTTAAAAGCTCATTTACATAATAAGTTTTAGGAAACAAGGACAGTTTTAAATAGTGAAGGCAAAGGAAACCTTAGCCCTCCCCCAAATGATGATACAGTTCTTTACGTGTAAGGAGCTAAAATGGTCCAGGGAATTTTAAAATTACAAGACTTTACTGGATCTTCTTTGTGCTACCTCTCCAAGGGACATAGCAGTTTGTGAATATGTCTGTAATATTTTGGCAAGGTAAAGTCACCAGACACAAAACAGTTGTCATGCGTTCGAATATTTGAGCTCCTAATGAGAGCCCAGCTCTTTGTACTCAGTGGGTTTTGTGGAGAGCTGCACTGCCCTCTGCTGGACACAGTTCCTTGCTTTGCCGTCTCAAGTCAAGCTCTTTTTAGTTTGACTATACATTTGCCAGGACAGCTAATGAGATTTTTATTTAAAGCTCTTTCCTCAGTGATGGTGTCTTTTCTCTAAAGCAGGTTAGTTTATAGTAGTTCTTATTTGCTCTATATTATTTTTATATTGTAGATAACTATCATCTGATATTTTCAGATAAAAATATCAGATAAGAGCAGATCTGTATGACATGAAAATCACTTGATTCATTATCATTTTTTCATGTAGTCTCATCTCCTGACCTCAGTATTATCTGAGAATCTGTTAAGAACCATAAAAGACTACATCTTCTAGTTACTAACCACAGTGTTATGTATGTGATGTAAGCTGACCCAGTCATGGTACATCATTTCCTTGTTCGCACTGATTGGTTCATTTATCCATTTGTGGGCACTTGACAAAAGTCAGATCAGTTGAAACTCTTCCTAGAGGTGGTAGTTGTTGAATAATTTTACCCTCTAGGGACCTGCAAACTTCTTCTGTTTCTGATTGCCTCAGGTTGCTTATAAGAAACCATATGCAAGTAAAAAGAAACAAACTCTGGCTACTGCCTAGTAGTATTTTCATTAGCATGTTGCTGCCTGATCTCCCAGGGTCTCAGAACTCAGGCTGAGTTATTTGCTGTTCCACACACATTCACCAAGCATGTGTTATGATTTAGGTATTTTGTCATGTGCTAACTCCAGTACTTTGGCCACCTGATGTGAAGAGCTGACTCATTTGAAAAGACCCTGATGCTTTGAGGGCACGAGAAGGGGACGACAGAGGATGAGATGGTTGGATGGCATCACCGACTCAGTGGACATGGGTTTAGGGGGACTCTGGGAGTTGGTGATGGACAGGGAGGCCTGGTGTGCTGTGGTTCATGGGCTTGCAAAGAATCAGACACAACTGAGCGACCGAACTGAACTGAAGAAAGATAAAGTCCCTGATCTTACTCAAAGTGTGGATATTCCTATGATTTACTAGTTTCTCTATGTTCCCTAGAGTATTTGAGAAGTTATTTATCCCCCATAATACAGTTTTTTTCCCCCTACATTTTCCCTTACATAGTCTGGACAAATGATATTGGTTTCTTTATGCTGTTGGGTAGCTGCTCAACCCTCAGATCATGGCTTAAATGTTACCTCTTCAGCTGGGTTTTTTGTTTTCTCTTATTTCCCCATTTATGTGGATTTATTCTGTTGCTGCTATATCTTAATGTACCATGTTTCTTTCCTTCCTGATACACATTGTTCTAGGGCTTCCAAGCTGGCTCAGTGGTCAAGAATTCACCTACCAATCTAGGAGACACAAAAGATGCGGGTCCAATCTCTGAGTCGGGAAGCTCCTGGAGTAGAAAATGGCAACCCACTCCAGCATTCTCGCCTGGAGAATCCCATGGACAGAGGAGCCTGGTGGGCTACAGTCCATGGGGTCACAAAGAGTCAGATACAACTGAGCACACATACATGTTCACACATATTCATAAAAGACTAGGGCTTTACCACAGCTTCCGGTCTAACTTGGATTTATATAGTCTGTACAAATGGTGTTATTTAGTAGTTCTGTCTTCTTCCTGGCATGAGTCCAGACACATTTCTCAGAATTTTTGATAATTCCTTGACCTTTTCACCGCAACTGGAAAGCTTGAGGGTGTCTTTGACCTCCAGATGAGCCATTTTCGGTACAGTGTTTGAAGACTTTTACACACTTTCTAAAGCTGGTTGTCCTGAGTGTAACAAAGATTCCAGATTTGGTCCAGGGCCCCAGAACTGCTGTGATTGAAGTGGACATGGGGTCTCAAGTTCCTGCCCACTTAACCTCCTCCTCCATCTTCATGGTGACCCTTGACTTCTAAGACCCTTAGGGCTTCTTGGAGTACATTGTGAAAATCAGAGCCTAGTTATTCTTCACTTTTATCAGTCTGACCTTCTATGCAGCCACAAGAATGGTCTTTTGAAAATGGATACTATTGTGTACTTACCAATAGCTTAAGAATCTTAATGCTTTCCCTCTGGACTTGATCCTTTGAAAAAAGTCTTTGGCTTTGATCTCAGAATCTGTCCTCTGCTTACTCTTCCAACCTTCCTTCCATTTCAAGTACCCTGTGCTTCAATTACTTAGACACATGCTGTTTCCTAAAATGTCTGTGCCTTATCTCATGTTCCCTTTGCCTGGAAAGACCCTGTATGGTCAAACTAAAAAGAAATCTCACCACATGGAAACAAAAAGTCCTTCCTGTTCTCTTCAAGTCTTGGCCCAGGCAAGAGAAGTCTCTTGTATCTGAGAAGTCGTCTCTGCTCCCTGTATTAGTCAGCTCAGCTTCTGTAGTAAAATACCATAGACTGATTTCTTAATAGCAGAAATGTATTGTCTTACATTTCTGGAGGCTAAAAGCCCAAGACTAAAACATGAGCGTGGTTGGGTTCTGGTGAGGAACCACTTCCTGGTTTGTAGATGGCCACCTCTGGCCGTATCCTCACATGCCCTTTTCTCTGTGTGTGTACATGCAGAGAGAGAAGGTCTCTCTCCTCTTGTTATATGGCCACCAATCCTATCTGATTAGAACTCCACCCTTATGATCTCATTTAAAGTTTACCTCCTAAAAGCTCTCCTAGTACAGTCACATTGGGAGTTAGAGCTTCAACATATGAATTGGGGGAGAGACCCTGTTCATTCCATAGCACCCTCTTTTCCTGGTCCACACACACCCAAGTAAAGTAAATCATTCTCCCCTTTAGCACCTTGTACACGTGTAGAAAGCTAGGAAATAAATGCTCAAGTTTCATTTTCTTCATCGTTCGGACCTCCTGCTGGTGCTTTCCATTGGTGGGGCGAGGTAGCCCATTGCGGCAGTCCTTAAGGGTCTTCCTGCTGAGGCCCTGCACAGGGTACTGTGCAGAGTGGGTCTGGAGAGTGAGTGGGAGAGATCCAGCAGGCACCACTGCCTGTTCAGAGTGTGTCTCAAAGGTTGTAAAAAGCTGAAAACAAACTCTTACACATACGAACGTTTATAGAGTGGGATTCATAAGTTGGCTAGCCAAAGCTCATTTTATAGATCGAACTAAAACCCAAAGGAGTTTTTTAAAAAAAGACTTGTATGAGCCTGTTGGTTCTTAGTAAGAAATATATGAACATCTTCTTTGTCGCACACCAATAAACACTTGTCTGTTGCTCTATAACAGATTACTATAAATTTAGCAGGTTAAAACAATAACTGGATGTTAATTAACTCAACATCCATTTGTGCTTTAGGTCAGAAGTCTGGGCTGCTTAGCTGGATTCTCTGCTTAGGCTCCCAAAAGGCTGAAATCAGGGTGTTGGCCAGGTTGAGCTCTAAGAATCTGCCTCCAGGCTCACTCCTTAGGTAGGTAGAATTTATTTCTCTGTGATTGTAGGTCTGAGGTCCCTGTTTCCTTGCTGGCTGTTAGCCAGGGGCTACTCTGAGCCTCTGGAAGCCACTCACATGGCAACCTCCAAGCCAACATAGTTGGCTTAGAATCCTTTCTGCACCTCTGATCTCTTCAAATTCCTCTTACACTCCCAGCCAGAGAACTTATTATTTTTTAAGGGCTCTCGTGATTAGATTTGGCACACCTGGATAATCTCTCCTTTTCCATATAAAGTAAATAAGAGGAATAATACCAAGGTGAAGGTCATAGGGACTGTCTTAAAATTCTGCTTATCACAGCACTTTATTTACTTGATTGTACCTAATCCTCATAATACCTTTTGAGATAAGTGGTAGTATTCCTTTTTTATATTTGAGAAGTCAAAGACTTAAGGAAAGTTAAATAACTCAATAAGGCATGGCTTATAGATGGCAGAGCTGGAATTTGGACCCAAAGCCTACCAAAACCTTCCTATCACCACCTTTCTATAGGACATAAGAAAAACTTGAACCCACGTTCCTCTGCCAGTGAACTGTGGACTGCACCAGCTGTGCGCCCTACCAGGGTGGCACTTCTGCAGCAAAGACATGGTTGTGACAAAAATGTTGTAACTGCGAGCTCTCCTTTTTTCCAGTGTACCAGTAATTACAAACCTAGAGGAAAATAAAAGGTTGAGGATACCTGATATTAATACTTATATAAAAACTACTATCTTCTGGGTACACTTTTAAGTAATATTTAGAAGTAACAAATATTTATGAAATGCAAGACAGAAACCCAGGATATCAAGTTTATAGCCAATTATTCATTTCATATTGAAAGTAATATCATTGGAACCAAAGATCATTTATTATATAAGTAATAAAATAAGTAATACAATTATTATTTTATCTAATCCTCAATAAATCGTTTCAATAATCGTTTCTTGCATTTCACAAGAAAACTGTTATTTGAATGAATAGCATACATCTGTCTAGAGAATTTCTGATTGGGTTAGAGCTGTCTGAAAACTGAAAATTCCCCACCATAAATGGATTAATGCTTGTGTTGAATTCTATAACAGAGGCCCTCTCTTAAGTCCATATATGTATATCCCTGTTGTAAAAGGGCAGCTTCCAACCCTTTTAAATTATTCGTTTATGGCAGTGTCACGACCATTCCGTTAAATCACTATGACTGCTGGCGGTATGTCAGAGCACTCCAGTTGCTACTACTTGCCTTGGAAAAATAATAATTTTTACAAATAGTACTACAAAAATAACTTCTCTTTTGAGAAGCTATGAGGGATAGTTTCTTGACTGCTTTCAGCTTGAAACTATAACTCTATCTACTTTTCTGAGGCAGTGCTTTTGGTAAGTTTTGTACTCTCTTGAACATAACTCAAGAACTCTGAAGTTGTAATATAAAATTGTGAGTATACAGTTCTGCTTTGTCATGCATATTAATCTTTGCATGTGTGTGTGTTAACAGCTTTAAACTTTTAGGATGAATAGCCCTCCTCACCCTACATCATAGAGCTTCCCAGTCTACCAGTCTACCCTCACATCTTTTTTAGAAAGTCATATAAAAAAGACAGTTTTAAACTAACTTAATTCAGAGTCTCCCCCACATTTCCCCTTCACACAACTTTAATTAACCTCCCATGGAAAATTTGGGCAGAAATGCTATAGGGCAGTTTAGAAGATTTAGAGATAGGACGGCTGTGCTAAGTATGGGAGCTGATTTATAAACTTCCCTCAAACGAATGGCTCAAATAAATTTAATAAAAATAAACTTTTTAAGCCTTACACATATCATCAAAAGTTATGTGTGAATCATCTGAAGAAACATACTGTACAAACCTTACAAACATAGCCCCTTGCACATGGATACTCTGCTCACCTATGCCGTTTTCATTTTATTTCAGGTTGGTCTAAAACCAATTTTTAAAAGTTCCTTGTTTTCTTAAATGTCCTACTCATCCTCAAACTTTCTCTTAGATAAAAAAATAACGGTATCTCTCTCTTCCCTAATTTCTCAACAAAATTTTCTGTTTAATAAATTTATTGACTATGTTCCAAATGACTTGAAATTTCCTAAAAGATATTTCTAAAAATTAAAAAAATAATAATTTAAATATGGGAGATTACAGTGTAAAACACTGTAGACTAAAACCCCCCAAAAACATTTTTTAAAACCTAGATAAGCAGTGGATAGTGCACATTTCCACAAGGATAGCTCTTGGCACCTGGCCCAGACTTTATGGGTTTCTTTCTTGCCCAGTGGTTTGTAGCTGTCCCTTTTTATTGCAGAAATGGAGCTCTGGGTTTAGGAGTCTGGAAGGAATGTGGTCGTTCCAGCTACTTCATTGATGACAACTCTCTGGCTAAAAGAATCATCCTACCCTTCTTGAGTCACATTCTTGCCAGTTCTGTTATTTCAGTTCACAGTGTTGGAGTAAGGATGCAGATGAGGCTTATAGTATATTGGGATTTTAAAAATGATCATGAATCAATCATAGGTTTTCCCCACTCAGGAAACTGTTAATCAGGCATAGGCTGACTCCTTTGCTACTACTTCTTCCCTCATCACTGTGCTATCAGTGTGGTGTCTTAACCTGAATTTACTTGCTTAATAAAGTTATATTGGATAGGTAAACAGGTAGACAGGGAATATAGATTTTCTCAGAATGTAAATCTTCTAAGAATAGCCAAGACTAATAATAATAAGAAGTATAGAGACGGCTAGTATGTCATTGGTTAATATACTTTTTTTATATAACATTTTCATAGTAAATATAATTTATTTAGCTGTGCTACACCTTGTCACAGTATAGTTCATGCTTTAGAAAGTCCACAGGCTTTGTTTCACTTACTCTTTTACTATTAATCTTTCAGATTTTAGAATCTTACTCTATTTCATGGCATACATGTTTTACCGATGTACACCTGGATAATAAACATTTTTAAAGGAACTCCAATATTTATCAATATCCTTGTTACTTCCTTCTTTAGTCATTCACTTTGCTAATACCAGGATGCATGCCATAGTTCACAGCCATATAAGGAACTACTTATTTATATAAGAACTAAATTCCCAGCCCACCTCTTTCCCTTCAGGAAGGTGTCATTTTAAACTTGATCCAAAAGCACTGTGATAGTTTTATGAATAATTATATTGTTTTTGTTAACTGAAGAACAAGAATGAAGAACATACTGTAGTAGGATAGTATGCTCCTTTCCAGTAGATGGAAGTATGAGATAACCAGTTGTAAGAGTCTTTTATAGCTGAACCAGAATATGCAAACTATTCAGCGAGTTATTACCAAATAAAGAATTCTGACCGATGTGTACACAAGTGAAGTATTTTGCCTCCCTACCCCACATCTCTTGACATACTTTCTCTCTCTTTCTGGGACTGTATAAGTCCAATGTAATATTTTCAGTTTGCATATCTCACTTTAAGAAAAACAGAACATAAAAATAAATAATTATTTAATAATTTGTTATTTGGCAAAGTGTTTAGTTTGGGGTTTTTTTTTGTAATTTTCTGATGTAGAGAAATCCAATGATTTATATTAATTGTAAATATGTAAAATTTAATAATCTTGATGCTAATACATTTTTATATTATTGATTCGAGCATGTGTAATTAACAGTTTAGTTTCTCCCTTTCTGATGAATCCTTACCACTTGTATTTCTTTGAACTTTCTTATTGCTCTGATTAGTATCCAAGGAAAAATGAATGAAGTGGCAATGGCAAGGTTGCTTTCTTGCTTCAGATCCTAAAATGAATGCACTAAGTATGATGGATGCTGAGTGCTTATGGACTTTTTTCCCCCAGAAACCCTTTCTAAAATCCTAATTCCTTTCTACAACTAAATTACTTTAAATGTAATCAGAAGAAATGTTGATTTGTATTGAATGTTTTCTGTATCCGATGAGAAGCAAACCTTTATTAGTTTCTGTTATTGTCTTTATTTTCCTTTTTACTTTAGGTTTTGTCTGAATATTTCCTAACCTCCTGAGTTAAACACTTAGCTTATTAATTTTTATTCTTCTTTCTAATTTGAGCATACTTTAACTATAATTTTCCTCCTCATCATCCCTTTAGTTGTGTTTTATAAGTTTCAGGAAGTAATAGTTTTGCTTTCTTTTTTCCTAAAATATTTTTTGTTTTAATTTATATTGTAATTCTTTTCTTTCAACGTTTAATTTTTTAAGAGTCTTTTTTTAAAAGTACTTTGTAATGTTTTTGGTGATGATTTCTAACATAACTGCATTCTGTTCAGCTTATCTGGTTAATGATCTATCCTTGAGACTTGCTCTATGGCATAGTAGATGTTTGGTTTTTCTTTTCTTTTTTTTTTTTTTACAATGCAAACAATTTAATTGAAAATGATCAAAGGACATGAATGAATATTTTTCCAAAGATAAATTGTCAACAGGTACATGACAGGTTCTTAACATTACTAATTATCAGGGAAATATAAATCAGAAACACAATGATATTTTACTTCATACCTGTTAAAATATTTATTATCAAATACAAGAAATAATAAATGCTGGTGGTGATGTAGAGAAATGAGAACCCTGGTATTCTTCTGGGGGAATATATATTTACATAGTCACTATAGAAAATAGTATGGAGATTTCTTCAAAATATATATATATAAGCAATATCATATAGTTGTCTTTCTCTGTCTGACTTACTTTACTCAGTATGACAATCTCTAAGTCCATTCATGTTGCTGAAAATGGCATTATTTCATTATTTTATTATGGCTGAGGAATAACTTCTTGTATATGTGTACCATGTACAGTAGCTTTTTTGCCAATTTCTCTGCTGATGAACATTTAGGTTGCTTCCATGTCCTGACTATTGTAAATAGCACTGCAGTGAATATTAAAGTGCGTGTATATTTTTGAATTATGGCTTTCTCTAGGTAAATGCTCAGGAGGGGGGTTGCTGCATCATAAGGTAGTTCTATTTTTAGATTTTAAGAAACTTCTGTACTGTTCTTCAAAGTGACTATACCAATTTACATTCCCTTCAACAGTATAGGAGGGTTCCCAATCCTCCACATTCTCTCCAGCATTTCCTTTTTTTTTTTTTAATTTTTATTATTATTATTTTTTTTTCCAGTGGGTTTTGTCATACATTGATATGAATCAGCCATGGATTTACATGTATTCCCAATCCCGATCCCCCCTCCCACCTCCCTCTCCACCCGATTCCTCTGGGTCTTCCCAGTGCACCAGGCCGGAGCACTTGTCTCGTGCATCCCACCTGGGCTGGTGATCTGTTTCACCATAGATAGCATACATGCTGTTCTTTTGAAATATCCCACCCTCACATTCTCCCACAAAGTTCAAAAGTCTGTTCTGTATTTCTGTGTCTCTTTTTCTGTTCTGCATATAGGGTTATCGTTATCACCTTTCTAAATTCCATATACATGTGTCAGTATGCTGTAATGTTCTTTATCTTTCTGGCTTACTTCACTCTGTATAATGGGCTCCAGCTTCATCCATCTCATTAGGACTGGTTCAAATGAATTCTTTTTCATGGTTGAGTAATATTCCATGGTGTATATGTACCACAGCTTCCTTATCCATTCATCTGCTGATGGGCATCTAGGTTGCTTCCATGTCCTGGCTATTATAAACAGTGCTGCGATGAACATTGGGGTACACGTGTCTCTTTCAGATCTGGTTTCAAAGTGTTTCAAATAGCTGTAAAAAGAATGTATATTCTCCAGTCACTGGATATAATGCTTTCATGTGTCTCTTAGGTCAGGCTTGATAATTGCGTTATTCACATCTTTATCTCTAATTTTTTTAAATCTCACCATAATGATGGATTTGTCCATTTGCTTCTTATAGTTCTGTTACTTTTGCTTATATATGTTGACATTAGGTTATTAGGTTGTATTAAGTTAATTGTTATAGCAGAGAAGTGTTTTTAAATATTTGTTACTGTGAAGTGACTCTGATACTCATTAAGGGAAAAAGCCTTAATTGTATGACATTTGGGCTTCCCTAATATCATGGCTCAGTTGGTCAAGAATCCGCCTGCCATGTGGGAGACCTGAGTTCGATCCCTGGGTTGGAATGATCTCCTATAGAAGGGAAAGGTTACCCACTCCAGTATTCTGACCTGGAGAATTCCATGGACTTAGTCCATGGGGTCACAAAGAGTCAGACTCTACTGAGCGACTATCACTTTGAATATACGGAACAATGTTTTGCTGGTATTTGCCAGGTTTATCTTTTTGTGTTGTCATACTTTTCATCCTTTCTATATGGTTAAAATATGAGTGAAGTAAGCCAGAAAGATAAAGACCAATACAGTATACTAACGCATATATATGGAATTTAGAAAGATGGTAACGATAACCCTATATGCAAAACAGAAAAAGAGACACAGATGTACAGAACAGACTTTGGGATTCTGTGGGAGAAGGTGAGGGTGGGATGTTTTGAGAGAACAGCATCGAAACATGTATATTATCTAGGGTGAAACAGATCACCAGCCCAGGCTGGATGCATGAGACAAGTTCTCGGGGCTGGTGCACTGGGAAGACCCAGAGGGATGGAGTGGGGAGGGAGGTGGGAGGGGGAATCAGGATGGGGAATACATGTAAATCCATGGCTGATTCATGTCAATGTATGGCAAAAACCACTACAATATTATAAAGTAATTAGCCTCCAACTAATAAAAATAAATGGAAAAAATAAATAAAAAATTTAAAAAAACACTAAAAAAAATGTGTTTCTTAAATAGCGTATAGTTTAACTAATTTGTTATATTATCCTTCTGAAAGCCTTCATCTTTTAACTGGAGAAATGAGTCCATTTATTGTGACTGTTGATATGCTTGGGTTATATCAGCCATCTAATTTGTGCTTTCTACGTGTCCTAAGTTCCCAAGTTCATTTTTCTCCGATTTTGTTTGACTAATTACATTTTCATATTTTCATCCCTTTTTGTAATAGTTAGAAATTCCATTTCTTTCTTTTAGTTATCTAGATATTTTAACATGCATAGTTAACAACATCCAATGTTAATCTGTATCTTCAGTCTCTTCCTGAACAGTGTAAGGATATTAAAATATTTTTTTTAACTCTCAGATTTCTCCCTCTAACTTATATGCTATCATTGTCGTGAATTTTAGTTCCAGCTTATAGTTTTAATCCCACAAAGTCTTTCTGCTCTCTGTTTTCCTCTGTCTTCTTTGCCAGCTGCTGCTTCTATACCAAGCTCCCTCCTGAGCCCTCATCTCCCGCCGCTCTTCCCCCAGGAGGCGAAAGTGCTCTGTTCCACTTATTCCCTGACTTCTGAATTTATATTTTCCACCAGGCTACAGTTTCTAATAATAGATCTATATATCCTGTAACCTACTTGATATCTTTACCCTGTTTCATAGGCATTTCAAATTTATTATTTCAGTTTGGATAGATTTCACCAATGTTTTCATCCCATACCTCAGTTCTATTCTTATTTTGCTTTTATGATCTAATAAAGTACATTCCTTTTACCATCTTACTCATCCCAGAAACCTGGTTCATTTTTTAACTGATTCTGTCTTCCCTTCATCACTGTATTCACAAGGCTTAATTCATTCCACATTATTTGTTTAGTCACTCAGTCTTGTCCAACTCTTTGCACCCCATGGACTGTAGCCTGCCAGGTTCCTCTG
Organism: Dama dama; assembly: GCF_033118175.1. Lineage (NCBI taxonomy): Eukaryota > Metazoa > Chordata > Mammalia > Artiodactyla > Cervidae > Dama > Dama dama. Next base: position 49,834,334 of record NC_083698.1, on the reverse strand, counting down.
TCCACGGGTTTCCCAGGCAAGAATACTAGAGTTGGTTGTCATTTCCTTCTCCACGGGATCTTCATGACCCAGAGATCCAACCCAGGTTTCCTAAGAGTCTCCTGCATTGCAGGCAGATTGTTTTACCACTGAGCCACAAGGGAAGTCCAGTTCACATTAAGGATATCTTAAATTTGTTCCTTTCTTTTTATCTCCACTATCAGATACTTCAGTGCAAGCTATTACACATCTTACCCAGGCCAAAACAGTAACCATCCAAGATGTAAATTCCACTTTTGAAATAGCAGTAGAATCCCTGTTCCATAGGACCTTGCAGACTGGATGCACCATTGACATGTTAACTGGTCTTCCTGCTTTAAGTTACATCTATTCCAAAGTCATTCTCCGTATGGCAGGTATTACAGTTTTTGAAAATGATAGATCTAATCATGTTATTCATTGACTTAAAAGCCTTCAGTGCCTCCTGACTGCTCTTACAATGAAAACCAGACTTTTTAATATGCCTTAGAAGTAGTCCCTGCATGATCTCAGACTTGCCTACCTTTGCAGCCTTGTCACTACCCAATTTACTTAGCTCACTGTAGTCATACATACCAGACTTCTCTGATCACAGGGCCTAAGGGCACAGTCTCCTAATACAGGACGACCACACATACTCTTTCTACCCAAAATGTCTGGAGGCTTTTCTTCTCCTGTCTTTACCTCTTCTCAAACACAAACACACAAAGTTCACATTCATTTTACACATCCTTCAGATTTCAACCTAAATTAGGAGTAATGTTCTTATGGAGTCCTTTGCTCACCAGTTCCAAGTCAAAATTATATCCTCTCAGAGTATTCTGTGATTATCACAAATGCAGTTATAGGTATATGTATGTGTGTGTGTGTGTGTGTCTGGGTGTATATTTGTTTAATGTCTGTCTCCTCACCAGGTGGTAAGCGTAAGTTTTAGACTGTCAGAGACTGGGCCTAATTATTTTCATCATTATGTCCTACTATCAGGTACATTGCTTGGCACGTGGACACTCATATATTTTGCATGAATGAAAGATTACATCCCATACCAGAATGGGGAAGGGAGACCGTGTCTTTCAACTATAAGAAGGGAAGAGACTTTATCTGTCTTTTATACATAAGGGAGCACAGGTTAGGTGGTCACTAAATGTTTTGAAGAAATAAAAGAAGGGGAAAGGAAGAAAAGGAAATGGAACATGAGAAAAGAGAGAAAAGGAAATTGGAAAGGGGACAGGAAAGAAAATGAAAAAAACTAAACATAAATCTTGGGTTACCGTCCTTGATGAGAAAAGTTATATCAACTTCTTTTTCTCTCACTTAGGGGGAAAAAAATGGATAATGGCTGCTATCATGCAAAAAAATATGAAAATGCTTGCTGTGATAGTTTTTGGTGACTTTGTTTTATTTACATATCTGGTTGAGAGAATGAGGAATATCACATGGGATTACCCTCAGCCATACCCCCTTGAGCATGCACTTTCTAATCAAAACCTTTTTCAAAGTCTTATAAAGCAAAGATGCATTTTTATGTTTTCTTACTTAAACTTATTGATAGCTACTTGTAATCCCCTCCTCCCTACCCATCGTAAGACTTGACTTTGCGTACCATTATAAGGAATATTTGTAAAAATATAGTATGAACTATATATGTATGATTGATTAAATATAATTAATCATTGCCTGCTTATCTCCAAAATTATAGAAAAATATGTCGTAACTGCAAGTGTGGCCAAGAAGAACATGATGTCCTCTTGAGCAATGAGGAGGATCGAAAAGTGGGGAAGCTTTTTGAAGATACCAAGTACACCACCCTGATTGCGAAGCTGAAATCAGACGGGATTCCCATGTATAAACGCAATGTTATGATACTGACCAGTCCAGTTGCTGCCAAGAAGAATGTCTCCATCAATACAGTTACCTACGAATGGGCTCCTCCTGTCCAGAATCAGGCATTGGTAAATAATGAGGGGGAGGGAAGTCCCTTTATTAAAGTTCCTAGGCTACTTATTTAGGGCAGTTCCTTTAGTGACCTAACTGACCTCAGGTCTGTTATTTTTCTAGGGTTCCCATTACCTTGACTTCCAACTCCTATTGGATTTTTAGAAGTAAGATTAGATATCTCATAGAATTTTTCTCACTACATAGAAAATCTGAGTTAACCTTTTCAAAGAAATGGCATGACATTTTCAGTAATTAAATGAAAAACATGTTTTGTATAAAGCTAGTAACTTCTTTGTTACTTTTGGGAAGATTTTTCTTAAGATGGTTAAAAAAATCTAAAGAATAGAATTTCTTTCAATTTTTTGTAACTCAAAACGTGGTCAACACTATATTTCTTTTACTGTATAAGGCAAAAAAAATGCAATTTTGTGTCAAGCTCCTTCCACTAAGATAATAACTAGATGAGACATTTGGAAGTCTTTTAAGACGGTTAGTTAAATCATGAGAATGAATCTTGTGATGTCATTTTCTTATAGAATAGTGATGATCCTTAGGCCATTCTGAACATGTGGCTTAAAAAATTGTTTTCTTTTGCAGTTACACAGTTGTATTTTTGTTTGTTTGGGGGGCTTTGTTTTTTCTTAAGAATTTTATTGGAGTATAGTTGATTTACAACGTTGTGTTAGTTTCAGGTGTATAGCAAAGTAATTTTAACACAAGTAATATTAGTAACCTAAGTCTTTACAAACTGAAAAAAAAAAGCTTTACTTTCATGAAGAAAAAAAATGTGTTCGTTTTTACTGACTAAATCCATTGCACCATTTTTAATGTATTAACATCTCAAGATAACTTGTATTATGAAGATCAATTGTTATTAGTGGATAAAACTGACTTCTTCAGTAATTTGATTCTAATGAGTATTACATAGTATCGTTTGTCTGATGGCCGAGGCATCTCCCAGTTAACACTGGTCTCCTTTGTGGTCTAGGCCAGGCAGTACATGCAAATGCTGCCCAAAGAGAAGCAGCCGGTGGCAGGCTCAGAGGGGGCACAGTACCGGAAGAAGCAGTTGGCAAAGCAACTCCCTGCCCACGACCAGGACCCTTCAAAATGCCACGAGTTGTCTCCCAAAGAGGTGAAGGAGATGGAGCAGTTTGTGAAGAAATACAAGAGCGAGGCCCTGGGCGTAGGAGATGTCAAGCTCCCCCGTGACATGAACACTCAAGGCCCCACCAGAATGTACATTCCTGGAGGGGACAGAAGCACCACAACAGCAGTAGGGGCCATGGAGGACAAATCAGCGGGACACAAAAGAGCCCAGTATGTAAGTAAAGCAGTCATGATGTTGGCCCCTTTGGTATATTTTACAGGTCCATTCCATTTCTTTGAATTGTGGGAGACTATTGGGGGAAAGTTGCATTCCTCTGTTTCCAGAAGGGAATAGATGAGGGAAGTAAATTGAATTATAATTTCAGTTTAGGCTTATTTTAGAGAATTATCATGTATCATGTTTGAAACCTTGGTCTAAAGCCAAGCTTTCTGATTATCTGTTGCCAAAGATAATTACAAGTGTTATGTATACACAGCAGTTAACATGGTGTCATGCTGGAATAAAACATACAATCTAGAATCTGTTTCTAAACATAATTTTGCTGTTAATTGTTATTCTCTTCCCATAAATAAGAACAATATATACTTAGGTTAATTCGGTTTTGCTCGTGAGAATGGGCATAAAATTCAAACTTAAATATGTGGATATATAGTCAATCATACTTTTAAAAAATGACTCCTAAGACAGGGAAATTGAAGTCATTTTTATGCCTTGAAAATAGAAAAAAATTGTGACACAGATGAACCAAAAATAAGAACTAAACTTACTGTAATATATTACTTATAGATCCTGTTAGCACATCAACCAAGCAGGCTTAGTCCTGTATTAAAACAGAAAAAAAAATGATACAGTAAGTTTTAAGGTAATCATTTTTGAGAGAACTACTTAAAACTGAGGTGCAAATTACTATTAGCCTTTTTCCATGAGCAGCTTTGATTGAGTAAACAGTGCTCTGCTACACATTGGGTGCAAGAATTACATTTGGAGAAGCTGGAAAAAGCCAAGAGATTCCTTTTCACAAATACTAACACCGTACTGCCTATATGGACGAATTACTAATTTCAGTAGAAATTATTTCTCTTGGAAGTGGTTGCTCTGAGTTCCTACCAGAACTGTTGATGAGAAGTGCCGGTCTTGGGTGACTAGATTGTTTTGGCTGCTTTCCCTTTCAGTCCTGCTACTGCTGCAAACTGAGTATGAAGGAGGGCGACCCAGCCATCTATGCCGAAAGGGCCGGATACGATAAACTGTGGCACCCAGCCTGTTTCGTCTGCAGTACCTGCCATGAACTCCTGGTCGACATGATTTATTTCTGGAAGAATGGCAAGCTGTACTGTGGCAGACACTACTGTGACAGTGAGAAACCCCGGTGCGCTGGCTGTGATGAGGTATGTTCTCGAGGGCCACCTGCATGCAGGTGCCCTTTTGCATCTTCCTATGGTTCCCTCACCATGCTAACCAGGCCTCCCTTAGCGAGAAAGCAGAATGAATTAACCCAGTATCGTGTGCTTTATTTACATCCAAAGAAGTTGAATGAAAAAAACGTTTCAGTCATTCTGAATGCCCATGTTAATTGTGTTGACAAATGAAGACTGTCCAGATACCTAAAACATTGATTTGAACTAAACCAAGTAATCATCCAAGTTCAAGCTTTAGGTTATCTTCAGACTTCAAACCCCCAAAAGTAGATTGATGTTCCTTGTGGTTCTAAATCTGTTGTGTAAAGAACGTAGGTTGGTCATTTGAAGCAAAAAGGAAAAAACATGATTGATCTTGTTTTTATTCTCTTCCTAGCTGATATTCAGTAATGAGTATACCCAGGCAGAAAACCAAAACTGGCATCTGAAACACTTCTGCTGCTTTGACTGTGACAACATCCTAGCCGGGGAAATATACGTGATGGTCAATGACAAGCCTGTGTGCAAACCCTGTTATGTGAAGAACCATGCTGTGGTAAGGGACATCCTGGGATTCGGTAGCCTTGACCTGCTTTATTTAAGTCTCTTACAAAGGAGAGACAGAAAGTACTACTCTCAAGTAGGAAACAGGTGAATTCTACCATAGGGTGTTAAAATCCAGGTAATTCAAAAACAGTACATGTGTTGACTAGGATGAACCACCTCAAGATTCTGTATGTGCAGTTTACACTATAAAGTGCTACTTGATAACCAAATCTCCACCAAAAAAATTCCTTAATGGGAGTAAGATTGATTCTCATCATACAGATCAGCTTTCACTTAAATTAAGGTTTTTAGAGACTGTTCATATGCCTTAGCTCTATTTGAATGTTTATGTTTCTGTTCATGTTACCAGATCACGCACTGTGGCTTTCTTTTTGCTCCCTGGAGATTGTACAGTGCCCTTTCTTAAACCCTCACTGAATTAATATATATGTGAAACAAAATTTCAGAACAAAATTTGACTTGCATGTTTATTTGCATAAGCCAAACACTCAAATATTTAATGTGAAAGTATATATATATGTGTATATACACACACACAGACACACACATATATGTATATGTATAAAATCTACCATGCTTACACAGAGCTTCTATTGCATGATGGCCCAGAGATAGATAAAGAGTAGATAAAGAGTTGACCATATATGTAAAGTTTATAATCCAGGAATATTAAAAGGATAGATGTTTACTTTATACGCAGGTAAATAAGTACTAAAGATCTCCCTGAACTATCAACTAGAGGAGACTCCTGGCTGAGGAATATAATGACATTATTAATATGAAAATAAGGTTAAGAAGTTTTGGTGTCAGTGCCAATTTTCAGCCTTTACCCATTGCCCTCAGATATAATCTATCAGCTCTCGTTTTCTATCAGCTCTGCCTCATCAGTGTATCTCAGGTTCTCACAGGCACAACTACTCCACTTCAGAGCTTTATTTTTTTGTCATTTTGACTATTATAGCAACCTCAAATTTGGCCTCCCCACTTCCATTCTTCTTGTTCAAAGCTACCTTCCATAATGATGGAAGATAATCTTTCTAAAACGCAAGTCTGATCATCAAGCCTTTACTTAATAGATCCAGCCCCTTCTTACCTGTCCAGCCACTTTTACTAGTTGTTGTTCAGTCGTGTCCGACTCTGTGATCCTGTGGACTGCAGCAGGCCAGGCTCCCCTACTAGTTATCTAACCCAAATCATACCATTTCCCAAGGGACCTGCATTTCGTAGTTTATACTGGTCTTTGTCTTCTGCTAACACTCATTCCTTTGTCTGATATATCTTCCTATTCTGTTTTTATTTATTTATTTATTTTTGGCTGTGCCTCGTGACTTGTGGGCTGTTAGTTCCCTGACCAGGGATTGAACCCAGGCCCCTGGCAGTAAAATCCCTAGGTCTTAACCACTGGGTTGCCAGAGGATCCCCTCTCTGTTTTACCTGGTTATGCCTGCATACTCCTCCAGACTCAGTTTAAGCTTAACTTTTTCAGAACACCTTTCCTGATTCCCTGCCCACGTTGCACCCCTTCCTCTCTGGCTAGGCAGGATGTCTGTTCCCTTGGGGCTCTTTGCGTACTTGCCCACATGTGTGACTGTCAGAATCACTCATCTGTCTCCTCCACCAGACTGTAAATACCTGGAGCACAGAGCTTCCCTCTATTTCATACCCTCAGTATTTGCACTTAGGAAATGTCTGAGTGACTGACTTGTGTTTTAACGTTTCTCATTTTCTTTGAGGGTCAACATGGACCCTCTGTATATCTGAGGATAAGATGTTGAATTACCATACAGTCTAATAGATTATTTAGCTTAAAAAAATGCTTCCCTGAATGTAGTTGCAACAGTTTCTCTAGAGAAGAGGATTACCATAATATGCAGTTCACTGTATGATGTGTTACCTTGGCCTTAAGGACTAGAATGTAAACGCCATGAGGGCAGGGATTTTGTCTGCTTCTTTTCTGTTCTATTTTCAACACTAGAACACAGCAGACACTCATATTTATAGAATAAAGCTTTTAACAGACGAAGCTACTTTGTTATTAATGCAAGCTTCTCTCCATTACGTTGCAGTAGTTATTGGAGAGGAATAACTACAGAGAGAATGCCAGAAACTCTAAATTATTTAGCTTTATAATATGGCATGATTTATTTTAGAAGGTGTACTTTCTCAATAAGATACACTTATTGCCACATGCTTAATACTAAAATGAATATTCATCACCTGAACAAAACTTAGGTGATAGCAGCATGCTAAAGGATATAAAAATTGGAAGATTGTCTAGTTCTGGGCATTGATCTGCTTAGATCTTTAATTTAAAAAAAGAAAAAGGAGTGAGAATATAATTATTTTTAGACCTGAAGCTAAAACCTCAACTCAAAAAAGGACTTTTCGGAAGAAAAAATTAACCTGGAAGGAGGAAAGTGGGAAATACACTTAGTTTGTCTCTGCATGGTTTCTGGAATTCCAGTCTCAAATGGCCACTCCAAGATTTCACATCTATGAGATTTCACAGGACCCTTCTGCTAGAGAGCAAGCGTCATTATCAATTTTTAAATTTTATAATTTATATACAAATAAGTAAAAGAAGTAGGAGGAATTGAAGGAAATAATAACATATTGGATTATTAGCAGTTTAATTAAGAATTCAGGATAAACAAATATCAAGCATAGTGTGGTGAATGAAGTCCATCAACTCCCTGACTGGTCCTGGAGGCTCCAGACCCTTAGTTGATTCCTGGGCAGCTTTCAGATTTATGAAGAATTAGGGATATGGATCGGTAGTTTTTACTTGGGGACATGTCAGATTTGGGGATGAATGGCAATCAAATTATTAATAAACCTAAATTTTTTGAAGTGCACAAACCCTACATTCTATGCTAGTTCAGTTCAGTCACTCAGTCATGTCCAACTCTTTGCGACACCATACCGCAGCACACCAGGCCTCCCTGTTCATCATCAACTCCCGGAGTCCACCCAAACTCATGTCCATTGAGTCAGTGATGCCATCCAACCATCTCATCCTCTGTTGTCCCCTTCTTCTCCTTCCCTCAATCTTTCCCATCATCAGGGTCTTTTCAAATAAGTCATCTCTTCGCATCAGGTGGCCAAAGTATTGGCGCTTCAGCTTCAACATCAGTCCTTCCAATGAACACCCAGGACTGATCTTTAGGATGGACTGGTTGGATCTCCTTGCAGTCCAAGGGACTCTCAAGAGTCTTCTCCAACACCACAGTTCAAAAGCATCAATTCTTTGGCGCTCAGCTTTCTTTATAGTCCAACTCTCACATCCATGCATGACTACTGGAAAAACCATAGCCTTGACTAGACGGACTTTTGTTGGCAAAGTAATGTCTCTGCTTTTTAATATGCTGTCTAGGTTGGTCATCACTTTCCTTCCAAGGAGTAAGAGTCTTTTAATTTCATGGCTGCAGTCACCATCTGCACTGATTTGGGAGCCCCCAAAAATAAAGTCAGCCACTGTTCCCACTCTTTCCCCATCTATTTGCCATGAAGTGATGGGACCGGATGCCGTGATTTTAGTTTTCTGAATGTTGAGCTATAAGGCAACTTTTTCACTCTCCTCTTTCACTTTCATCAAGAGGCTCTTTAGTTCTTCTTCACTTTCTGCCATAAGAGTGGTGTCATCTGCATATCTCAGGTTATTGATATTTCTCCTGGCAATCTTGATTCCAGCCTGTGCTTCCTCCAGCCCAGCATTTCTCATGATGTACTGTGCATATAAGTTAAATAAGCAGGGTGACAATATACAGCCTTGATGTACTCCTTTTCCTATTTGGAAACAGTCTGTTGTTCAATGTCCAGTTCTAACTGTTGCTTCCTGACCTGCATACAGGTTTCTCAAGAGGCAGGTCAGGTGGTCTGGTATTCCCATCTCTTTCAGAATTTTCCACAGTTTATTGTGATCCACACAGTCAAAGGCTTTGACTTTAAAGCAGAAATAGATGTTTTTCTGGAACTCTCTTGCTTTTTCGATGATCCAGCGGATGTTGGCAATTTGATCTCTGGTTCCTCTGCCTTTTCTAAAACCAGCTTGAACATCTGGAAGTTCATGGTTCATGTATTGCTGAAGCCTGGCTTGGAGAATTTTGAGCATTACTTTACTAGTGTGTGAGATGAGTGTAATTGTGGGGTAGTTTGAGCATTTTTTGGCATTGCCTTTCTTTGGGATTGGAATAAAAACTGACCTTTTCTAGTCCTGTGGCCACTGCTGAGTTTTCCAAATTTGCTGACGTAGCGAGTGCAACACTTTCACAGCATCATCTTTCAGGATTTGAAATAGCTCCTGGAATTTCATCACCTCCACTAGCTTTGTTTGTAGTGATGCTTACTAAGTCCCACTTGACTTCACATTCCAGGATGTCTGGCTCTAGGTGAATGATCACACCATTGTGGTTATCTGGGACATGAAGATCTTTTTTGTATAGTATTCTTGCCACCTCTTCTTAATATCTTCTGTTTCTGTTAAGTCCATACCTTTTCCATCCTTTATTGAGCCCATCTTTGCATGAAATGTTCCCTTGGTATCTCTAATTTTCTTGAAGAGATCTCTAGTCTTTCCCATTCTGTTGTTTTCCTCTATTTCTTTGCATTGATCGCTGAGGAAGGCTTTATTATCTCTTCTTGCTATTAACTCTGCATTCAAATGGGAATATCTTTTCTTTTCTCCATTGCTTTTCACTTCTCTTCTTTTCACAGCTATTTGTAAGGCCTCCTCAGACAGCCATTTTGCTTTTTTGCATTTCTTTTTCTTGGGGATGATCTTGATTCCTGTCTCCTGTACACTGTCACAAACCTCCATCCATAGTTCATCAGGCACTCTATCAGATCTAGTCCTTTAAATCTATTTCTCACTTCCACTGTATAGTCATAAGGGATTTGATTTAGGTCATATCTGAATGGTCTAGTGGTTTTTCCCACTTTCTTCAATTTAAGTCTGAATTTGGCAATAAGGAGTTCATGATCTGAGGTACAGTCAACTCCTGGTCTTGTTTTTGCTGACTGTATAGAGCTTCTCCATCTTTGGCTGCAAAGAATATAATCCATCTGATTTCGATGTTGACCATCTGGTGATGTCCATGTGTAGAGTCTCCTTTTCCATTGTTGGAAGAGGGTGAACTCTATTAGCCTTTGCCCTGCTTCATTCTGTACTCCAAATTGTACTCCAAATTTGCCTGTTACTGCTATTTAGTATGTTAAATTTTTTTCCAAAGCAGTTTCCTTAATTGTACATAGAACAGTATTTATCACTTTTAAAAAATTGCAGTGAAAACGTGAGTTTTGAAAGACTATAAAATGATCTAAAAATTTTATTAAAGGGCTGAGATACAGAGGGTAGATCATGATCTAAAATCAGGGGAATAAAAAATTGAGTGTGAAAACAACAAAGGGCAACATTCTAAGTGAATTACAAAGCTATACAAAAGCCATTGCTTGCATGGTGCAGCTATAGATTAGGAGTCATTGTAATCAAAAGTCATTTTTGTTGTATTCAGGATCGATCATTCAACGATCTCCCCTGCTTCTCAGGGGACACTGGGTTGACATAAATTGTGAGATAAGGAGTTACAGTCTCTGTAATTAGAAACCTTGTCGTTATCTAAAAATATAGGAAATGTTACTATATTGCAGGTCTGAAATGGATATCTATACCAAGGCCTCACACCACATGTTAATTCAATTCACCTAGTGAGTGGCAGTTACACACCTGTGACCCTCCTCAACCCATCCACCTTCATCACACAGGAATTCCTGACAATCACATTAAGAGACCAAGAGTGCAGAAGATTAGCCACTTTTATGTAATGCTGGACAATCTTACTGGTTTCCTCATTTGTTATAAAATATTTAAAACAAGAATATTAGGCAGGGCAGTTTCATTCATAACACATATAAACAAGAAGGCACATGAACTATCTAATGTTGTGGAGCTCTCAGTTGGGTAGTTTTGTCTTCTGCTGTGATAATGCCAATTATTCATTTATTTTCTTGCTAAACATGTTCAGCTAAAGAAGAAAATTATGTGTGTTTGTGGGTGTGGATGTGTATATCTCATATTTATCTGTACATAACATACTGAATGGCATATGGAATATAAGTGCTAATATTCCATGATATTTGATTTCACATAAATTATGACATGACAGAAGAGATATTTTTAGTGCACACTAGTTATTCTCAAACACTGTCAGTATTTTTGATTGAGTCCTGAATTACTTTGAACATAGTTTTCACTTGTGTGTGCTAAGTCACTTCAATCGTGTCCGACTCTTTGCGACCCCATGGACCGTAGCCCGCCAGACTCCTCTGTCCATGGGATTCTCCAGGCAAGAATACTGGAGTGGGTTGCCATTCCCTTCTCCAGATTTTCACTTACTGCTGTCTAGAAATTAGTAGTGTTAATCATCTCACGTGTCATAGGTAAGACTGGTAAAATTATCACTTCGGAGCTTTAGTGAATGAGGAAAAAATCGTTTTAAAAAAGACTTTTTTAGAGCAGTTTTAGGTTTATAACAAAATTAAGAGGGAAATACATAGATTTCCCATATATTCCCTACTCTCACACATGCATTGCCTTGTGCATTATCAACATCACTCACTAGAGTGTTAACCTTTTTTTAATAAGGATGAATCTACATGGACATATCATAATCACCAAAAGTCCATAATTTAGCTTAGAGTTCTCTCTTGATGTTGCGTGTTCTCTGGTTTGGACAAATGGCATATGTCCACTATTGTAATATCATAGCGAACATTTTTACTGGCCTATAAGCCCGCTGTGCGCTGCCTCTTCCTCTCTTCAGCCTCCCTGTCTCCTACTCCAGACCCCCAGCCATCAATGGTCTTTTTATTTTCTCCGTAGTTTTGCCTTTGCTAGAATGTCATATAGTTGGAATCACATAGCATATAGCTTTTCCAGATTAGCTTCTTTCATTTAGTAATGTGCATTTCCTCCATGACATGATAGCTCATGTCTTTTTAGCTCTAAGAAGTATGAATGTGTTATAGTTTCTTTATCCATTTACCCACTGATGGACATCCTGGTTGCTTCCAGATTTTGGCAGTTACAATTAAAGCATCATGTGCAGGTTTCTTTGTGGACATAAGTTTTCAAGTCATTTAGATAAATACCAAAGAGCATGACTGCTGGAGTATATGATTAAAGTATGCTTAGTTTTATTATAAGAAACAGCCAAACTGTCTTCCACATGAGTTGAAACATTTTGCATTCCCACCAGCAATGAATGAGAGTACCTATTGTTCTTGCCAGCATTTGTGATCTAGGAAAAATCATAAAACTTAAAAAAATATATAACTGCTAATATACAATCTAATAGATACACTGGAACCGAACACACTGCTTTGGAACTTCAAGACTTTCTGCCTTGAACACCCATGGTTTATCTTAGAAGCATCAAGTGCTGTTTGGACTTCACCTGTTATTTCTCGCATGCTCCGCATATAGCTATGAAGGTTAGCTAGAAGGTCATTCTCAGTTGTGTATCTTTGAGGTTGTCATTCTTGGTTTATTTTGCCATCTAACGAAATGTACTCTTCTAGCGTGAAAATGTTCCCATCACAGTTTGATCTCTCATGCTTTTCTCTTCTTTGTATAACCACCTTAACAGGTATGTCAAGGATGCCACAACGCCATCGACCCCGAAGTGCAGCGGGTGACCTACAACAACTTCAGCTGGCACGCGTCCACGGAGTGCTTTCTGTGTTCCTGCTGCAGCAGGTGTCTCATTGGGCAGAAGTTCATGCCAGTAGAAGGGATGGTTTTCTGCTCAGTGGAGTGTAAGAAGATGATGTCTTAAGAGGAGAGCACCAAGCAATATTGAGCCCTAGCTATCCAGAGTGGTCTGCATTTCTACTGTAAAATGCAATTTGGAAAAATAAAAGGAAAAAAAACTATAAAGGAAACCAGGAAATTTGTTCCGTATCTTTCTTTGCTGTTTTTCCTAACCAAATTTTTGCATCTCAATTTTTAAAACCTGCTTTAAGCATTTAATTTTTAAAATGGTAAAGAATTTTACCTTTCTTTGGCTTTCCAGACGTAAAATCTTTTGAGTTGGAAGCTTGAGTTTAATATCTTCATATTCCTACCTTCTTTGTGCCAAACACAGTATATATGAAAACTTAAAAGTTAGTGTTTGAATGGAAAGATGAGCATTTCATGTTCTATATTCTTTTTCCCTTCTTGTATAAAATGAAAAGGAAATTAAACTTGCCCTAATGCCAGGGCTCTGCGTTTATTGCCTCATCTTATTCGCTGAATTTTGTAGTAATACACAGTAAATTCTTTTGACAGAGAAAATAGAAATGCAGCATAATATGAAGAACTGTTACCATTTTAATGTCTATGCATTTGCTATTTCCTAACTTAGGCAGAAATGGCTTTACTGCGTATCTCTATTTTTTTAATCTCCTCTACCTCTCAATATTCTCTTTGTAAGCTGATGACCTCCATTTGTGGCCTTGAATATTTTATTGTCACATGTGGCTTCCACACTTTTTACTTCCATAGATGATTTTTGGCAAGCCACTCATTTATGTTATATTTTTAATCCAAAGAACATGTATACTTTTTTTGTATCCAAGAAACTATAACTTGTACTCTTTGCACTTGGCTGTGTGGTTTAAATAAACTTTTTGCATGGTTTCCATTCTTTTCTAATGGATACTGTCCTATGATACAATGCCTGTTCATGGATATATAACAAATGTCTTCTTTGCCTGTATACTTCCTTCCTTAGGTATTTCTAATGTTTATTTTTCCTTTTCTACTTCCATACATAGCTATGCACTATGAAAGTTAAATGTAATGAATGATATATGTATTATTATTCAAAATAAAGTCTCTTTCACTTTAATAATTATACCTTTATTTTTTGTATCTTTTTCATTTGAGAGGGAAAAAAATCCTTCTGCAATTAAGCATTTGTTACAGCAGGGGGCAGTGTTTCCAAGGATAAAAAATAACCTGACAAATAAGGGCTACTTCCTGATGAAACAGGACAGAAACTAGACTTCATTATGGTGAAGGGATAAGTTTTATGAAACTTCATAATAAGTGAAAGTATTTAAATAGTTGGTTTTCAAGTTGTGTAGGAGTTTTTTCTTTCAGAAAAAAGAAAGTGTCGTTTTAATTGAAGTTGGGAAAGCTACATTCTTTTGAGGTAAGTCTGCGCTGCTGCTGCTGCTAAGTCACTTCAGTCGCGTCCGACTCTATACGACCTTATCAGCAGCCCACCAGGCTCCTCTGTCCACAGGATTCTCTAGGCAAGAATACCGGAGTGGGTTGCCATTTCCTTCTCCAAGGAGATGTAGAGGCTCAAGAAATTTGGCTAAATCCATCACTCACTACCTGAGATACTGATTGCATGAATATTAGGCATTTCCTGGAAGAAGAAACTACTTTGCCTGAGGAATACAGAACCTTTGTTTTGATTCATTACCCTGACTTAGTTTTACTTTGGCCTTGTAGTACAATAGAATGAACTGTAATGAAATGTAATGCAAGAGAATGTGAACCATTTTCATTGTTCATCACATTTTTTTTTAAAAATGTTCTTCAAATACTTTGCCCTTTAAGCACTTAACAAGAGAGTAAGATGGTTACTAGATTCTATAAGATTTTCCTTTTCTCTAGCACTTAGGATATGGTCACCCCATTTTATATAATCATCACTTTATATTTTGCATTGACTTCAATTCTAAATAATGGCTTACTTGATACAGGTGCCAGCATTAAATCCTTTGCTTGCAATGGGGAAAAGATAAGAAAGTAATATTTCTATCTGAATGTGTGCATTTTTTCCTTCAAAAATAGATATGAAGAATAACCTTTTGGCCTACTTACTTCCTATGGGGTCAATAAATGGAAATTTCTATCATCCAAATCCCATTTAAGTTATATTTTTCAAATATATAGCTTATCCCTTTTTTGTACTCAATATAGCAGGCATTTGAGTAACATGTCTCTGTATTGATAATTAGCAGTTGAGAGACCCTTAGTCTGAAATGGACTAGATCAGGAGGGACAGAATACTGGGATATGAACCACACAATAAAGTTACCACAGACAGTAAGAAAATAAATTAATTTTCCCCTCTTATTCACCTGTTCAACAGTAGGAAGAGCAATGTTAGATGCAGAAAGAGAAGGGAGATATTTCTTTCCTGAGACCCAGGAAGTTCGAAAGATTTTGACACATCAGTTGGTGGAGTATATTGAAGTAATACATTTATCATCCTTTTTGGAAGAAGCAGACATATTAGAATGACTAATCATGAACTCATCACAGAATTTGCATATCCTATTCATCTTTTAAGGGCTTCCCAGGTGGCTCAGTGGTAAAGAATCCTCCTACCAGTGCAGGAGATGCAGGTTTGATCCCTGGGTTGAGAAGATTCCCTGGAGTAGGAAATGGCAGCCCACTCCCATAATCTTGCCTGGAGAATTCCATGGACAGAGGAGCCTGGCAGGCTGCAGTCCAGATTGTCTCAAAGGGTCAGACATGACTGAGGGCACATGTATTCATCTCTAAGCAGAAGGATTTTGCTCTCAACTTTTGAATACAGTTGTAATTTTTTAAGAAATTAGTGTATTTTTGTTATCCAGTCCCTTTAAGAAATACAAGTTGCTCAAGGGACTAGTCATACTTTTTGGTATGGTGTCTTTTTTATTTTAAAAGAAATTTTTTTTTTTTTGAAATGAGGGGCTGAAGGTTGTTTTTCCTTTTAATCAACTTTAGCTGAAATTTCTGTGACTCTGAAGTCTTCAAGCACAGATTTCCAAATCTGACTTTGAAGTATTTCAGCCCAATTTCACCAAAGGCGAGAGATTCATTCCTGACTCATTCTTAAGGAATTTTCAACATGAAGTGTTTAAGCTCATCCAACTTCACCATGGTTACCAAAGAGACACCACAGCCCAAGATGAGCATTAAGCCTTTGTCTTAAGATGCCCTGGCATATCTGAACTTGTCTTCTGGCTGTTCACTTAATTCCTCAGAAAACTTATGACTCCATCAATGTCTCCATAAAATAGCACTTTACCACACATTCTTGCTAGATATGTTCTGCCCCTCCCTGACCTCTCCTAATTTGAGTGCTCAATGAGAACTCTTAACATTGAACTGGATATTCACATACATGAAAGGACTCACTGGGGTACATGGGTGTGTTTTGAGCAAACAACCTGAAACATATTCTTGCTTGATTAATGAGATTTCTTTTTCATGTATTTACTAGATGTTTAAATAGCTTTAGCTAAGTATTTTGTCTCTTTGTGGGCTGAAAACATGTCATTGTAGCTTCTATTTAATCTGATAATGTATTTTGAAACCCTCAAGACATCATTAACCTTTCATATTGTTTTGAATGGCATTTTATGCTGACATTTTTAAAGGAGACTATTGATTTTTCTTCAGTGATACTTTTCCCCAGGATATCTTGACCTTCAGACAATAACACAAACAACTTGTACCCAGTTATCTTTACTAGAGCCAGCCATTATTGAATGCAGAAACATTTGAATTGATGTTCCCAAGTAGTGACTAACTTTGAAAGCATCATGGCGTAGTTCAAAGGAGGGTTGGAGTTAGGAGTCTGGAGACCTGGCTAAGTCCCACTGATCCTCTCTCTCCTCACAGTCACACTGAGTAGGACAGAGGAAAGATTGTTGGATTTGAGGAGTCTAGAGAATAAGAGGCCTGAGTGTGGGTTGGACATCTACAAATATATTGAAGTCACCAAGAACAGTGACTTCAAAATTGGGAAAGGAGTATGTCAAGGCTGTGTATTGTCACTTTATTTAACTTACATGCAGAGTACATCATGTGAAATGCGAGGCTGGATGAATCACAAGCTGGAATCAAGATTGCTGGGAGAAAGAACACACCCAGACACGCAGATGATATCACCCTAATGGCAGAAGATAAAGAGGAACTAAACAGCCTCTTGATTAGGGTTAAAAAGGAAAGGGAAAAAGCTGGCTTAAAACAACATTCAAAAAACATTTGAATGGCATCTGGTCCCATCACTTCATGACAAATAGATGGGGAAAAAGTAGAAACAGTGGCAGGTTTTATTTTCCTGGGCTCTCAAATCACCGTGGATGGTGGCCGCAGCTACGAAATTAAAAGACACTTGCTCCTTGGAAGAAAAGCAATGACAAACCTAGACAGCATATTAAAAAGCAGAGACATCACTTTGCTGACAAAGGTCCATATACTTAAAGGTATGGGCTTCCCCTGGTGGCTCAGTGGTAAAAATCCACCTGCAATGCAGGAGTGGCAGGAGATGCAGGTTTGATCCCTGGGTTGGGAAGATGCCCTGGAGAAGGAAATGGCAACCCACTCCAATATTCTTGCCTGGAGAATCCCATGGACAGAGGAGACTGGCAGTCCATAGGATTGCAAAGATCGTACACAACTGAAGCGACTTAGCATGGTTTTTCCAGTAGTCATGTACAGATGTGAGAGTTGGACTATAAAGAAGGCTGCAAACCAAAGAATTGATACTTTGGAACTGTGGTGTTGGAGAAGACTCTTGAGAGTCCCTTGGACTGCAAGGAGATCAAACCTGTCCATCCTAAAGGAAATCAACCCAGAATAATCATTGGAAGGACTGATGGTGAAGCTGAAACTCCAGTAGTTTGGCCAGATGTATAGAGTCGACTCACTGGAAAAGACCCTGTTGCTGGGAAAGATTAAGGGCAGGAGGAGAAGGGGGCAACAGAAGATGAGATGGTTGGATGGCATCACCAACTCAATGGACATATGAGTTTGAGTAAACACTGGGAAATAGTGAAAGACAGGAAGCCTGGCATGCTACCGTCCATGGGATTGGAAAGAGTCAGACAAGCCTTAGCGACTAAACACCACCACCACCAAGAATAACAATAGGGAAATTAGCAGAGAGAAGAATGAGCCAAAGGCTAAAGTCATGTTAAAAAATGAAGGCGTGTGCTGGATTTGGTAGCACATGGCATCTAAGGATAGAAATAGGTGGTAAAGTCTGTGGCCATGTACTAGATTTTAAAGAGCTGTGACTGAGGAAACAAAAAGGAATTGACATGAAACCAAGAAGGATCTTCAGGGGCTCCTGGGCACAGAAGTCTTTTTATGCCCCATTTGTTGTAGGCAAGACTCCAGTTTCCATGGTCTTCTCTGAGTTCCAAAAGGCAAATTCGGACAGTTGCTAATCAGAGGAGAAGCAGCCAAGAAACCACGTGAGGCAACGTTAAAGGGACCAGAGAAGCTCCTAAAGACTAGGAGACCAACTAACTATCTGAGGCCCTGCAAACACCCTAATCTTGTCAGCTGCTGCTGCTAAGTCGCTTCGGTCATGTCCGACTCTGCATGACTCCCTTTGCATGGCCAAACAATAAAGCTATTCTTTACCCAAAACTCTATCTCTGAGATTCAGTTTTACATTGGTGTACAGAGAGGCTGAGGTTTGGGCATCAGAAATAACAAGGGAATGAGGAAGGTACCTACTCCACTGGCACTGCAGGACTCCTATATGAGAGAAAAAGCTGGCCTCTGCCTGAAAGATGGGATAACCAGGGATCAGTTGGAGCAAGATGAAGCTCTTGAGAGTACAAGGGAGTTTGCAGTTCATAGAAGTTGAACTTCAGAGAGCCCAGATGTAAAGTTAAGGAGTGTAGGAAGGAAAAGAGCCAAATTAGGAAATTCACAAAGAATGGATATCAAGTTTGCAAATGAGGCCAGAAAAATCTAGATATCTGGAGTAAACAGGACTGAGGGGCTTACCAAGTTTAGATTGCTAGTGAAGGATGAGCTTTTGACTGTACATAACTAAGAACACAGCTAAGATTAGCTTAAAGACCAGACATAGGCTAGTCCAAATTTGGCTCAGAAGAAGCTCTTTTTTTTATCTCTATGCTCTGCTATCCTCTCTCTATGTGTTGCGTTCCTTTCTCAGGTTTGTCCTTCCATTCAAGCACCACTCCCTCACGTAATAGCCTCCAAGATAGAGAGCAGAGAGAGGGCAAAAGGTTATTTTATTTTCTTAATAAGGAGAAAAATCTTTCCCCAGAGGCCCCAGCAGACCTACCTACCCTTCCATTTCATTAGCTAGAACTAATTCACATGCTCATTCACATGAGAAGAAAAAACAGTAGCTAGGGTTGACTTATCTGATCATAATTCATACCCTAAGAGCTGGGTGTGTGACCATCCAAAGCAAAATCAATGTTCTGATATAGGAAGAAAAGAAACGACCATTGAGTTGTTGATGACAAAGACCACATAAATGAATAGTCGTTTAGAGCTCAGAGTCTTTTAGCTGGGAGGTATGGGACAGCCAGGCAACTATTTATTCTGAAACGGGGTTTCTGTTGGCCTGTGAGATGAGACAGGGGCATCATTTGGGAGCATCTTTCTTAGGCAGGACGTCACTTACATGACCAGAGGTTATGTGGAGTCAGAGCAAGACACTGTGAAGTCCTTAGGGTGACATTACCAGATTTTGTGTGGCTTGCCTCACCACCACCACCATCTCATTCTATCTAATTTGTGCCTCCAAAATGGTGAATAACAAAATGAATTAAGTGAGATCTCTATAAGCCATGAAAATCAGGTAAGAATTTTACTAAGTTTGATGGAATTCATTTGGTCATTTCTAAAGAATACAACAATAGAAGAAACAGCTCAGGAGCTGTAAGCCAAAAAAATCAAGGTTTACTTAAATGTTTAAAAAATATATTGCTACAAGAATCAAAGTACATTGCTCACAGCAATACTTAACTCCCTCTTCTGTCCTGCCAGTTTTCCTCAGACCTCCATCTGCTCTGTCCACAAGTCCCCCAAACCCCAATCTTGTCCAACTTCTCCTCTTGACCTCTACCATTTCCACTTCTCTCCAGTGCTTCATCCATTCACTCACTCACTCAATTAATGTTTATTGAGCATCTGCTCTATGTCTGGAATGGCTGCAGTTTGCAGAGTAGTAAATGAGACGAGATCCCTACTGTTATGGTGCTTTATGTTCTAGAGAGAAGAGAAGTAAAGAGTTCTAACACAAAAAAATAAAATGTGGCCAACTGCGGAACATAAGATTCAAAATCAGAATATATACAAATAACAAATAGAGGTCAACGCCATTAAAATATTAAAGAATAAGGACCTACCTAGTAGCTACAAATGGAGGTCCACATTATTCTATGATTCTAAGCATTGCCCTTTATCTTTACATGTGAGAATTGGGAACCTCTTTGACACTCTGAATGGACTGAGGGAAGGCTGTGAACTCTCTCACATGGATTATTTACCCCACGGCCTAAGAAAATTACTATTAGATGTCAGTACTGATACAGCTTCACTCTCCAAAAGAAGGCATTCATTTCCACATTTCTGAAATTGAGAGTGAAAAAAAAAATAACTGTAATTTCCCTTTCATTTTACTTCCAGGAAATTTTGAGCAAAATCTGACCCTCCACTAACATAGCAACTATGACTCAAGTATCTCTATTATTTTTCCAGACTATATTATTATATGAGTTCCCCCTTTGACCTGCTTCAAATTCTTTGTGGAACTAGGTAGCATATCTTTTTGGTTAGCATTATTTTTGTTTCTTTTTCAAATGGCCAAAAAGGTTATTCATCATAAGGGTACAGGCCGGAAGTCATTGGCCTAATGAAAGAACAGAAATAGTCCGGGCAACCATCAGATCTCGTCCTATCCTTCTCTCGCTGCAGGTCTCCCATGCCCATCTGTTCCATGTTTCTTTTTGCTGTAGATGAATTCTCTCTGGTCCTCAGTCCATGTGATTAGTGAAAGATGGCTGTCCTCACATTTCTGGGTTCAGTCACAATGAGAGACTGATGGGCTGTCTCTAGGTTCTGATTCCAAATTTCCCCAAAAGAAAATCTAATTGACACTAGTTGTTTCATACTGGACAAAGTAGTTTAATTCCAGGGGGTAGACTCATGCAATGTAAGTAAACAGTTAAAAATCTGCCTAAATGAGATTTGAGGGAGAAACAGTGAGAATAAGGGGGAGTAGGGTCAGCTATTTAGGGAGTCATTGTGAGTAGAAAGATATTGCTCAAGATGACTACTGTAATTGCAAACATGTACACAGAATGATAGTGTGATGTTGTTGTTTAGTCACTAAGTTGTGTCTGACTCTTTGCAACCCCATGTACCAGGCTCCTCTCTCTATGGGATTTCCCAGGCAAGAATAATGGAGTGGGTTGCCATTTCCTTCTCCAGGGGTTCTTCCTGACCCAGGGATTGAACACACACGTCCTGCATTGGCAGGTGGATTCTTTACCACTGAGACATGATGGCATCCCAACAATGTGATAAACATTGCCTATTTCCAGTGGGACTATATTTCCCAGCATCCATTACAGTTGTGTATGGCTTTGTGGTTTTTATTCCAGAGAATATGAACAAAAATAAGTAGTTTCCTTCTAGGTTTGGCCTTAAAAAAATCAGAATCCCCCAGAAGATGGTGGAGCCAAGAAATAAACTGTTTCACACTGGAACATATGTGAGCCAGAAACAAGCTTTTACTGTTGTAAGCACTGAGATCAGGTTTGTTTGGCATAGGAATTAACCTTTCCTAACTAATACCGATAAATAAAGCAGACCTTTTTCTCATTCTACAAACATCCCTTGACTTGGTCATGTGTTATATTGGGATGCTGGCGAACTGGGGGTGAACAAGGCAAGGCTTCTGTTCTTCTCTTGCTCTCTTCTCCATAGTCTCATGTAGGGGACAGGTAAATTGGAAATTAAAATAATGAAGACCTGTCCCCTAGAGAAGACAATGAAAATGATCCCAGAGTGACTGTGATACTGAGATGTCTTCTCTAATAGCAGAAGTTATATTTAATTTTCTTAGGTGAGTGGATGGATAAACAGAAGAAACACTGCAAAAACATAGTCTTAAGAGACCTATCACAGTGGGATAGGACAGGAAGGAGTCGAGGACAACTCTGAAGCCCCAGCCCTGACAATCGAAAGGATGACAGTAAAATCCAGAGAAATGGGAAAGCTGCTTATGGAGGAGCTAGGTTGAGAGAAAAAATGATGAGCTTGCTTTGGAACACACTGAGTTTGAGGCAAGTAGAAAGATAAGTTTAGAACCTGAAATCTGATGCTCAAGAAAAACCTCTGGCTGCAGATGTAGATAAAGAAACCAATGGATAAAAGTTACATTAGTATCTCATATCAACTTACAAAAAGGGGCCCAAGTTTTCTTATGAAATGTGACTATATGTCAAAAATACTCTTGAAATGATTTTCATATAACTCACTTTTCCAGGATAAAATTAAGACAAGTTTAGGCTATTTCCTCTTTTTTGAGAAAATGAAAAGTATACTAACAGTTTTGGTACTTTCACAATATACATTACAAGCTCTGAACAACCATAACCTATCTGTGTCTCAGTTTCTTATCTATAAAATGAAAATATCAATCCCTATGTGGCAGATTGCATTTTGAAAAATAGCTGTGGTAATAGTTCTGGTCCTATGTGCTTTTCCAGAATCTTGCCACTCACCATCTGGAGTCTATCTTCCCTCCCCTTGAACCTGAGCAGGACTTTGTAACTACCTGGATGAAGAGAATGTGACATGCATGCCTTCCTAGGCTAGGTCATAACAAGTGATATGACCTCTCCAGGCTCTCTGCCTCAAGGATTGTACCTAGTCACCATACTGTAAGGAAGACAAAAATAGCTCACTTAGTCCATGTGGAGAGGAACTAAGGCTCCCAGTCCAATACCAACATCAACTGCCAGAAATGTGAGTGAATGATTCTTCAAATAATTCCAATCCAGAGCCTTGAGTCTTCCAGCTGAAACCCTGAGATCGGCAGAGACAAGCTAAACCCATGTGTCCTGTCCAACTTCTGGAACCACAGAATCCATGAGCATAAAGGTTACTTGGTGCCACAAAATTTGGGGTAATCGGCTATGCAGTCATGATATCTATAACACCGATTGGACAGAATTATTATATATATGTTTTACAGGAATCTTCTTGGCTCAGAGGTTAAAGCGTCTGCCTGCAATGCGGGAGACCCAACTTCGATCACTGGGTTGGGAAGACCCCCTGGAGAAGGAAATGGCAGCCCACTCTAGTATTCTTGCCTGGAGAATCCCATAGAGGGAGGAGCCTGGTAGGCTACAATCCATGGGGTCGCAAAGAGCTGGACATGACTGAGCTACTTCAATTTCAATTTCTGTATTACTATGCATAATATATATATATATACACATATGTATGTATTATCATAATATATACACATTATACTTTATACATAAAGGAGCATTCCTGCAAAATATATAAATCTGCTACAGATAGTATAAAATTTTATTTTTATAAATATAGGATTTTATATTTATATAAATTTATATTTATTTTATATTTAGGCAAAATTATATATAAATTTACATATATAATTATAATATTATAAATATTAGTTATATATATAAATTTATATATAAACTTTATATATATATGTGTGTGTGTGTGTGTATGTATATATATATATATATCTATGCTTTTATATAGAGAGAGCAAACACTACAGGCAAAGCTGTTGACATAAAGGGTTTCATCCCAGAGGGAAAGTTCTGCAATCCTATCAAAGGCTGAGAATAATTCTTGCTTCTTCACTTATAAAATGAACATATGCATTTCCATTACTTATCTCCAGTCAAAAAATCTTTGGGGGATAATCACAAAGCCTTTTTCAAAGTACTTAAGGTGGATTTTACCAAAGGAAGAGTTAACAGCTTTAGAGTGATCTTTCTTACTTGTGTGTGTTGGGACAAGCATTATTAAACGAGAGCAAATTTGGGCTGAAACATTTTCTTTAAACAAAATTCATTCTTAGTCACTCTCTCCTTTCTAAAATTTCTTTTAGATTCTTTTGAACAACTGAGTTAGTCACTGTTCTAAATGTTTTATGCACATACACTCACTCAATCCTTATAACAACACTTTCAGGTAGGTATTTTTATTCAATCTTTTGACAGATAAGAAAACTGAGGACAGTGGAATTATGTAATTTGGCCCAAGTCACAGACCTAGGAAGGGGAAGAACTGAAATTCCCATTCTGGCAATCCGGCGAAAAAGTCTGAATTCTTATTCACCTCACTATACTGCCCTGGTGGCTCAGAGGTTAAAGCGTCTGCCTCCAATGCGGGAGACCAGGGTTTGATCCCCTGGAGAAGGAAATGGTAACCCACTCCAGTATTCTTGACTGGAGAATCCCATGGATGGAGGAGCCTGGTAGGCTACAGTCCACGGGGTGGCAAAGAGTCAGACACGACTGAGTAGCTTCCCTTCCTTCCTTCCTCCCTCCCTCCCTTCTTTCTTTTCTTTCTTTCTTTCTTTCTTCTATACTGCCATAGTGAGTATATGTATCTTCCCTTTCATATAAACTATGTCAAGACCACATAAATTTTTTTTAACTTGTTCACCTTTGCACAGGGATTTCTTATATGCACCTTTGCATCTTCCAAAAGATTTAGCTCATCCTTTAGAGGAAGTTTTTCCTCTCCTTAAGGAGTTGCTCCACATCACACTGACTGTGGGCCACGCATCCCAGCAGCAGCCCTTTGTCAGCCTGCTAAAGACAAAATCCTTTCTGTTTCTCAACCAAATCCCTCATATTTTGAGCTGAAAACAAGAACTGCCCTGCTGAGGTGCCAAGGGAAACATACTTACGTTATGAACTGTTTCTAACAAATGTTTTGGAGATTTTAAAGGGACAGCTTTCTAAATATCTGAGACATTTGCAAATAACCCCAGATACAGGCCAGCTTTGCAGCCCAAGCATTGCTTCTAGGTTGTATAATCTTCTTTCTGAAAACAGCTGTTGCAATGCCCAGTTATCTAATTGTCCAATGATAACAACAGATGTTTTCTAGGGTTAAAGTAACCAAAATAATCTAGGTCTTTGATTTTGAAATGTGCATTGTTAATATAATTTTGGCATTCTTTAACAGATTTCAAAGTGGAATCAAAGGTTTATGTTTATAGAGTTTATATTCGTTCCACAAAGTTCAAGATATTTGGCAGTGCTAGGGAAAATCTGAAAAGAGTAACAAAAGATTACCATGAGGAATTCAAAGCTGCCTTGTATGGTAACACCGATTCAAACCACCACATTGCTCAGCATTGTAAACTTAGCTGTAGTTTTAAGGAATGATCAGTGTGTAGCTACAGAGATTGCTTAGTATAACACGGTGGTTTGCCCATTAACAATGAATAACAGACTTTGGAAAATTTATAATTAATGTCTCAGTTTTGAAAACACTGAAGAAATGAGAGAGAAATACAGAGAGAGAGAACTGTTCGTTTTATTAGCTTCTTTGACTTCTTCAGCACCAGCAGCTCCGCCTTGCCTTGTAATTGTAAACCGCACACTTTTGCCAACCTGGAATGCACACAGTGTTCCTGCCTAGCCCCAGCTCACTCTGAATCTGAGCACTCTCACACCGTGCTCTCCCAAGCTCTTGATTTGTTGGCAGCCAGTAAAAGGGGTTTCCTTATGAATCATAGCGCGTGGGGAGACTGAGTGGTATACCCCTCACTTGTGCCATAATCTGTATGGAATGCATTTGAAATAGAAGACAAATCTAGAGTTTAGTTCAACATCTGACTTCAAGCACACTATCAAAAAAAACTGGAGTGCAATATGGAAAAAGCACTGTGTCTCTATTGCTGTGGAAAAGTTTATTCCCATTAACATTGTCTCCAAAGGGACAGGAACTAAGTTGCACACTTCTGGGCTCTGAGCTCTGATTAGGAAGGAGTCCATTTCTTGACCCTTTTAGGTGACCCAGCTTTCCTCGTCAGTTAATGTGCTTTTATCCCATCCTTTGGAGTGCTGAAGTGGAAAGGCATGAGTTTGAGAAGACTGAGTTGCCATAAATAATAGTTTTCATTAATTCTATTGAACAAATGTGAAGTCTGATGGCTCACATCATTAACTGCAAGAAGACTAAGAATATTACAAGATACGTATGTTTATAAAAGTCAGAATAGATGTGGGAACACTTTCTAACCACTTGTCATCACCTGTTTATATTACATAAAGAAAATGGATTTACTTATCAGCAATATGCACTTATCTGGCAAAATGAATTGCAACTAGCTATCAAGTTCTAAATTTCGTTTTAAAGAAACTAGATACACTGTATGAACCAAATCTTTTTTCTTCTTAGACTGCACTAATCACTCAAATATCTTAAATGGAAAAAAAAAAAAAAAAAAAAACTAGTAAAAGTACCCTGATACTCATCTGAAGGATTGATACTGAATCTCCGATACTTTGGCACCTGATGTGATGAGCCGACTTATTGGAAAAGACCCTGATGCTTGGAAAGATTGAAGGCAAAAGGAGAAGAGGGAGGCAGAGGATGAGGTGGTTGGATAGCATCACTGATTCAACGGATAAGAACTTGGACCAACTCCGGGAGATAGTGAGGGACAGGAAGGCCTGGCGTGAGGCAGTCCGTGGAGTCGCAAAGAGTCAGACACAGCTTAGCAACTGAAAAACAATAACAAAGGCATTTTTGAATGAACAGAAAACTGGAAAATATGTGGCTACAAGCTTAGAATTTGCTCTAAAATCTCATATCAAGCTCACATATTCTCTCAAACTATAGAGGATAAATCATGTTTCAGAAGTATAAAATTCATGTATGTCACAAAGTTTCCTCTGATTACCAGGCAATAAAATGATTATACCTTCTTAGTTCATGAATCCTTGATTAATATTCAGAGAAATAAGTTATTTTACTCATATTCCTTGCAACATGTATTTCCTGGTAAAGGTGAATGATGTGAGAAAAGAAGAATGAATAAAAAGTAATCCTTTTTTGGATACTCATAATTTTGACTTGATACAAAAGTCCCTTCAGTATCAATCATCTGATACAGTCACTGGATATGGCTGATGTTAGCAATCTCATAAATATGTAGAAAATAACAGGCGTGTGTTCACTCATTTATTCAACAATCAACCTCTCAAGGCTTGCCAAATTTTGTGATGTTTACAAGGTGTGCAAGAGGTCTATAAGCTCAAGAAGCTCACGATGGGGGAAGAAGCAGGCATGGAAACAAGTAATTAGTATAGTGCATGTTAAGCCATCAGTAGAAGAGAGCATGAAGGAAGCAGAGAGGAGAAGAGCAGAGCAGACTTCAGGAATAAAGGCAATAGCTGAACTGGGTCATTAACAGGAGTGCAAGTGACCCAGGAGAAGGGTGGGAGGTTGTGATATTGTGATTTAAGAAATACATATTAGAGTAAGAAATATATATTTGGCCTTTGTCCAGTTCCTGTCACAGAGCTCCCAAAACCCTTGGAATTTCATAAGTGATAATAGAGAAAAAGATGTCTTTAGTTGTTCATAACAAGTCCCTTTCAACAAAACTTGAGTTTACCAGGGGAACCAATCATGTGATTAGAGGGTTGGAACTTTCAGCCCCACTCCCTGATCTTTGGGGAGGGCAGAGGGATTG
The DNA here is from genome assembly GCF_033118175.1 of Dama dama. NCBI lineage: Eukaryota > Metazoa > Chordata > Mammalia > Artiodactyla > Cervidae > Dama > Dama dama. Next base: position 49,806,769 of record NC_083698.1, on the reverse strand, counting down.
GAGATTGAGATCTGTCAACAATGGCCAATGATTTAATCAATCATGCCTAGGTAATGAAGCCTCTAGAGAAACCCAAAGGGATGGGGTTCTGAGAGTTTCCATTTGGTGAGCATGTGGAGATACAGGGTAAGTAGTGTGTCAAGAGAGAACAGAGAAGCTCTGTGCCCCTCCCCACAAAACTTCCCCATTGTTCTCACCCATCTGGCTTTTCTTGAGTTATACCTTTTATAATAAACTAGTATTCTTATAAGTAGACTATGTTCCCAAGTTTTATGAGCCTCCCTAGCAAATTAATTGACCTGAGGAGTAGGCTCTAGGGACCCCCAACTTACAGCCAGTGGTCAGATCCCCGGTAACAACCTGGACTTGTGACTGGCATCTGAAGTAGAAGGGAAGCAGTCTTGTGGGTCTGGGCCCTTAACTTGTGCGATCTGGTGCCATCTCCAGGTAGATAGTATCAGAATTAAGTTAAACTGTAGAATACCCAATTGCTGTCACAAAATTGTCTGGTGTGGGAAAAGTACCACATATTTGGTGATCAGAAATGCCAGAAGTAAAGTAGTGCAGTGTGATTGCAAAAGGAAACACAGATCTGGCCACTGAAGTGTTCTCTGTGAGCAGGAAAAGGAACACACAGGGATGTGGTCTTTTTCTTTTTTTTCCGGAGAGATGGAGCAGTAAAGGGCAATTCATATAATGCCATTTGCAGCAACATGGCGGACCTAGAGACTGTCAAACTGAATGAAGCAGGTCAGACAAAGAAGATAAATGTCACGATATTGCTCACATGTGGAGTCTAAATTTTAAAGAATGGTAAAAATGAACTTACCTACAAAACCTAAATAGAATTACAGATGTAGAAAACAAACTTATGGTTACCAGGAGATAAGGGGGGAAGGGATACATTGGGAGATTGATATTGACACATACATACTATTATATATACAATAATAACTAAGAAGGACCTACTGTATAGCACAGGGAACTCTACTCAATACTCTGTAATGGCATATGTGGGAAAAGAATCTAAAAAACAGTGAATATATGTATATGTATAATTGATTCACTTTGCTCTTCACCTGAAATTAACACAATGTTGCAAATCAACTCTACTCCAATAACTTTTTTTAAAAAAGACATTGTG